>NW_009953651.1:2547121-2687334 GCF_000747805.2 Chaetura pelagica | reverse complement strand
TTTGCTTTTGTAGCTGCATGGAAGACTTGGGCAAATGAGAATATTCTAGTAGATGCTACCTGCTTCCATTCAGGTTTATAGGCCCACAGAGAGAGAGATTTAACATATGGAATTAAGAAATCTCGAAGTGGAAAAAGGAATGTGTGTTCAGTTGCAGTAGCATTGTTAATGAAACAGTGTAACAGTCTGGGGGGTCTGGGGCAGATTAATAATCTTCTGATACATAGTTATTACATAGGGGGTGCTGCTTCCCTGGTGCTGTTTTCTTTTGGAAGGGAAGATTGAAGCCAAACTCTTTCAACTGTTCTGAAAGGTGACAAAGGAATTACCTCTGCTGTATCTCTTAAGCCACTAAGAGATGAAGCTGTGGATATGTAACATTTCATTTACATGATAGGTAATGAAGCTTATTTAAGAAGTTATGATCTGTTGGTTTAATATGTTTTTGCACCTAAATGACCATGGACCTTGGCTGAGTTTGACAATTTAGGCTCTTTATGGCGTATTTGTACTAAAAGGATTGCTACTGAAAATATTACAGACACAGTCACTCAGACTACAAACTCACATGAAGTCATTGAAAAAAAAGCCTATTCTTGACAGGTCCAGGCCAATTCTTTCCAGCTTAGAGTTGGTGAAGTTTGCTCAGTTTCTTTGAAACCACATGAACATTAGAATTATTCAATGCTGTCTGATGTTCCTGATAATAATCCATCACACTAGAAATAAAATAAAAATGTAAGGTGATAAAGCAACTATCCACTCCTCTTTATACTAAAAACCAAAACCAACACAAAAACTTTTTTCTGCACTCTGTACCCCTGTCTTTTTTTACTGTTTTACTGCTCTGGAAACAGGATTCAAGTGCTTGATGTGGGAAAAAAAAAATAAAAAAAAAATTAGCTGTAGCTTCACAAAGTATTTGTGTATGCCTTGTTCAAAGCAATTCAAGCCCTTACTGATTTCCAACATATATTTCTGTGCCTTGCATCTTGGGGCAGGTGTGTGGAGCAAGGGAATTACTCTGCTTTTGTTTTCTATGAGAAATATAGCTATTGCATCACTGGTTTATGGGATCCACTCACTTCAGTCTCAGTATCCACGGAAGTATAGACCCAACAAGAAGGAGTCATCCCTTCAGGATAATACAGGTTTCTCAGTTTAGACTTTATGGTTGAATATTTGGGAATTCTCATATTGAAACAATATTTTACAATGTGATTGCATTGTTAAAGTGTAACTCTAGGAAAAAAAAAAAAAGATAAAAAGATTATTTCCAATTTTCTTTCTCTTCTATGGAAATTTTAGTTGTTAAACTTTTGACTGACTTGCTGAAATTTGGGCTATGTGGAATACCACAGTAAGAATCGTGGTGCTACTTTTGCAATTTGGAATTCCTATAATTTGAAATTTCAGGAATTAGCAGATTAGATTATCTTCTGAGTTATTCCATGTAAACTGAATGGTATATTGGTAGGTTATGTGCTTTCTATACTTTTTTTTTTTTTTTCCCCTGTCAGGTGGTGTGAAAACATTTATGCTTTTAGTCTTAGAAGTTATCAGTTCAATAAATGTCTTGATATCACTGAGCAGAATATACTTGGAAATGCCATCAGTTTCTCATAGTAGCATCACTATTTTCTTTTATACTTAAAGTTGTGGGGTTTTGTTTGTTTGTTTATTTTTAAATTTAAGTTTTACCCACAGATACTCCTATGGGAATCTACTGTTTTTACTGTCGTGATAGAAATTAAGAAAATTTAAAGTAGTGAATGGCTCATAGCAAGTCTGTATCATACGGGACTCTTCATATTTTTATACCCATGCATTTTTTCTGACTCTGAATCAGATGTTGTCTCAAGTTTCTCAGATTCTCAATTTCACAGCGAGGCTACATGACTCCAGTGGTAATCCATAGCCATAATACCTGTGTAGGGGTTTTCATCTTCAAAGCACTTTACAAACATTAAGTAGTCTTCTGAAAGCAGCATTGCCCCACTTTTCTCTGTCCCAAAATTACTTTCACGTCACATTCATTTATGTCATGTCTACTGGAATTTATTAAAAGTTATATTACTGTATTTTTCTCATATCCAGTCTTGCATTTTACACTCCTGTATTCAATTTAGGATGTATCAATCTGGTTTATTTAACAGAAGCATCTTGCTGTAAAAATAGATCACAAAAATGTTCTTTATGTTCCAAAGAGCTTAGAGTTCAAGTTAGCCAAAGCAAACAAAACAAGAAATGAGGACAGGATGAATAAAATAAATTATTCAGTAGTTCAATCTCCCCATCTTAAAACTCACATCTTTTTCTTTATTGGTGTGAGGTCTCACATTGCTAATTTGTAAATAACATAGTTATTGAAGAAGGTAGGTTAATTCTCATTATAAGGTTTTCACAAAGATTTTTGCCTTGTTCAGCTTCCTGTGTTCACTGAAAGTGGCAGAAAAAGAGAATAAAAAATGGGTTTCCTGCTCCATTATTTATGTGTGTATACATATTTATACATGCTATTTCCAAAACTAAGAAAAAAAGACTTGGAGGAGAGATGACTGAGGAGACCAAAATAAAGAGAAAAACACTAGAGATAAAAAGTCTTTAGATACGTGACTTATCTTCCTTGATATTTGGTATATAGATTTGATAGATATAGATGGTATAGCTTCAGCTAGAGTGTCCATGAAGTACCATCATAGAAAATACTTTATTTTTCTGTGTTGTTTTGAAAGAGAGAATGTCTAAGCTTGAATTCTCTTGTCTACTTGTCAATACCACAAAGTGCTATAATCACTTCCAAATTATGACTTTTTAAAATAAACTAATATATTGGTATTCTGGTTAACTTTAATATGGGTGGAGGGTGAAAAAGATTCTGCTAAGGCAAAAAGGACTTTCTTGACCAATAATGTTCAAAATACAATAAAGGTTGCTCTAATGGTTAACAGATGAACTTTTTAAAGTTCTACAAATCACACTGAAGATTCTTTCCCTTTGATCCTTTCTAATCCATGAATGTCATAAGGTGAAACAATGCCATGTATCGTCCTGGTGATTTTTAAGTTCTCAGTGTAAGTTTCTTTGAGTAAAACAGTTTGTGAAGGTTTTTGGAAACAGGTAAAATTATTTTATTGTATTGAGCAGTTCATTAATTTGGTAATTTCATGTAGAAACAAAGGCTTTTTTCTTGCAAATTGGGAAATTTGCAGTGTGGTCATCTTGCACTTGGTTTCATTCCAGAGGTAAAAATAAACTGGTGAGGATAACAATGCATGTAGGAATGGAGTTTTTTCATGTAATGTATGCCTAATATCTATTGAAAAGTCATAAATGAAGTTCAGATTCTTATGGTATAATTTTGCAGTTGATTAGTTACTCACCTTGTTTGTCTTAAGCAGGAAGAGCTTTAGTATATATCACTCGCTTCTTATTTTTGTTTGTTTTGTTCTTTTTTTTGTGTGTGTTTGTTTGACTTTTTTTTTTTTATTATTATTCATAAAGCCTATTTAATTTTAACTATCCAAAGATATATGCAACAGAAATTTGTTTCTGAAGTGTAGGTATTCTCATCTGTTGCAGTGAGGTAGTGGCCAAGGAGAAGGTGATTTATGCATGTTGAATTTCCCTTTATAGGAAGCTGCATGAGTTGTTACCCCTTGGGACCAAAGTACTGTCATCCCTTAAAATGGACTGTTCTTTGAAGATCGGGAAATGTTGCTCTATTTAAAAATAAAAAAATAAAGAACATACTGAAATGATTTCTCAAAATACATTTTTCTTTCCTTGTCTCCTTCTAAATATACTGACAGCATTATGAAATGTGAGGTTAGATGAAGATGGGGAGGTGATGGAGTCTGGTGAGAGAGCTAAGAAAGGGAAAGGACTTTGTTATAATGAGTCTGAATAGCCAGAAGGAAAGGGTCTGAAGAATGTTATTAAAATGAAGCTCTAAAGGCTTTATACTGTATATATACATTCTCTTTTTTCTCCATCTTTAGATGTAGAAAATCACAAATCCTACTGATTTGTCTGATGCTGTACAACAACAGGGTCGTGTTAACCACTGTGACTCTGGAAGCCCACTTGTTCCTTTGCCATTAGCACAGACCCAGAAACTTTCTGGGCAGAAATAGCCAGAGTAGTGCTGCTTTCTTATGCAAAGTTGCTCTCTACTTGGTACCTCCTGTCATTGCAAATTTTGCAGCTGTTGGATCCAGATGTGTTTCAGATAATCAATCCCTAATTTTCTTACTACTTTCTTTTGTCCTGTTGTTATATTACAGGGCTGAAATTTAAAGGGCAAAGATCTTTACCAAGGCAGAAATTCTGCCTTAACAGCCAGTAGGAAATATGCATTCATCTATCTGAGGCTTGCATACTTCCATTATACACATCTGAGAGTTAGAGCTTTGTGCCAGCCTAGTTTTTGTTACTTAATAGCATTTGTGCATGTTCTCAAGGATCACTGTTTACACTATTTGACTTAGACTTTTGAAGAAAAATTGCCTGTTGATTTCTAACCTTCCTTCTTCTCCATCTTCCTGATAGAACATCCAAACCATCACAGCAGTAAAAGCGTACAAAACATGAAAAAGGTTGGGTATGTGCTTCTCCAATTGACTATAATTAACTTTCATCAATCACAAGTTTGCTGTCTAGTTCTAGACTTCCCAGATAGAATTTGACTAAAAGCTCTGTATTATTTATAATATTAACAGTTTTTTTAATCTACTTTGGCAATTACGTAATACAGGGAACACACAGTTCAGCCTTGGTTCTTGTTTTTGTGGCAACGTGCCATTCTTCACCCTTCTCTTAAAATCAGTTCCAACTGTGTTTTCATGCCTGGGACTCATTTGGGAATGCTCTGAAAGTAGAGTTAGTCATAAGAAAGCTCTGCTTTTGCAGTTTCTATTATAGTCTTACAGACGTGTTGACAGTTTCTTTTCTGTACTTAGTTGGATATAATCTTATCTGAACAGCAGTATGTCAAATGTATAAACTGTTCTTGCCAATAAAATAAGCACATGGTGGTTTATGGGTATTATGCTCATAGGCCTATAAATCTTTGCTAAAACCTGAGATTTATTCCTAGATTGTATAGAATTTAGATTTGCTGATAGGTATGCGTAAGTAAGCAAATTCTTTTAAACTTATATTTTAAGCTTTCCTTTGGTGAATTACTGTCTTCTGGAATGGCTATTCATCAAAACTCATGAAGGTATAAAGGCATTGGCATGCATTTTCAGCATATATACTGTAGTCTTTGAATAACACAAGATGGAGTTTAGTGGATTTTCTATGTTATGAAGGTATCATTATGGTTTTCAAGTAACCTGATAAGTCAAGGCCTCCAAAATCCAAATTATGGACATTTATGATTCTCTTTGTTTATTGAAGAATTACTGTGATTTCTTCCTTTTCATGGCAATCGAGATGTCTCTGCACAGAACCCTTTATGTTATGGGGCAGATTGTCCCAGAGAGTTCATGTTTTATAGACAGAAGTTTAAATTAGGAGGGTAAAGGTTTCCGTGTACTGTAACTTGAGAAAAGACCAAAACACATCCTAGAATGGAAGGTTAAAACTAGTAGTAACCAAATCAGACCTGGAAAATTTAGAGAGAAGCTTTGATTTAATGAAAGAATTGGACACTTAACATTGCTATATATTAATTACCTGGAAACAGTAACTTTTTATAACTACAAATTAATGTGCATTATACATTTCTTTGATATCAATTTTTTATCAGTTTCTTTGAGAGCAGAGAAGTGGAAGAAGAGCATAACTCGTTTATGAGCAACTTTATCAATACAGGAGGTTTTATAGACATACCAGAGGAAGTATACTGAAAATATAGGAAAGGTTCCTCTAATGGGTGGAATGTGCCAACAACCTGACATAACATGAAACGTACCAGTATTTAAGGGAGAGCGAGAAGACACCCAGAAGTTATTACTAATTTTAAGGAGTCTGTTTTACTAGCCTTCCTAAGTGACTGAACTTTTTACACATAAGCACATGTCCTATCAGTGGAGATTTTGCTAAGAAAAATGCTGAATTGTGTCTTCCATGGGCCATCTTTTGTGAATAAAACCATCGGCTGCTATTTCCAGAACCTTTTGATTCTTCACTTTCCTTATTATCTTATTACTTTGATACTTCTCTCTATTTCCTTCTCATGTGCACCCTATTTTTGTTTCCTCCTTGCATGTATTACTTTTGTTTTCTACACAAGCATTTAAAAAAAAGGAAAAAAACGTTTCTCCCTCCTCATCAGCTCTGCTCTTGCTCCTCTTATGAGTCCCCCTTCTCTTCAGCCTCTGCGCTTTCACTGCTCTGTGCTGCTGCCTCTACTTCCAGCTCATGGTATCCACTGACTCTTTAGTCTTACATCACTTTCCAGTTTCTACTCCTTTTGTAAAAGCCTCCATTTCATCTTTCTTTATCACCTTTGATCCTTGACTCATTTTATGCTTTTCTTCTAAACTTACTGAGTGGAACTGAGATGGGTCCTCAGAGAGATCTGAATTAAGTCCTGGAGTTCAGCAGTGCCTGGAATTGAGGCCAGGCAGATGGACTTGATCTTATTACACAACTTACAGACAAGAAAAATGTCTGAATCTCCAGCTCAGCCTCCTTTCAGATTTTATCATTAAAATTGCAGCTAGCAAAATAGAGAATTCTGCATGTGGTTGTGCCAATAATAATTTTATATTGGCTTACCAAAAATGTTGCTGATGATCGGAACGAATGAGATTTGTTTTCCATCCGCAGAATTGTGTATTGTTTAGAAGGGAAGAGGAAAAGCTTAATTTCCACTTTCCTCTTCACCTTTGACAACATTGAAACATTGTTGCAAAACTGCAAAGTGTGTATAAGGCTGATGTAGCGATGAGGATGAAATCTCTGCGTGCTGTTACTCTCATTGTAGCTCTTGAGCCAGAAAGCTAAACCTTTCAATATGTAGGCAAATCTAAGCTTAAGGAACTGTGTTCCTTTCTGCTGTCATATAGCTAGCATTATTCATATTTAAAATTTATCATATAGCTCTATCTTAAATTACATCAGGTTAGTGAGCTGTTCTCAGCTATGGCAGTAGCAGTTGATAAACCCATTCTAATGTTGCAAAAGCCACAGTTTTCCATCCTTACTACATATGGGATGCAGAAAAGGAAACACAGTAAAAATGTACAAAACAAAGCATACTCTCAATTGGAAGAAAGCAGTATGTTATTCCTTCAGCAATGAATGTCATAATTAAAAGGCATTTCTGTTGGGTACACATTTTGTGAATTGTGTTGTACCAACATTTTCATCATTAGAACTATTTATTACTAGAGTCTCTGATGGAGTCATATGTCATCTTATCTATATCAAGATAATTTTCTGTAGAGGGAGAAGGATAAAATTTTGTCATATTGTGCTCTAGGTGACTCTTCAAAGTATAATGTCATGATTGTTAAAAGGCATTTGGATTACCTGGTGCTCTAAAAATGAAGTCAAACCATGGGAGTTCCAACACCAGGTACTCAGGGAGCTGTTAAACTGCTGGTGTGAGTGAGAACAGTAGTTAGTTTCTTTATGGGGAGTTTTCCCTCCATGTTTGGTAACAATAGACATTTAGAAATTTACTCTGCTCTTTTTGCTTATATAATTTAGGAGTTTGGTGGAGGGAAGTACCATTCCACACTTCTTTCCTTTAGTGGAGGGAGGTTCTGGGTAAGAATGTAAGTCCATTCAGTGCTAGCAGGAAGCCATCTGCAAGGCTGGGTTGTTGTTGTTTTTTTTTCAGTGGTCATGCTTTCCTTTCCTTTTCTTTCTTTAGCAACAGTGCTCATAGAGTCACATTAAGTTCTTAGGATTTGTGGATTGTTTTTTGAGAATGCTAAGTATACTAGAGGGAGAGCAGAGCAGGACCACGTTTGAGATAACAAACATCAGAGAATGATATGACATGAATTTATATATTTCTATGATTTAACATGTGTAATAAATGAATGTCAACTGCTGTTTGTGTTAATAAAGATTTACCTGGCATATTTATATACTTGCCAAGCCTCATGGAACTATAGCAGGTAATCTAGCACTAATGCCTTCAGTCTAAATAGGGAAAGTTTTTTATGGGATTTGCAGAAAAATGAGAGAATAATTTTTCAAACACTTTTACTTGTCCTACCCGTTACTTCTAAAGGATGAATAATGAAATTCCTAGCAATTAAAATGTGGGGAAAAAACCCCATTAATAGTCATTTATTGTTGTACTACTCAAAATTCTTTCAACATTCTGCACAACTGCGTGTTATACATAAGAATGTAGAGTCAACAATATAGACTGATGAAGCAAAAAATGACCATAAGAGCTAAATAAATGTAATAAATTCTAATCTGAATTTAGAACTAATGAAGTTACCACTTTAAAGTACTTCATGCTTACTGATTATCATTATAAACTTGTTTCTACTAAACTATTATTTCTGAAACAATCCTCATTGATTAATATGTGCCTATATTTAATAACTAGTCCATTCATGCATTGGTCCATAAAATGATCTTTATAACAATTTTACACAGTTAAACAGTGAATTGTTGACTATAATTTGATTTTTTTTTAATAAATAATGTAGCAGTATTGATAATTGGACAAAATTACTTTAAAATATTTTTTTTTTGTTTGTTTTTTTAATATCTATTGTTAATAAGACTAAGGGAGTTGGTTGCTTGAAGCTCCCTGCAATTAAACGTTATTTCATTTTTTATTTTCTGTAAGTACCTTTCAAGAACTCAGGTCAACTATTTGATATTATTATTAAGGCTGTTCACAAATGGAATACTTGGTTACCAAGCTATTTGGTAATGAAGAGCGATTAGATGCCAAGCCCAAGTTTGGAATAGATTAGAGCAAATAATTTTTTAATGCTAGCTTTCCAGAGTACTGCTTTAGCTGAGGCAGAGTGATTGTTTTAAACAAATAAAATCCCTCAAGTAATAATTTATTAAATAGAACTGGAGTCAAGTTGGGTTTTTTTCTCTGAAAGTAGCTGTCAAAATGGTGATGTTGAATTATATGTTGAGCCAGTGCTTCCATATGGTTAGTCAGTCTACAAGCCTTTTTTTTTGTTTTGTTTTGTGTTGTTGCTTTTTTTAAAAATTGGAATAGCTAATAAAGTTTCTTCAGAAGCTTTAGACTGAAGAACTGGGGCAGACGAGTTTCCCAGCTGTTTTTACTTGCTGCCTTTTTTGTTCCATATGAATTTTCAGTTACTAATATAGCTTTCAAATCTGTAAGAATATGATACATAAACTTAGAGATGTGTACAGTAACAAAGCTTTTCATTTTCTGCAGTCTGGATCATTGATGAAAATATGTGAGTAGCTGTCCTGGACCAGCCCTAACAGCCACGATGTAGCCCAGTGTTCTGTCTCTAGTTTAGAAGTACTTAAAGGATGGCCACATAGGGTAGAGTAGCAGTGTGATGTTTCCCGCAAGGATACTCTAGTCCCCATCCCAACTCAGATTTGTACTTCCTGTGCATTTAATTTGCCAAAATGGAGTGTTCCTCCACAGCCTGGTCCAGCCCTCCCCAGAGCCTCTGCCAGCTCCCTGCCTTTGTAGCATCCCATGGCAAGAAATGCCACAGCTCAACTGTGTGCTGGCAAGGAATGGATTCCTTTTGTTTATTTCTGAGTTTCTAGAGTTCAAAACTCTTTATGATTTGTTTCAGCCAGAGCTGACATGGTTATCAAACTCAGGAAAATGGATTGGGTTCTGTATTCAGTGGGGGAACCCCTGAATCTATTTTTAGTTGTCCTCTTTTCTCTTGTTTGGATTAGTACTGTCAGTAAACTAAAAGGCAAGTGGGAGATGACATTTCAAGAAGTAAAATTAACATATTATATTGATAGTATGCTTTCTTGTGATTAACTTCTTGAAAAAAAGCAGTGATAAAACTTTTTTTTATAACCAGAGTAATTACATTTAACTCAATCTGTCGGAAAATGTGTTGGTCTTCTAGGGGAAAAAAAAAGGAAGCTCTACTCCTGCTTTTAACATTTTTAATTAATAAAAAAGGAATAAGAACTTGAAGTCAGCTTTCTCATTGGTTGGCCTATTCTTCTCATGGCAGATTGACAGATTTTCCTCCTTCCCTCTCTATTACTGAACAATAAGTGCATCTCCAATTATCTTTGTGTGTTGAGGCCAATATTCTGTGCCTTGTTTAGTTGTTGGCACGGTGGAAAGAATAAGGTATGACTGAGAGAAAAAAACTATTCAATTGTGAGAATGACATGCCAGTGAAAATAAGTTTTGGAGGTGGTAAATGGCTTTAAAATTTACAGAATGCTGGTCAATTTGTCCCTTGTGTTTGTTAATATTTTTAATATGTTGATTTTTTTTATCTGTTAAAAATAAGTTTGATTGGTATTGATGCTGGCAGTGTATTTGTTCAAAAAGACTGCAGTGTGACTCCATGATAGCCACTCTATATGAGTTAAGCTTCAGTTTTTGCTTCCTGTATATTCCTTAGTTCACAGCTTTACAACATGCTAATGATAACTTAGAAGATTTTGTGACTTACTGAGCATGTGTCACTATTCCTCTGAGACTGGAAGAAAATGGGTGTGTGAAAAGTGAATAGGAAAGGTTATTCACTGTTTTCCATAATGTAGGACTGAGGAGGCAACAAATTATTGGATTGGAGTTTCATAGGAAATAAAAAGTAATTATTGGCTCCAGAGCTTCTTGCTGTACTTTTTGTTTGTGTATCTTTTCTGGGACCACTTTTGACAACAGGACAGTGAGCTAAACAGACTGACCTGCTCCTGTTGCCTTGTTACTGTTCTATGTGTTTATTCATGATCCAGATGGAAAATAACAAAGTTTCTCAGAAGACATGGTCGGTAGGAATGATTACAGCCTGAGGCAGTTCTGTAGAATAACTGGGATCACTTGGTGAGCTGGACTCAATAGGTCAACATTCGTTTTAGTACGGCCAAAAATGTTGTATGAATCAAGAAAAAGGAAAGTAGTTTGTGCTTGTACGTTCCAGAAAACAGTTCCAAAATTGTGTCACTGAAAAGTAGTTAATTATAACAGTGCATAATCAGTTAAACATCTGTTCCTGGTGTGATACTACACTAAGTGCACTGATAATATCATCTTGGATCTGAAAGCAGGGAATAAAAAGCAGAATTAAGGAGTAAATGTTACTTTTGTTTGCAGCTACTGGAAAAAAGATTACTAGAAAAAGGTATTAATGTATCTTAGAATTTCAAGGATGATTTAAGAACAAGAAAATATGTGTTATATCTTTAAATGTCTTCTCATAAATCTCTTTTACGTGTTTGAGGGTAAGAGCTTATTTGATCATGTCCCATAGGTGTGTACACAGGATAATTATGTTTGATAGAAAAGATAATTTAATTTGGAAAATAATGAGATACAGTCATTTAGAACTCAAACCAAATGCATTCAGAATAAGAATGCCAGTGGAAATCTAAGTGAGAGCAATTAACCTTTGGAAGACATAGGAACTGTAATTATTGCATCTTAAATTAAGACTGAATATTGTACAAGCTCAACAATATGTGAGTGGCTTCATGTGGCATTTCCTGGGAGAGGTTCTTTGCATTATGTGACATGATCACTTTGGTCTCTTCTGAACATTAAAATAAATGAACTGGTGAAAATCTGTTTCTAGTATGCATTCATAGATACTTATATGTACACTACCAACCCCATGATTTAGGTATTTCTGGGTACGTACTTATAAATATAAGAAGAATCTATACAAGATGTCTTCCCATATAGGAGAAGCTGCCAGTCTAGTATAATAGTTGTAAAAATGTGACTAGTTTTTTCAATATGGAAGGAGAATCGTGGTAGTACCAAAATAATTTTGTTGCCTTTGCAACAGTACACTGTGTATTTGGAAACAGTCAATGCTGGCTTGTTTCCAAGTGTCTTTTGGCTTGACAGTGGCAAACGTGTTCACCAGGTGTACTTCATCTGTGAATAGTTCTGCTTTGAGTTCTGCCAAATATTCCAGCTCTAACTTAACTCTTGAGATTTCAAACCTAGTGTTTTCAATGGTGTTTGCTTATTATTTCATGTAACCCATCTAATTCAATTTCTCCTTCAAATTTAATCCTCACCACTTCACCTGTTTGACAAAAAAGTTCAATAAATGTATTGTCATAAGAAGTTGCAGTTTAAAAATAATCAGTGTGTTTGCATGCTTCTTTATTGAACTGTATTTCTGTTTTCCCTGTCTGTTACTGTCAGTAGGATTTTTATTGGGTGGTGGATGTTGGTAAAAAGGATGCTACTAAAAACCAGTGTAGCTCTAAGTCAGCTTTACTGCAGAGATGAAAGTCATGAAGAGCTTTGTCATTTGAATGCTGCCATCCTTTGATCTTTAAGTTCCTCATTAAGTTTAATGTTTCAGTAGCTACTGTTTTTAAAGTCTTCCCCTGTACACTGTATTTTAAATTAAAAAAACCCACACAAGTAATTGCTTTAATTTGGCACTGTTGCTTTCCTGTGCTAAGAAGTGAGACTTTTTAGCCACATTAAAAAATTTCCTCTTGTTCTGTCTTACTATTTTTTGTTATAACCTATGCAATGATGAAAGTAGTATGTTACAATTTATAAAGACAGGCTAAACATGTCAGATATCTGCTCTTTTCACGATTTCAGTCATGTCTTCAGTTGGAGAACCTACGGTTACAGCTTGAGTGTATGAAATTGGAATGTTTTACTTACTGAAATGACAACTGTTTGAAAGAGCATATTAATCACTCTGGGAATTAATTGGTAAATTCTAATGTAAGCTAGGATTATTTTTGAATTATTGATGGATAATCGCTTGTATAACAGGTATAAGTCTATACATGATATTATACCAAAATTCTGAACTCAAAGGAATAATCCAATTTACTAGAAGAAAGGAGAAATCTTCATGCTGATAACTCTTTAATCACTAATGCTTTCTAGACAGTTAAGTGCCTGCTACTTCAATTTGTAAAGTAAAGATATTTGGAATGGGTTTCACAGCGCAGCCAGCTTTCAGCTTTCAGCTTTCTGCAGTGTAAAACATCACCACTAGTAATTTGAAATTAAATTAGCATATGATGCACAGCTTCTAGGGGAGAGAGGTTATGCTTAAAAATAAAAAACCCCAAACACTTAACACTTAAACCCAGAAAGTTTTTTTTCTCCTCTGTAACTTAAAACTGCATGACTGGCTTTCCTAGACAATGTGCAAACTATTATAAAAGTATTCAAGAGGAAGTCCTTCGCCAGAATTCAGTAGCTGGATCTTGAAATGGTTTTATGGCATCCATGCTGCAGGCATTAAAGGCAGCTGCTGTTCCCTTACTCTGCTCAGAGCTCTTCCCTTCATCCATAGTGTCTCCAGATCTGGTGTTGGTAAAAATTTTTGTTGACATTTCTGCAAATAGGTAGCATTTTTGCAGAAAAAGCCTTTCCAAGTTACATGAGCTTAATGAGATCTGTATGTGTCAGTTTTATGGTACAGCACATATGATCAAAGATTGTCAATGTTATTAAATACAATATGTATTTATGCAGGATTTTGATGGACCATGTATCCAAATATTATTGTCAATAAATCTTGACAACAGCCAAGCTGAGAAAATACAAACTGACAACAGGAGCTGGCCCACGAGTAGTAGAATTTATACTCTAGGGATTTCTAATAATATAAAAAGATACTGAATTACTTAAGCTAAGCTATTTCTGAATTTAATTCTTCCCAGGACGCGGCAGTTGTAAACTATTTTATTTAGGCGTTTAAATTATGAGCCTGGCGAGAGTGATAACTGCAAGTTATGGGACTGCTGTCAAGAACACAGAGTGCAGAACATGTTCTATGTTATTTCAAGGTGAATAAAATATTATTTTACTTTAATAAATATAGAAAGGAGAAAATATATCAGTCTGACATAAATACATCAGTAGATCCTTTACTTCAACGTGATAGCATTGTACTTGATTTTCTTAAATCACATGTATGAGAGAGATGAATTTCCATTTTGATAGTGAGAAATCAGCTCTATGTAAGTAGTCTAGTATTCAAAGTCAAGATCCATTTAAAAAAAAAATAACAGTAATTGATCTTCTATTTTAGAAGATACTGAAGATACAAATTAAGTTGCCCCAAAGAAATGTTTTGCATAGTCTGTGAGAAAAATGCAATATGATAGTGTTTGTTTTCTGATTTGAGTACCCTATTTTACTTAGTTGTAGCTTTTACCAGAATCTGTAGTCTGGTCTAAAGCTATATTTATGCCATTTTTGTCTGTTATATTTGTTGTTCCAGGTGTGCAGTTGAAAAAAATAAATAATTTTTATATTTATGATACAAATGATCTGTAGAATCAAAGTTCATATTGTATTTTGATAGCTTGATCTATCATTTTTGTGCTGATAAGGTACATGTTGAAGTTGTTCAGAAGTGACATTTAGTATAAAAAATATACACCTTACTGAGTCATACTTACAGTCCTCTAGGCAAATACGATGTCTCTGAATTCTGTCATTTGAAAAGTATGACTTTGGATTGCAGGATTATTATTTTTGAGAGGACAGGAAAAAGAAAAATGAGAGGGAGCAGTGGTGATGTGGCACTTGTAGGGAAGCAATAAACTGATAAATATAACACAGATTCAGATCAATATTGACTGTGCAGTGAAATACCATCCTTCAAGTAAGTATTGGATATCTCTTTATTTGCAGAGGGAAGACTTAGTGATTCATCTACACTTCCTTTCATTCCTATTGCATTTTTAAGGCTACCCACCACATTATTACAATTTTCTTTCATTATGGTAGTTCAAAGAAGGACCATTACGCTGGATTTCTTGTGCATGTTGTAGGGGAGATGGCAAAACATTTTATTCTTTTCATTGCATAAGAAGTCATTGGGAGTGTGATAAAATGGCCATAGCTTCTGATGTGCTTAATAAACAAAAACACGGCTGCATTGTTTTCCCAGGCCTGACCAAGTCGATGGTCTGTAGATCTCAGGGCAAAGATGTAAGAGGGAGGGCTTTTTGGGACATCAGTTGTCAAGGGTTTTCAATGTTTCCAGTAAGGTCCTGCTCAACACAGAAGTTCAGTAATGTTTAAGTAAATTAATTGATCATTTGCTGTGCTTTTGCATGTACTTTCCTGTGACATTTCCCAGGATGGTGATGATGGTGACCAGAAGGAGGTATTTCCTTTCCCTCATTGCTATGTAAAATATAAAACCTGCTGTGGTGACCCTTGAGGATGAGAAGGTACAGTCCCTTAATCTGTCTGGAAATTGTGTCTGAGATAAAACTGGCTCTTTGCCTGGGATTTCCAGGCACCTGGAAGCCAGGCAGGAGGGGTGACAGTGAGCAGGCACCTGGAACCCAGGATGTTTGTGCAGGGCTCCAACTCAGGCAATGCTGTGGATCCCTGGGGTGAAAGTGCTGGTGCTGAGGGTCAGATGTCCATCTTAGAGGGCTTTCAGTTGTTACTTTGGAGTGTTAAATGCTTGCTGTAGAACTTCGTTATACATACTTCGGGCATGTGGGGGATATTGTATGTAATTTTAGACTAACTGAAATCTGGTCTCGCAGACAGAATGATCCTCTCCTTCTGAAAGGCATTAGGTGCATTCCTGGAGCAGACCTTGAACTTTGTTTCACTTGCAAGAAATCCCCTCAGTGTACTTGGACTCTGTTTTGTGCTGTTAACAGGGGTGACAAGAAAAGGTTTCTGAAAGACCACAAAGCATGGTTCAGGTTTTGATACAAGCCAATCATAAGGAATTTATGAAAACTAATTTTCAAACAAATGAAGGGAAAAACTCCCATACAAAGTTCCCCCTTTTACTCTGTGGAAGCAATGCCCAGGAGAAGGTCTGGATTAAAACCTTTTATATTTGTATTTCTATTCTGTCTTCCATAGTCAAAAGACCTCTGAGTTCTCTTTGGGCAGCAAGCAACAAGGAGAAGGACCTAGCAGAGCTTCAAAGGTCTGGCCAACTCACAACTCTTCTCTTTCACACATACCTGAAAATTACTTGACACAGTTTTATATACTAGTTCACAAATTCAGAGGGATTCTACATAATTTCTGCACACATAATTTCTTGATGTTCTTCATAGGTTCTTGTGGTATTTTAGTGTGTCTGTGAGTTATGCTAAGATATGCTTGAGCTTGTGAAACTGAGCTAATTGTGTACCTTGCAAGTTCTTGGGATGAAATGAGTTTGGATATCTACTAGAGTCAGTTCTGAAATGTTCACTGGAAGTTTTACTGAATATAATATAAAATAATGGCACTGGGAGGTGTTTGGAAGTGTTTAAAAAATTTGTTAACTTTTTTCTTTGTAGGTGTTATGGGTAGTGCATTTTGAAATTATTATTTGAAAAGGGGATGAACTAGTTCTTCTTTCAAAATGCTCTGTGTCATGCAATATTACAATTCCCTCTTACTTCAGCTGATGACCAGCACATAAATTAAAAGGTGGGGAAAAAAACAAATTCTGGAACAACAAAACAAGAAACAGGTTAATCACAGCTGTTACTTAAGACCTCTGACGACCTTCTGACTTAGACACTTCATGGCTTCTTAGGACAGATTCATTTATATTCGCTTGGTTTATCACAGTGAGTTTTAATTTTAACATCGTGTTATATCAGATACAAGATACATGGAGCATTTGAACTGACACATGTAGGTTAAACATCCTCTTCTTGGAAACAAAAAAAAATTACACAAAAGATAGTAAGTAGCATTATGTCATCAGAGAATTCAAGTCTTGTACTTCTCCATGTCAGAATTCAGTGGATTAGGCTTGGTGTAATTTATGTTTAAGGCATTGACAGGCTCTTAGCCTTGAGTTTGAAGTGTCAGTGTTGCTTCTCAACCAGCCCCACAGGGCATCTTTGATGTAGGCCCTTTTGCCTTCAGGGTTGCTTGTGCTGAACAGAAAATTTTTAAATAAATACATTCATTTTCAAGTTGTTACAAGCTTGAGAAGTTTCATTATTTTGGAAGAGGGAGCTGATATATTTCTCTGTTTCCAAAAGAATTACAATTCACAAAAACGGTAGGAAAGTACTTAAAAAAAAAAAGAAAGGTATTATTTTACCCCCTGTATTCTCTTTTTCTGCTGGAGTGGTGTCAGTCGAATCTTAAAAACTTCTAGATGGTCTTCTAAATGTAGCTGGCATCAGCCAGTGTCAGTCTGTCCTACTACCTACAGCAAAGTAAGTCAAAAGTAACGCTGCCAGCTGCAAGAGTTAGTAGTTGTACATTATGGTTATGTGTAAAACAGTAAAGAAAAATACTTGTGCAGTGTTTTCTCTTTGGGGGATTTCTTATCCAGTTTATGTGTTTGCTGCCCAGTCGTATTCTTCTTTAGAAGCTGGGGTCACATCCCACTTCAGTAAGGTTTTGGGTCCTCCTTGATCAGCTTTGAAGTCCATTTCTGACTGTCTGAATCCCAACTGCAAAAAAGTTGCTTCATTTTTTGTGGTCAGTCTCTGAAGCATTGATTTGGAGACAGGGTTTCTGATGAGCAACTAAGCAGAAGGGCAGTGACAGTGGTGTCTTCTGATGCTATGTATTAAGAATAACAGGTGCTGTTCTCAGTGTCAGTTGAGGATAAGAATGTGATAGATGTGAACAAAAATGCTATGGTGATTCAACTGTTTCTGCATGAAAAGTCACTATTATTGTTTATTTATAAAGTATCATGAAGAAGTGCTGGATTTCATAAATAATTTGAGAATAGGAGCTGAGGGAAATCTACTAAAATTATCAAGGATTTTGTGGTGTTTCTTCAATTCAGTAGTTCTTAGTGAAGAAAAAAATCATACCTTTTTTTAAAGTGCATTTATATATATATGGTGGATTTCTGTGTTGGGTTAACATGGCTCTGAGATTGCCTCAGTCATTTTATCCCATTAATAAGTTGATTGGCACAAGGTTTATTTTTATTAAATGCTTATACATCAAACCCAGTTTTTTTCCTTTTCAGGAGATGAGAGGTGGAAGCAAAACCCAGTAGTGTACTGGGAAAGAAATGAGAATGCTAATGAAAAATCATTATTTGTTTGCTGGGCACGTTTGGATTATTTATAAAGTATCATGAAGAAGTGCTGGATTTCATAAATAATTTGAGAATAGGAGCTGAGGGAAATCTACTAAAATTATCAAGGATTTTGTGGTGTTTCTTCAATTCAGTAGTTCTTAGTGAAGAAAAAAATCATACCTTTTTTTAAAGTGCATTTATATATATATGGTGGATTTCTGTGTTGGGTTAACACGGCTCTGAGATTGCCTCAGTCATTTTATCCCATTAATAAGTTGATTGGCACAAGGTAGTCAGAAGACTTTGAAGGTATGCAGGAATATAAAATCCTCAAATACACGTTAATTATAGTAATAATACTTTGCAAGTCTGAAGACCAGAAAAAGTTATTTCCCAGAAGGAAACCAACAGTTAAATGAATTAAACTTCAAAGAAAAATTTCAAGCTTAAATGTAAAGAAATAGCTTGGATGCTGAGATATCAAAGTTATATTGCATTTTATTATTATATAATTGTAAGAACATGGATTTTGACTCTATGTTTGTAGAGAATTAAATGAAGGATACATTTTGAAATACCTTAGTGGCTGGGGTGTTTCTTAACACACTTTGATATAGTATCATATATAATGTATTATTTTTATTAAATGCTTATACATCAAACCCAGTTTTTTTCCTTTTCAGGAGATGAGAGGTGGAAGCAAAACCCAGTAGTGTACTGGGAAAGAAATGAGAATGCTAATGAAAAATCATTATTTGTTTGCTGGGCACGTTTGGATTAAATAAAACCTTTTTTTTTTTTTTTTTTAATGTATGAATTTTGGACTATAACAACATTTCCTTTTGTCAAAACAATAACAGGCCTCCATTTAAATAATTTTACTGAACCAGTTAACCAGAAAATAAAAAAACTTCAATTTTTTCCTTTTCTATCTTCCAATAATACTTTTGAGTTCTGACAAAAAAGCCCTCATCTGACTGTATAAAGTCTACATATGGCCCTTCATATCTCTTTTCAACACAAATAAGACTGGAAAAAAATATTCTGAACTTCGGCAAATGATTAGAGAAATAATCACTAGTAAGTGGAGAGTGCATAACACGGATACATCAAGCTAAAGAGCAAACAGATACATTGAGTGGGTATAATGAGAACTAACTTTAAGAGGGAGCTTTTAATGAAGCTGGAGAGGAGGTGAAGTTAAGAAAGTGAAATTTAAGTATGGCACAAATACTGCATAAGAAGACAGCATTATTTTAAAATAAGTTTACCACCACAGTATAAAAAAATAAAATTAATTTTAATAGTCTGAGATAAAGTTTTTTGAAATAGAAATACCTAAATGAAGCAGTGAATTTAGTTGGTAATGAGAGATAAAACTGGTAAATCAACTAATACTTATATAAAACTGTATCTAAATGCAGGGAATGAAACTGTCAAAGCAGGTAGTACGATGTTTTAAAAGAAAATTTAGAAAATAAAATGTACAATGAAAAAAATCTGTTTAGACTTGAGTAGATTAAAAGTTCTGTGGGCTTACATTAATTGATGTTATGGAGTAATAAGCCTAATGAGGACAGGCTTTTAAAAATGTGGGGGTTTTTCTCATTTCTTTGAAGTGTGCAGTACCACACAGGGTCAGAAACAGGGTTGTCAATGTACAATTAAAATGTATCAATCAGTAAGGTAATTCTTTTGTTGGTGTGTTGTTTACTGCCAGAAGCAACCAGAAAAATATTTTAAATATTAAGAAAATGCAAGGAAACCCTCATGAATGCTGGTAAACGCCAGTTTATGCTGCTGCTTTTGTTTTGTTAATTTGGAAAGGGTTGACAGACTAAACAAAGTTCATACCTTTTTTATTTTTTAGTTCATGTCAGCTGCTCTTTTAATATAACGTGCTCAGGACAATATATGCAGAGTAATATTTATTTTGATTTTTTGGCAAGTTCAGGTCGGCTGCACATTTTGTTATTTTACTTTTTCCTTCCCTCCACTTCCCTTAAGTCAGGAACCATAGTTTCCTGTAATGTGGTTTTCAGATATTCTCTAAGGAAATTGAATTTCTAGATTCAAAAGCTGCCCATCTCAAGTTCAAGAGCTCTTCTTTCTTCATGAAAACATATTTATGAAACTATATACCTTAGGAAAATTTTAATCAACCTTATGAAAGTTCTTTCTCTTTAAACATAGTAGGAAAGCTGAAGGGATTTAAAGATGAAGGCACATTGTTGAAGTTTAGAAAACTGTATTGAGGGTTCATAATAACAACATAAGATTTAGGAATTTAAATTCCTTTTATTATAGAATCAAACCAACTGTAATATAAAATACTTTACCTGGTTTACAGACAGAACATTCCAAAGCCATGTGGCCAAGACCTCCAGTTTTATTTTGAGCTCATGGAACGATTAGGAGCTAAACAGCCTTCTTCAGGGACGAGAGTGAATGTTGTAAAGTAGAGTCCAGTTGGAAAGCAAACTTAGTGTATTATTATTTTTTTTTAAAGTTATGCTGCATATTAGAACATAATATACTGGAATTTTCACTTCTTTAAGTGATAATTCATTTGGGAAGCAATGAGACTGGTTGTGGTTTGTTATTTTATTTTTACTGCTCATTCTTTCTGAAACAGTGCAGCTAAAAAATTAAGCAATATAAACTGTGCAGCTAGAAGTTGTGTTATAAATGTGACATGCCTTCGGCTAATACAGCATATAAAATCTTGTATCAAGCTTAAAGAAGTATAAATTAAATAATATCATGCGTACTGTATAAGCTTGTTGATACAATGTCATTTAAGTCATATTCAAGCTAAATAAGAGATCTGTTAATCTTATTGTTGCATGCCTCTTGAAGCCCAAAATAACTTTGTATATATTTTTTTTAAAAATTATGTAATAAATTGCTACCTAAAATGTGTAACTGCTGACTAGTCTGTGGTTAGCTGATGATTTACAGATGGGGGTGAGATGATCCAGATTGTAGGCCTAGGAGCTTTTTATAGCTCTGGTATATCATTTGGATAAAATTACAACCATGGATGCTTTAGAAGAAGGATGATCAAGTAGTTAAAGTGGGATACCTCTTGAAAGGTTACTAAATTTGTTCTTGATTTGAGTATGGTGAAACTTGCTGGAACATTTATTGAAACATCTGTCTTGGGCATTTCTGAAGAGAATGCTGCAATCTAAAAAGTGTGAGGAAGTGACAAAAAAGTAATTTCACTTTTAGTATTTCAATCTCATCCCGTTAAGTATTCGCCTCAGTCACCTCTGCCCTGGGTCTTCCCCCCTGCCCTCTTCTGGCTGTTCTCTGTAGACCAAGATCTCTCTGATGTTTTACTGTAGCTGGAGAGGTGCTGAGCCAAGAGAGGCAAGAGTTTATTCTGATTATGGTTTCTAAGGCATAGACATTGATACTCTGCATTGGTAAATTAGGTGCTTTCTGAGAACATCCTAGCTCTGTTCAAAAGCTTCATTTCAGTGAGCTGATGTCTAGAAATGTGAAAAAGGGAGTTATAAACAGACCTTCCAGATTTCAGTGAGGCTTGCATAGCTAGTTGGTGATGTTCAAGTGAGTAAGAGAGGCAGACCCAAGTATTAAATCAGTATCAATTAATGTGATTGAAAGTGGCAGGCTCAGGTAAGAAGTAATTCCTGTTGTAGTTTTCAAAACTCTTTTAAAATTACACTTTTCAGTTTGTAAGGGTACAAAAGCAGAAATAATACCTAAGATAATCCTGAAACAAAATGGCAAATAGCAAAGTATGATGTACAGGACGTCCCTACCACTGTTTCCAGATGCAACATGCACGGACATATTATGACTTGTATTGCTAGCTATTTTATAATGTCACTAACTTTATAAATATGTGCTATAGAGATAAATTGAACAAAAAGGAACTGTCTCCAAGTCTGGTGTTTCGAAAAGCAGTGATCCATTTCAGACAGAATCGATGTTTGTGATGAAATCTGTAAAATCTGAAAGATACTGGTACTGCTCGGTCAGGTAGTGTTCACTGCACCCTCAATGTTTTTTTGTGTTTTATTGACATTCTCCAAATGAAATTGGTGTTTGGCTCTTTTAATCAGTTCAGATCTAAGGTATTTCAAGAAGTAGTTATGCGTTGATTTTGTTATTATGTTGTTACTATTCCCTCCCCTTTCTTGATAGTTGAACACGTAACAGCTGCAGTAGCTGTGAAGGTGTCTGTTTGCAGGCTCCAGTGCTAGAAGCAGGTCCATTAAGTTCTGAAATCCCATTAAGTTCTGAATTCAACTTTAAAAAATAGTCTTTAAAACGTCCACAAGACTAACCATCTTATTGAGTAGTATCAACCATAACTGCAAGTATGATTTAATCCACATTTAAGATAAATTTGAGATCACACAAATCATGGTAACAGTGATTTATCACAGCTGTAAAAAGGCTGGTGCAAGCTCAAAACTTTGTCCCACAGTGAATGTTTTCATGAGACTTATTGCTAAGGTAGGTATAGAGGGAGTTTTTGTTTTTAATATCACAGATGATTTACGTGATCAAAGTGAGAGCAGAGTGGCAATTTCTAATTGACATACAGACTTACAGTCTTTCTGTCAGACAGTATTAGGTGTGGATGAAAGGTCAATGAATGCCACCACGGTTTTTCATTGCTTTTGGTAGCCAAGTATCTACATAAAAGTCAATGTTAGAATTCCACCAAGTGACAACTGATTTAACCCTTTCTAGGCCAATTTCAAATGCAGTCACTGTAGTGAGCTATGGCATCTATTAAATGAAAATACTCATCATTAGCTGCGTTCAGTTGCCATCTTAATCTACAAGAATGGCTGTAAATTTTCCAGCCTTGTGCCCTTCAAATTTGTGTAGAGATTATCTGTAAAGAAATTTTGACAGCAAAAGTCTTCCTTTCAAACCCAAGTGTTTAAAGCAATTGGTAAAGATGCCATCAAGCCCAGCAATCTTTTTTATTTATCTGCTGCACTGAAGAGGGAGCTGAGAATACAGCTAACACCTGACACCTTGATGGGGTTCTGTAGATGTGTTCTCAGGCAGGATTGGTTTGCTGCTGCCTTTAAGTTTATGATGAAGTGTGTGTGGATCTGCAGGCAGATTTTCTTGTACTGGATTTTAGGTGTTTTAGTACACAGTATCTGCGAAGTGGAAGAGATTTCAGGCTGAATGGCTTGACTTTGTAAAGCCAGTATTCTGTGTGGTGTATTCCTATTCTTTTAATTTTGTCTGCAAAATTGTGCCAAGCTGTCCCTGAATTTCTGTCAAATCACACCAGTTATAATTCATGAATGTCCCTTTAAAGCTCAGTAGACTATTCCTTACAGTTTGGCAACACAGAGAAGATAGCTTTTTCCCAAAGAGGTCTGCAAAACACTTGTTCCCTGGCATTTACAGAGATATCATCTGGCATGATGTCTTGTGTGCAGCTATTTCCATAGCTGCATTTAGTGTAACAGTTTAAAAGTCACTGGTGTGGCCTGTGTGTAGCTTAATGTTTACAAAACTGGAAGTGGCTTTTACACCCTCTAGGATTGCAGATGCTTGCTGAAAATGATGCTGCCTGTTTAATTGTGGCATATTCTTCTCTGAGGTGAATTACCTGAGCAAATCCCTTAGCATATCTTACAAAGGTAGTTAATTTTCATGTCGGATGGTGGTCTACAGACAAAGCGAGCTTGGACTTTGCTTTGGGGTTTTCTGGCCCTCTGCTGAGAAGACCACTTTCCTGCCTGTCCCTGGGAGGGCTAGCTGCTTTCACTGGCCTTCTGTTCAGAAAGGTTTGGTAGCTGGGCTTCATGTTTCAACTGTTTCCATGCTTAATAAGAAAAGCACCAGGAAAGCTTTTTGAGAGAGGTGAGCTAGTGCATTACAGAAATGCAGCTGCTTTAATAGAGTTGTAAAATGAATGTTTCTATGTGTGTCCATTTTCCTATGCAGTGGTTTAATAAGAAGCTCAGCCTTAGAGGTGAATTTAGCTTTGCTTAAATAAGTGCAGTTGGAGTTGCCTTAAGCTTCCCTAAGCTGACTCATGCATCTCAGCTATTTCTTGCTCACAATATTTGCTCTCGTGGTAATTCTCAGGTATGCAATTGTCATTCAGCCTAATGTTCAGGTTGAAATCAGTGAAGTGGGAAGGAGAGTTGCTTGCTCAGAGTTGTAGCCTGAAACAGTGGAAATTTGATTTTGTTGCCAACTCAGCCACAAGTTCAAAACTGCATGAACGATTCTCTCTCTGGTACTTTGATTTACTGTCTGTGAAATAATATGTACATAAATGGGTGTAATTTTAAATGTAAAGATACTCCAATGTGCTTCATAAAACAAAGCACAGTACAGCTTCTAGTGGTAGGGTCCTGATGAGGATCATCTAATTTTTTTTTCTACAACATCACTCTGTATGTTGTCTTTGATCACAAAGCCTGTGTGGAAGTTAAAATATTTTTGCTTCCTTTATTCCTTTCTTTGTGATCTAACTGTTCTTCATACCTGTGTTATTTTGCACTGGAAATGGAGAGAGCTTAATATCCTATGTTTATTAATGTCATGTGCTGTTATCCAGATAGATTATTTCAAAATAAAAATGCTTCTAGTTCCGTTCTGCTAAAACTAGTGAGAGAAGACTTTGCAATAAAAAAATAACCTTTGACGTTCAGCATAATTCATGAGGCAGTTTGCCATTTTAAATATCTGAAAATCTATTCCCTTAAAAAGAAAGCTAAGAAAATTCTGTTGGCCAAGGAAAATATCTTCCAGAGTAAAGAATGATATGTTTACGTATCCTTTAGTATGCATATTGGAATAATAAAAAAGGGCACAAGAAGATACTGCCTGTTGCTTTTCTGCAGTTCCCTTTTGGTCCTGGTACTACTAAGCCGGTTAAGTTTACTAATTCCATATTAAAAATAATTTCCAGTACACACAGCATGATAAGAGTATTCAGATGCACATCCATCACAACAGCTAGCTGTTACACTATTCATGACTGTAGATGTAAGAAACATCAAAACCAATTTGAAACTCCGGTAGTCTTGGCTCTGCTGAATCCCAAAATAATGTCTGAATAGCTATGCAATGGTGTCCGAAAGGTAAAACATCCCTTCTCTAGGAGTGTTTGGTCTGATAATGGAATGTTTCTGAGTTGTGCATCCCCAGCATCTGTAACTCTGAAATGAAGTAAGTTTACAATTAGTGTCTTCTCAAATAGAAGTTTCAACTGTAAAAATAGCATCTAGGAACCCCATTTTCTATTTATTTAGGATAGGAATTTAAAGTCATAGCTGTATTGAGTATTGGATTATTCAACAGCATTTGTATGGCTTTTAGTTAAGAAGTGCTTCAGAGCTGACAATCTGAATCACTCACTCTGCAGAGCCCTCTGGGAGCCATGCACTCTCAAAATAAAACTTCATGAGATTCCACAAGTCCTTTCCAACTTTTCCAACCTGGATAAAGTTCTGAGTGAGCATGACTTGATGGTCTTAAAGGTCTTTTCCAAGCAAAATGATTCCATGACTCTGTGAATGTCTCATTGTTCATGTGGGTTCTGTCATCAGCAGCTCCCTGACAGTTTTCCAATCCTGTATTCATGGGGGCTGTGCTGAGTCCTGCAGCTGCTGCTCTCCCCCTCTGGGACCCCTGACTTCCTTTTGCAAAAGCCTTGGCTATCCTGAGCCTGCTGTAAGCTCCAGAGGAAATGAGTGAAGCACACTGCAGTGGTACCTGCCTGTGCCCTCCTGCGACAAGGAAGTGGGCAGGTCCCTGCTATTCCAGGAAAATGCTTGTATTTCAGGATTCCAAGGTTTGTTACAGTCAGCACTTTAGAGTTTGAAGGTGGGGAAGGAAACATGGATGTCAAATTCATGTGCTCAGAAATAAAGAATCATGCTTTGGGGGGAGGGGGAATAAGTTTTCCCTAAGGATTCTTCTTTTCAATTTGCCATTTTTGAACCTACATACATGGTACACTTGTGTCAGCTTTTACAATTTTATTTTGTCTCCATGATAGCTGGAAACTTCTTGTTTTAGAGGAAGTTGACAACCAGAATTCTCAGAAATGGAGATTTAAAGAAGTGCCAAATCCTTCAAACATTTCCAGAACTGTCATCTTAATACAAGATGCATTTTTTTTTAATTTATAGAAACATTTTTGAAAATGACTTGAGAAGAAAATCAGAGCATGAAAGGGGAGATAATATTGCTGCAGGTAGGCAACTGATGCAGATGGGTTAAACTTGTTTTCAGGTATATCATTAATTTGCAGTGTGTGATTATCTTTCCATTAAATGCTTTAAGGTAATCTCCTATTATTCTACATAAATATTCAAACTGGTTAGACCAGAATCATATGTAACAAAGACATTGAGCTATTATGAATATTTTCCCTAGTCTAAAGTGAACATAATTGGTTTTGCTCAGGAACAATTGGTTCATGATTGCTCGATTCTTGTAAAGGACTTAGATTGAGAAGGTTTTTACTTTGTATTAGATATTTTTTTTAACTAAGATTACAATGACTAGCCATTTTCAAAATCTATATTGGCTTGGGTGTTACAATTTTGAAATAGTTTATTTTTGGAAATTAAGCTCCTGCTTTTACCTAATTTTAATACACATTGCTCAGAAAGCTTTGCAGATGAGGTCTTGTGATATCTTTTAATTATTCTTTGGCAGTTGCTGAAGCTAATTTGTGGCATCTAATCTCTTGATCTCTGAGTGCTTTTCTGATATTATTAAGAATTCGGAGTCTGATGCAAGTAAATACATTTTAAGTAGGCAGTAAACAAATTTTAGATGAAGGGACCTAACTAGCAAGGAATATCAAAATTAGCTAAATTCAATACAGGAAACACAGCAGAAATAGGTATTTATATGAACTTTAAGGGAAAATAATATTTATTCTTTAGTCATTGTAGTATCATAGTGTGAGGGGAAAAACTGGTTGAAAAATATTGAAATATTCAGTTTTAATGTTACAAATGCTATTTGATAATTCAGAGTGTATACTAGAGTTTTCTTTCTAATACTGACCTTTTTGTTTTGTTTGTGGTTTTTTGTTTGTTTGTTTGTTTTTCCTGATGAGGTCAGCACTTGGAAGCCTTTAAGAGCTATCACAAAGCTTCCATCCAAATCAGAAAATGGGACTAAGTATCTGTACTAGCAACTTGCTGCTTTAAATACCATGTTAGCCATATCAATGCTAACACAATGTGCACAATCTGATAACTTATGCAGGTGACCAGTAAAGAAAAAATTGCTACATGTTGCACATAGCTCAGTTATAAATGAGAAGATGGCATTTTAATGGAAAAGAAATGGATGGGTACCCATGCTGATCTTGGGACTAAGTATCTGTACTAGCAACTTGCTGCTTTAAATACCATGTTAGCCATATCAATGCTAACACAATGTGCACAATCTGATAACTTATGCAGGTGACCAGTAAAGAAAAAATTGCTACATGTTGCACATAGCTCAGTTATAAATGAGAAGATGGCATTTTAATGGAAAAGAAATGGATGGGTACCCATGCTGATCTTTACTAGAACTGTCTGTTGTGCTCTGTACTTTCTTCTACTTTTGATGGATGATGCTGTTTCCATACTGCTACACCCGACTGGGAAAAATATTGAAATATTCAGTTTTAATGTTACAAATGCTATTTGATAATTCAGAGTGTATACTAGAGTTTTCTTTCTAATACTGACCTTTTTGTTTTGTTTGTGGTTTTTTGTTTGTTTGTTTGTTTTTCCTGATGAGGTCAGCACTTGGAAGCCTTTAAGAGCTATCACAAAGCTTCCATCCAAATCAGAAAATGGGACTAAGTATCTGTACTAGCAACTTGCTGCTTTAAATACCATGTTAGCCATATCAATGCTAACACAATGTGCACAATCTGATAACTTATGCAGGTGACCAGTAAAGAAAAAATTGCTACATGTTGCACATAGCTCAGTTATAAATGAGAAGATGGCATTTTAATGGAAAAGAAATGGATGGGTACCCATGCTGATCTTTACTAGAACTGTCTGTTGTGCTCTGTACTTTCTTCTACTTTTGATGGATGATGCAGCTCCCATACTGCTACACCTGCCTGTCCATTTCTCCAGCAATGCCTAAGGAGTGAATGTCTGAGCTATTTATTTTAGAAATGGTTCAAAGACCAGTACCAGACAAGACAACCTTTACGTTAGTTTCTGTTAGTTGTTTTTCTTCATTGGTACTTATAGCTGTAATCTTTTTCTTTTGTGCCTTTTATTTCTTCTGTTCTTCCTGCAGACTTTCAGTTTTTTAAAAAGGCCACTTTAAAAGAGACCAGTGAGCTGGTCACACTTAAGCAAGCTCCTTTTCATGTCACATCAGACATCTCTGAAAGGTGCTATTGCTCTCATGATTTATTCAAGGATCTGAAGACACTTCTGAAAAATGAATAAATTATTCTGTCATAATTATTTTAGGAAAACCTTAAAAACCACTAAAAGAAATGAAAGGAAGCCATTAGGAATAACCAAGCAGCTTCATTTAATATAGCTGTGATAGCCTCAGGACATGATCACTTACAAAGGCTTTGGAATTCCTTGTAGATATTGCTGCAGTTTACTATTATAAAAGCAATGTAGTCAGCTACAGTTACTGTACAGCTTCATGTTTTAGGAGTCATTTGGCAGAAATGTACAGTGCAAGGTAAAGCTCAATACTCTAAATCAAGTATCAGGTAAAAGGTGGATGAATGGAGTGAACATTGACTAATGTGGAAGAAAAGAAGACAAAGCAAGGTAGGAAGAAGTTAGTTGTGTGATGCAAATTAGATCAAATGTTAGGTTTCTTTGTATTATTTATACCAGTGTTTTGAACAACTGTGCTGAAAGATTTATTTCAAAGATTGTGGATATAACTAAAATGGAAAGAACATCAAATATTGAACAACACAGCCTCGGGAAGATAATTTTGAGTACTTGAGCTGATAGATAGCACTTGAGGTTAAGATTAAGACAAATCACCAGTGAGACCATAATTGACCACTTTAACTTGGAAGCTGAAAGGTAGATGCATTTGCAGATGATTGCTATTGTGTTACATTCATTACGTGGGGTGAGAAGTGCCTTCCCAAACTGCTTATGAGAATCTTATCTTGTAGACTTATTTTTTAAGGGAACAGTCTTGCCCTTCACCTGCACAAAATCAAAATTACTTCTTCTAAGTAAGTAAATAACCGAGTTTTCTATCAGTACCGATTCACTATTCTATGATCCTATTATTTCTTACAACTTAATATATTTTCAAATTGGAAATAAAAATGCTGGCTTAAAGCTTAATTATTTCTAGATTACATGAAATGTTTGTTTATTTCTGAATATATTTTCAGTAATAATATGTTAATATGGAGAATTTTTAAAGTAAACTTGAATAATATTAAGTAATGCAGGAAACAGTGGAAATTCTATACACACTATTTGCAATAAATGTCATATTCTAATAGTTTTCCATTTTGACTTGGGTAGGCAATATAGACCTGGGATTTATATGACATGGGTGCTGTCGTGGTCTTATTTGTGATGTATGGATCCTGACAAAATGAGTTAAAGGAAGGCACTGTAACAAAAATAAAATATATTCAACCTTCAGGCTACACATTGGTGTTTTTGCTGGGTTACTCATAAAAAATAATCTTGGTCCATTTAGGTACCCATCTTGGGTAAACCAGAAGGAGATTCAGGTAAAGCTGAAGTCTGCATCCTCATGTTTAGAGTTCCATAGTCTGATCCCTGTTGTCACAATCCTGTTTTTTGCAATAACTATCTGGTATCTGCAGTAGGTGTGTGAACTGAGTACCTCTGTGCTGTTTGGATTGAATTTCAGTTTTTCTGGTTTTGTTTAATCTCATGTCATCCACTTTATAAGTAGTTATTAAGGCCAAAGCAATCCACAATGCCTAATGTCTCCATTGCAAACAAATGTCGCTGTTTCAGAGCTCTGAGTTGTGCTATGATCTAACTGGACCTGCTTTGGGCAAGAGGTGGGACCGTGTTACCTTCTGGAGGTCCCTTCCTGTCTAGTTGGATCCGAGATAATGAGATTAGCTGTGGTTCTGTGTTTTTTACCTCTGCTGGATTCTATCCTGCATCTCAGTTTTTAAAACCATTTTCAAGCCATGCAGCAGCACCAAAAGAACTGCAAATTGATTATGATGGCCTGTGGGCCTTATGCAGGGCTTGTTTGCTCTCTGAGTTAAATATAACCAATCAAGTGCTTCAAAATCTGGTATGTCATTCTGCCAGAACCTATGAGTTAAGATATAAACATTATAAAAATAAACCCATTTGGAGGAAAATAAAAAAAATTACTACAGTGAAAAATGTTCACTTTTTCTGGGATTTATATTCAGCAGTTGTTACTGCTCATCGGAGTAACTGAGACATGAGTATTTTGAATTGGAAGCATGTTTTTCAGAAACAATATGGAAACTTTACAATGTTGTTCGAAAAATAAAAATTAGCAGAACTGGGGAAAGCAGAGCAGGTATTTCAAAGCTTAAAGGAAGATCAGTGGTTCTGAATAAGAATAATGCTGAAAAGACCTTATGAAGGAGATAAAAAGTAATATGAAAGCATCATAAACAAGGAATGGTGACTCAGGAATTGTTAGTCCTTTTCCAAAGTTACTTAGAAGAAAGAAAGATGTAGTAAAATCTAAATTAGGAAAGGTGAATTATTTATTTACTTTTTTTTTTTTTTACTGAATAAATTATTAAAATCTAGTTAATCTTATTACAATTTTGGAACTTAAGGATTCAGAAGTGATTTGTAGAATAAATCCAGCTGAATGTATCATAGGTAAGGTAAACAACAGCTTTGGTTCACCTGTGAGAGCTGCAAGGCAGATCAGGATGCTGATGATTTTTTGACCGAGTAGCAGAGTATAGTCCCAGGAGAACAGAAGGACATGTTGTTATGTTGACCTCGCCATGAATCATCATTGTAAATTACTTACAGTAACCATTTTGAAATGGGGAACTCAAATGAACTCCTTAGTTCCACTGAAATGAGAATAAAAATTCCTATCCTACAGGGGTAGGCTACATCTGTAGATGCTTCTCAGCTCTTGTCTAATTGGTACTGAGCATACTGAAATTCTTAATAACTGCACATCGTTTTTGTGCATTGTTCTCTCAGCTGCTCTGCTCCTGGTGTTGTTTGCACTGTAACTGTCAGTGAATTGTATAAAAGTTAGAATGAGAAACAAATATGAGTGTCATTTTCCCATAGTACGAACAGAGTTGAATAGCAAGCAAATCAAAAGCTAATTCTCTTAGGAACAATGACTTCATTAAATCCATTTGCATATTGCACCAGTTTATTAAGTTATGAACTTGTTATTTTTTATGTTCTGTATGTCTCAAGTTCCTACTAAAATTGCATTTGGAGTATATATTCATTGAATGAGGACTGTGCAGTGAGTCAGAGGCAAAACCAGGAACAAGGCATGCAGACCCACACTACTCACCAATTTCTTACATGTGCTTGTAGGAACGGTGCTTTATTGAGGGTTCAGATATAAGGATTTCTGTTTCATTGTAGAGAAAGCTCTGAACAGTTGCCCCCATTCTCCAAAGAAAATGTTGACAATAGAATCTTTGATCTTTGAAAATTAATGCACATGATAAATTTAAATCATGTAAATAATTCTGTTAGACTCAGTAGGACCCATCACAGAAAGTTAAACACACACAACTATCTCTCAACAAAAGACTGTGCATGTGGTAGGTATAATGGCATAGTCCAAAAGTTCACTTAGAATTATCTTTTTCAAAAGATGTAATGAAAATGCCACCTTATCAAGTCATCACATGTTATTTTTTTTAGATTACATTTGAGAAAGTTACCTGCACTCCAGTTCAAAAGTTTTAAAAGCAAGACTTATCTAGAAAGTTTAATAATGTTATAAATACATGTACGTGTATTAAAATGATAATAATGTTTCATCACATTTTATATCCTCAGTGCTTCAATATTCTATGATTTCAGGAAATAGCACTACATAATTTTATTCTTCTTACTGTTTATACTGTCAGAATCTTTTTCTACCATCATCCACTAATGACAGCAGTTTTCCAGGAGCTGACTTTATTGAATACTATTGAATAAACTTTGAGCATAGAATCCTGTATAATATTTTGAGTCTTCACTGATAGATACATATAACCTTTAAATCTCAATGTTCTTGTGGGAAAAAATGCTTTACTTAAAAACATCATCTAGTTCAGAAATTTGCTGGTACTTGACAAAAGTCATAAAATAGACAGCCACATTCCTTTTCTGAAGTACTTTACATTCCTATTAGTAGTGCTTTGATTCCATTATTCCCCTGGCTGAGGGGCTGACCAAGAAGGCAGAAAACTACTGACCAGATCAGCAAGAGGAAGTGGAACATGAAAATTCTCTTTAATATGTTTTTATTGACTTAAATTGGTTAGTGTGATGATTTATGCAAGAACTCTGTGGCTTTGTTGTTTTGAATGTGACCAAGCAGTCTCTTGTATCACCTAAGAGGACTATTGATTAAAAGTCACCAGTATGATCAACAAAACAGCAAAAATAAGAATTTTTCCTTATACTTTGAATTACTGAAAGTGAGGGTGTTGAACAGTTATTTTCCATAAAAGCAGTTTCCACAGCATGAGCGGTCAGCTACAGTTTCTCTTACATTCCATTAAATGTATGACAGACTGTCAGGAATTCTTTGCACTTTTGGAAGGACTTGCATTTAAATAAATATTAACCTACAAGGAAATATCTTGATGCCTGCAATTGCATTGTATCTTTAAATATAATCAGATAGTGCCAAGATCTGGAAATATCTGTTCAGTTTCTACTGTTCTAATTAGAAGGATAATTAGTATCTTGCTTTTGTTTCTTTGGCTATAGCTGTTTGGGTTTTTTCACCACATTAACATACTATCTACAATGGAAGGTAATTATTGAGTATTCACTAGGGCTTGGGATTGGTTAAGCTGCAAGTGAAAGGGTTTAACACAAACTGGTACACTAAAGCCAGGTGGAATTAGAGGTGCTAAGTGACTAGGTTTTATTACTTTCTACAGGATTTTTGTATGATACATTTTAAGAACATTAACAACACATTTTTCAGTTTGAAAAAGCAATACAATGGGCTACAATACCCTTAGGGAAGAAAAGTGTCAATTGAGACCATTGTATCCATCATTAATATTCTGGTAACTCATCTTTTTAAAGTTTTGGTGTTCTCAAAGTTGGGCAGGGTAGCAGGCAGGCACTACAAATTTTTACAAGTTTCTTCTTTCTTCGTTCTTTTTGGTTATGAAAATAGCTAGGTGTCTGCCACCCACTATTCATCTAGTGAGCTGTCAATACTGTTCTTCAGTCATTTGTCTCTTCACTTATTCAATTGATTCTGTTATTGTTCTATTACTTTAGTCCCAGTTTATCTGTTTAGGTCAGCTATTATTGTTGTGCCTAGGGTTGCACCAACCCAGGTACATGATCTTGGCCTTGTTGAACTTCATGAGGTTGTCATTGGCCCACCTGTCAAGACAGTCAAGGTCCCTCTGCATATAGCTTCCCTTCCCTCGAGGCTGTCAACCACACCTCACAACTTGCTATCATCAGCAAACTTGGTGAGGGTATCACTCAATCCCACTGTCCATGTCTCCAACAGATATGTTAAACAGCTCTGGACCTAAATAGATAAGTAGATTTTGGTTTTGGAAAGTAGCTTCACTGAAATAAAGTGTACTCATTTTCCTAGTGTTTCTATACTCAGAGTAAAATATTTAAAATGTGAGATTCTTTGCACATGGCTAGAATCTGATAATTATTTAGAACAGCTGCCTAGCTGTGATATGTAGCAATATTTATTGCTATGATTCACTAGCACATCAGGAGAAAAAAAAGACAAGTGAAAATGTTGTGAATAAATAAAATGTGAGAAATACTTACTCATAGTGGGTGTATGGTGGTGATTTATTTTAAAAATCCAAATATAATTTATTAAAATAAGTGATTCAAGTTCTGTTACATCTGATAGGTATAATTATGCTATAAGCTGTCCAAAATAAAATACATAAATGGCACCTTTTCTCCATGTATTTATCAACCAAATGTTTGCATCTGTAAGTACAAGAAAAGAATGATTTTCTGGTCTCTGTTTTTCTGAAAAATTTCTGCAGGTCTCTAATTATAAACACCCCCTTCTCAGCAGGTGCTTGTGTCCAAGGGAAAAGAGAAACTTCACTTTCTCAGCCATCTCATGTCCATTCCATTAATTTGTTGAAGATACAATATACAAAATTGAGTGTGATTTCAGCATCAAGAGTAAGAGCCACAGTTTGATCAGGCATTGTTGACTTGAAAAGATTTTTCATCATCTGCAGTTGAGCTTTCTGAGTTAGTGTGGTGAACGTTGTAACAAAAATTTGTATCCCTTCTAGCTATCATTCCCACAGCAAATGTCCTCAGAAGGGAAGAATGAGTTGCATCAAAAGATTAACAAGTGATTCATTACTGTATAATAAATGATTTATATTTGCCAGTGAAGTTATTAATTATATTCACTGAATCAGTCTTCAGTGCAAGCCAAATCCTTCCTGATAACAGCCCATTGCAAGTTCTTGGACATCACTAAAGTTAATTAAAACCAGGTGGATTCTTCTCATGTAGCAGAACAACCAGCTGAATTAAGTGTAGATAATTTGTATTAATTGTTAGAGAAGATTTATTTTTTTGTCCCCCATGGAGTATATAGGAATGCTAGGATTCTCTAAAGCTGTGATCCTGAACAGAAAAATAATCTTGTTTTAACTATAATACCCATATTACTTTGTTTATAAAACCAGAATTTTAGTTGGCACTGTAGAGGAGAGAAGGCCCTGAAAGAAACTTAACTTATGAAACCTGATCTCTGTGTGAAAGTCTCTGTGAAAGTCTGGTATAAAGGTTTAAAAGGTTTCATTTAGAAACTCGAATTTACATAGTTCCATAATATTTTTTTTTTAATTTTTTTTTAGTTTTGTGGTATCTGTTGTATTTTTCAATTGTCAGTTTATATTTGAGAAAAAGAAAAAGCAAATTACTAAATGAGATAGCAGTATTACAGAACATGAGCTCTGTTTACTGAGTGTTCTATTTATGAATTAAATGTTCTTCTTAATCTTGCCATTTATTACTTGTATGATAGCTCTCTAATTTTTAGGAGTTTGTTTTATGTGGATTAATGGTACTGGTTTCAGTTGACTCACTTAGGACTGTACAGAAAGAAACCCAGAGGTAGAGATTAGAAGACCTGTGAGCTGCCGACTTGTGCTGCCAGCAAAGTTTGGACTGCCCTCTTTTTCAGGGCAGAATGAATAGAAGGCTGGAAAAAAAATTGGCACCAAGAAGATTTTTCAAAGGCAGAAATACTTGTATCTAAGCCAGATGAGAGTTCTGAAGTGCATGTATCTTTGCAAATCAGGCTATGCAGAACTGTCCAAATATAATATTTATGTCTAATGTCATTGTAATGGACCTCAAAGATGGTCTCTCTGTAACACAGCATATAATGAAATGACCCAATATGAAGAGGAATTTATGATGTTAGTCTTTCCAAGCCCAGGCACTTCTAATTTTGGAGTTTCATTTTTTCTGGACTGACACAAGTTCTTTGCAGCCTAAGAAGAGAAGCTGAATGAACAGAAGAAGACAACATTTAACATGTTTACATTTTCTAGTTCAGATATCAGAATTTTGAAACAATTTTCCAATTTAATCACTGTATGGGCACCTAAAAAGTTTATAAAATCTGACAAGAGAGAGTGGAACACTCTGTGGTCTTTCAACACATCACTGCTGAACTATACTGTTAAGATGGTGGTGAAGAGTTGATAGTGAAATATTTAATGTCATTAAAAATATTTTTAGTCTGAGAAGTAGGAGGACAATCTTGTGGGATGTGGAGCTTCTTAACTGATGGCAATAGACTGTGTGTGTATAGGAGTGTATTCAATTTTTGTCACAAATGTAGGCTTTTTTGTGCTTTCAGATGCATAGGTTTAAGTGTCCATGATTGATCCCGAATTGCCAGTTGGGGTTATACTGACTGGCTTTGGGTGAGGAATAATGTTGCTGCAAAGAGTATTCACTAACAACACAGAGTAGTAACATACAGGTCAGATCTGAGCTGTTCCCTTGTCTATGTTCTTTGGCAGTGGGCCACCATATTCCATCAACATACTTTTACAAATCTGTATTGATTAATTTTAGAAAAAACTTGCAAAAATCTCAGTCTTGCAAAAATAATAGTATTTTCACTTTCCTACATCAATAATTACTTTCTTTCTCAATGTAGGTCAGTGTTATGTGTTGTGTTTTGCTCCTAGACTTGAGGTTTTATGTTATAGTGTCTGCTGGGGCAAGCACTTCCTGTCCATATACAATGGGAAGTGCTAAAAGCAAGATGAGTTAAGATCTTGTGTAACATTGTTAGAAAACTTTACAGAAATATAAAATCAATTTATGAAGCATCAGGTTTTCTAGTTAGAGTATAAAATTTATTTTGAAAACATTGTTTTTCCATCTTTAATTGCAAGGTATGTCTCTGATTTTGCAATGGAATTTTGTGCACTAGAGAAGTAGGGTTTATTGTTACACTAAAAAAAATAACTTCTGAAGCAGTTGGAATTAAATTTTTTCAGAGACAACTGTTTCTTCTGTGCATTGCATAATCATTAGATCTGTTTAAAAATGATTTCTTGAGCTTCTAGAACATGGCATTTCTTCTGTATATTGTAAGGTTTTTAATGGTAATGACTTCAGAATGAGTGCATTTTCATGTTGTATTTCTTCTGAAATAGCTGAGGATATGCAGCGTTGGAAAATCACTGAAAGAGCCACTTGTGACATTGTCAGTAGTTTAACTTGCAGAAGTAGAATAGATAACTTTCTCAATAGCTTCCATGCAGGGTCAGCTTGCATATGTACTTAATGGTAGTGGTACTTAATGGGCCAGGCACAGCTTACTTACTGAATATTTACTAGGCAGAGTTTGCAACAGGAGGACATTTTTTGAGTGTTGTTTTTTTTTTTTTTGGTTTTTGTTTGTTGTGGTTTTTTTTGTGGTAAAGTGGTGGTTTTCTATTTGTCTTTCCTGTAGAAAACGAAAAAACCTGTTCTGTGTCTATCAATCATTGATGTTATAATTTCATTTTGTTTACAGCCCTGCTATAGTAACCACAGCAAAGTGACTATATTGTCTTCTAATCTACTGTAACAGTTTTTATCCTGTCCCTTGCTTCATCAGCCTTTTTGGACAAGTACCATTCCCAGTGGTAATTTAGACTCTGCTGTTGATGTGTGGGTGTTTGTCAGTGCTAGAGTTTTCAAGTTGAAGCCAAAATTCATTTGTTGGCTGATTTCTTGAATGTGCTTTTATTTAATAAAGAAGCAACTATGCACTTCAGGAAATGGTGATCCTTATTTACTGCTAAGATAGGAAAATGCAAATGAAGCAGAGAATTTTGTGATTAGTATTTTACAGAGCATTTGCTGTGTATTATTGTAATTACATGTTCTTAATCAGTGGGATTATCATGTTCTATTAACCAGATTCTTTCCTGACTTCTTGTAGGATTCTGAGTAACAACAAGATCTTATGGTTGAAGAATTGCTCTTTCTTTGGACTGAGATCCCTGGAGAGACTGTGAGTAACTGATCAGCCTCATTCCACCTTCAGTTAAAAATATCTTTGTGTAAATGGAGTTGAGATGTTCTGAACTAGTATTGCACAGTGAAGTTTCTAGGCAGTCATCAAGTTAAGAATCAGCATAAAAATGAGTGAATGGGGATGGTCCTGGAAAATACAGGAAAGCACTGCCATCAGTTTGGAACTAAAATAAACATCTAGTCAAAGACTTGTACTACACTGTGTACACTACCACGGTGGAGACTGGTATATGTAATGGTAACACTAATATACCTGACATGTAGTTAAGGTTATTTAACTCATTCGTCTCCAATACTTCCATTTTAATTTCATTCAACTTTATTCTGTATTTTAATTATATTATAATGAAATTGAACAGCATTTATCACTGGAGCAGACAGTGACATTGATAAAAGCTCCATGACCGTGTATTTCTAGCCAGTATTTGGAGGAAGGAAGAGGAGATGAGGAGCAAATAACAATTTAGGAAGAAAATAATCAGAAACTTCAATGGAATAAATAAGCAGTAACAACTATACTGTAATAACACTGCCTGACGTATATCTAGATTGCTCATTTGAGAATAATCATGTAAGCAAGTCTAAAAGGCTGCTTTTTAGATTTATAAGCAACTTAGTTTGACAGTGCCTCTAAAATGAGTAATTATATCATGCTTATCTTACAATATCTCCTGCAGCTTAAGCTAAATTATTTTTATGTTGCTTTATAAGAATACCTTCATTATGTAGAGCTGTTGATATAACGTAGTTGCTACATTCATGAATGCATGAAAGTATTCTCTTCTGTATGAATGTTTCCATATGCAAGAACCCCTAATGTTTTAAAATCAACTTTAGCTCATATTTTATTATTTATGTGTGTGATGTGCAAGCTATTTATGGTTGTGCAATAAGGTAGGTAAGTACATGATACTGCACCTTTTTTGGATTTGAATAAAGCTGACTGTCTGAACAGTTATGTAGAGGAATTCTCTGCATGAAGTTATAGATATAAAAAAAGGCTTCTTTAATATTGGGAATATTATATGATATGGAATGAAGAGTAGTTGTGTATTTTTTACTAACTGGTTTAATCTTAGGTGTAGCAATGATATGAGGTTTATAAAGAAGTTAAAAAATGTTTTGTACAACTTAGAAGATGGGATTGGATTACAAATTTATCACAAGAAGGGAAATTAGTAAATTACATCCTAGTGTGCTGCAAGTATTTAGAAACAGAGGAAGACATTTCATCTGGGTTTTTTAGCATTTAATTCACATTGGGGAATGATGCTGGACATGTACTTTGCAAAACTTTATTAGTTATTTAGTTAAATAAATACTTCAACCTGAAAAGACATTGCAAATAGCATTGAGAACAGTGAGAAAACAAAACAAAAAAAGCCTTAGGTTCAAGTATTAACACCATCTAAACCTCCTTAAATTTATTGTATTGATTCTTCACAACATTACTGATACGATGAGTGAATACCTTTTGCTCTGTATATAATACTATTTGGCCATGGCATTAATACAAAATCCATAAATGGTGCTTGAATTGAAGGCTACAATCTGGGTGATGACATTTTCATCAAACTCAGATGCTCTGATTCATGTTCTCTGGCCCCAGACACGTCTCAATCTCTCTGAAGTCCCAGTTTCAGATGGGCAGGTGAGAACAGTTGGAATACTCTACTTGGGGATGGGTGTGAATGAACACCTGAATGAGTACTCCTATCCCTTAGACAAAGTTTTCCCAGCTTTGTCTTTTCCACACAAGCTAATTCAGAGTGGTACTTCAGGTGCATAAAATGGAGAAGTATGACAGCTTCTCCTGTCATAAAATGCTCATCAAAATTGACTATCATGTATTTTTATTCCTTGCCTGAAAGGGAAGAAAGAGGCTCTTATGAAGCACAGTAGCAGTAAAATAGCAGAGAGGTTGGAACCTGAAGGTAAAGATCCCTTCCAACCTTAACCATTCTATGATTTTATGATTCTAAATCCCACTTCCATAAAGATAATGTTAAGTTCACAAAATCAGGTGCTTAGAAATGTGGGTGTTCTGGAGGGTAAGGATTACTCATTTAATTTGGCTTTGCATTTCTTGTGGTCCTGTTCAGAACAACAACAACAAAAAATTTAAAAAAAAAGAATGCCATAGGGACAAGAATAACGTGTCTGTAATTCTTTGGTGGTTACCATGAGATTGTGAGCCAGGAGAGTGTTTGCTTACATGAAAAAATGAAATAATTAGATGTCAAACTTCGTAATTTTAGAGGAGAAATAAAGTTTCAGGTTGGACTGAGTGACTTGGATATTCTGGCTTTTTCCTATCCTGAAGTGCTCAGAAACTATTTTTGAGCAGAGAACACTTTGAACCCCAACTTCAATAAGCTGGGGACAACTTTCCCCTTATTATTTTGTTTTTCAATGCATGTCACAAAAGGAATTGGATTACAAAAGTGTCAGTCCTTCCAAGTTCTGGTGATTTCTCAACAGCATGTTTCACAAGTGAGAGACCTCACTAAGCAGTTGTCTCAAACTGGAACTTCTCATTTTATTGACCTTTAATCAAGCAAACCAAGAAATATAAGTTGTTTGTCCCTTAACTGTCCATTCTAGGAGTAAGACAGTATTGATTTCCCTAAAGCTATTGTAGAATGCTTGCATTATACTTGAAATGCAGGATGTTTTAGAAATGTAGTTGGACCTTGTTTGTTCTGGTTTCTGCAGACCTCTCAGAAAATTGCATTTTTAAAACCATAGCATCAGTTTCACAAAGTTTCTATTTCAGATTGTCTTAAATTGTGTTACTGCTGGAGAAGAAAATCTGATGTTAGGTTTTCAGGGGATACAATCAACCAGCCAGGAAAGAGCATATTTGGGGTTACAGTTATTTTCCTTTTAGTAATATAAAGGTAGGCCTACATTTACTAGTATTTATTGATATTAAAATTTTAAACCTTTAATAATAGTCTGTAATTCTAAAGACAAGAATGAGCGCCTTGAACCCATTTCTGTGATGGAGGCTGAGAGTTCACTTTGGGTCTGAAGCTTGAGGCAAAGACTTGACAGCTTGTAGTGGTTCCAGTTCCAGGGCCTTCCCTGTCTGTAGTCAGTATCCTTTCTCCCTAGAAGATGCATTGGGTTGAGCAGGACATCATTGGTTATTGTAGACATTTAAATAAATCTCTGAACAGTGTGTAACAAAGTAATATTATTTGTATCAGTTATGGGAAGTCTTCTTATGCTTGAGAATATTTTACCAGCCATAGTTCCTGTCCTGCTCTAACCCTTATGTTACCTCCAGCTGGGGGCAATCTGCTTGGGTGTTTCTCCCCTGTGGCCTTCCTTGTGCCTAATCGGGTTGATTTTGTACTTGGTATTTTCTGAAGTGCGTGTATGAAGTCTCTCTCTCTTTCATAACCAACTCTACTTATTCATTAAGTTTATAGGAGCATAATTACCTCTGAGACTGCTGCTTCTTTTGTCCCCTGTGGCTGAAACTCTTTAACAGGTTCAGAACTATTTGGTTATATGAGGGAACCAGCAATTAAAAATAAACACACACAAACAGGCAATGATTGCATAAGCAGTGTTTTCTTGGGAAATTGGGATGAAAGATCACTAAGCAAGATTACACATTTTTCACAGTTGACCCACAAGAAAATCATGCCAGGCACTAATACTTCATCAGGGACTGGTTCACAGAAACTTTCTGTTCCTTTTTCCAAGATTCCTAGACATTTTTCTAGACAAAGAAAAATAATTTGTGTTATGTATTATTAATATTTGTAAAAATTCAGCATTTAATCTATTTTTTGTTTTTATTTTTTTTCTTAGCTGTATAGATCAGTCTTACTCTACCAGGTCTCACTTGGATTATGTATTGTTTTAGTAAGTGTTGCTGAGTTACCAATTGTGTGATAGTACTTTACAGTCACATTTCATCCTCAGTTATTTTTCAATAATATTGCAGAAAAGCTACTTTCAGTAGATTTCAGTGTGACATTTTGCAACTATATATTGTGCTGTGCAATTGAAGGAATAACACATTACCTTGAGGGAATGAAAGCGTAGGAAAGGCAAGCACAATAAATTAGACCATAGAAAAATAATTTTGTTAAATAGCTGTTATAAAAATATGGTATCTAGATGTTCTTTAGCAAACTCAACTGGTGAAAGGGTAAAATATAAAGCACGTGCTGATGTGCTGCTTTAAATATGCAATTTACATTCTCTGAATTACTGGCCACTTTCTTTATTTTCTTGCCTATATTTCTGAAATGTGCATGTGCACAGATGCACACAGGTGAAGAAACAGCAACGTTCTTCCTAGGCACTTTGAAGGATTGGAAATATGCTTAAAGAAATTGTTGAACAACTTTTTCCAGCTCATTTGTATGACATCTTAAAGGTTGGCCACTTAATAAATTAAATTTAGAAATATGGTTTTTTGCATTGTTGTTAAAAAAGGAAAAATACTAGTTATTATAAACTACTAATATTTCAGATTGACAGCCAGGATCCAGTTGTAAAAGTTTTTTCTTTTTCTTTTTCTGAAGAGCTAGCAATTACGGAGTGTGTCTCTAACTTTATGCAAGTGCTTTTAGCAGAAAATAAATTAATAATCTTGGAGACCTCAAACAACCACATTAATTAATGTCAATTGCCATTTAACTATGTTTAGAGAAATGCTGTGGTATTATTCAAGGAAAGGGCAATTTTTAAACCTTTTTCTTATAGCTGTCTATTGGTAGTAGGCACTTATGGCGTGATTGAAACTATTAAGGTTTATCTGGTTTTTGGATTTGGATTTTTCAAATCCCACATGGATTTAGTAAATTTTCTAGTTCTAGTTGATAATGGCAACAAATAAGTTCTTACGTTCACCTGAAATATTCTCAAAGAACAAAAATACAAATGCTCCAGCCATTACTTTTCCTTTTTTAGAAATGTCTGGAAATCTCAGTGAAATCTAAGCCATTTTTCATGTTAAATTTCTTATTGTGTTGACTTGTTTTAATTATGCTGCATTGCTATTTGAAGTGGTAAGGCATATTCTAGTAGGTGAGGAAGGATGGGATAGTCAAGGGGAATGATTTTTCTCCTGGAGAGAAAAAAATCTTTGTGCACATACTGAAAACAATTCATATTCCTCTTGGTGCTCACCCAACTTTGAGTTACCCTTTTGGTTTCAGTGTCAGATCAAGAGATTGTCTTTCTAATTATGGTGATGCTAGTATTTGCATGAAGCAGGATAGTTCCCTTTGTCACTTCTTAGAGGCAGCTGATACAAGGCAGTTTGATGTTAAGTGTACTTAACATCATGTTTAGACTACACATTGGTAAGAACTTTTTCACTGAAAAGGCTGTCAGACATTGGAACAGGCTGCCCAGGGAGGCAGTTGAGTCACTATCCCTGAATGCATTTAAAAGTCACCTAGATGTGGTACTTGGGGATATGACTTAGTGCTGGACTGGGTAGAGTAGAGTTAATGGTTAGACTTGATCTTTTGAGGGTCTTTTCCAACCTAAGTGATTCTGTGATTCCATGAAGAAAGACAATATTTACTCCACTTTACACCAAAGACAATAATTATTCTTTATTCTATAAATTAGAATAGCTTTTTAGTGAAATGAATGTTTTTTAAGTCTCACACTTGAGCATGGATAGTTTCAGAGCATATTGCACACAGCTGCTTAGCAATCTAATTTTATTAATTGAGCATGAATTTCATGGTCAGGCACTGAAAGATTTTATTTTTTTTTTTGGTCTTGGCTTGCACCATACCCCTGGGTTAGGATCAGTCTCCTTACTCGTCCTGCAGCTCCTTCCACATGTGCCACTGCCAGTGTTTCTTTGTGGCAGTAGCAGCCCAGATGCTCTTGTATTTTGCCTTTCTTTGGTGCTTGGTCCTCTACCATAGTGATAATTTTGGTCATGTTACTCAATAGCACCAATTTCAGGTTTATTCTGCTAACAGCCGGAAGACAGAGACTTCCACTTAAATGGATGTGTTCTTTAAGTACCTAACTTCATGAACATGTCAGTGAAGTTTGTGACATTTAAATGAATTATTGTTAAACAATTAAGCATGTCAGAAAAAGTAGATGTTCCATAACATCAATTTAGTTCTATAAAATCCATTTTCTATAAAATTTTAGTAACTTGCAATTTTTATGGCATGGATGAATGAGATTGGTTTAGATCTGATATCAAACTGAAAGGAGATACAAAAACAATCCTTGTAGCATAAGAATATCTTCAACTTCTCACTTTGAAGACAATTTTTAGCATCAAATTTGGTTTCCTCATTAACATTTAAAACATTTGAATTATATCTTGTAAACAATGCAAAAATACATTTTTAGATTTATTATAAATAAAATGTAGTGTGTAATGAGAAGTTCTCCTGTCGCCTTAGTTAAAATTATCTCATTCATAGTAGATAAATTTCCAATTGACTGTTTAGTTGGACATTTTTATTGCTTGGCAGTATTTATTTATTGGCAGATATCTTTTGTCATCACCTGATTCTGGAAGATGTTATGTTTTAGGCACTGTATTCAATTAAAAGTACATATTTTTGGCTACCGGTCTTAAAGGTAATTAATCCTTTGTAATCATAAAGGTGTTTGTGTAAACAGGGAATTCCATGCATGCTGTAGCAAAAGCATAAAAGCCAGGTAATATCATAGTTACATATTGATGTTAAACAAAATAATCTTTTGAAAGAAGGAAATCTCTGGATAGAAAAGACTTTTATTTAAGATATATGATTGAAAATCAAGGACTCTTAAATTTTGCCATAATTTTTATCCAATTTTTGTCACATCACTTGGACTTTCTCTACTTCTCTATTTTTCATCTGCAAAATAGTAGTTCATCTCCAAATCTAGTGACACTGGGGGATCTCAATGCATCTAGACAGAGAAAATGTTATAAGAATTTAATTGATGTTTATGTTATACCAATTATTTTACATTTCTACTCTATATAGATTGAGTTATGTATTTATTTTTGATGCGCTCTCTCTAGCCTGAATGGGAAGCAGTCTTAACGAGCACAAATACACAAGTGCAGATAGATGACATAGATGCTCAGTTGACTTATTTTGTGCAGCTCCATGTGTCTCACAAATTCAGTTCTTGGTTGTTTATTAGTAAAAGTAAACCTCACTTTTTTTTTTTTTTTCCTTTTTTTTCTTGTCAGCGCAACAAGGCAGGTTCTGTAGCAGAAAATTGTCCTCTAGTGGAATTTTTTTTAGTTTTGAATACAACAACTGAAGTAACTCTCACTTATTCCCATGGTGTGAATCCAAGCACAGAATTGGCTGAATCACACAGGTCGTGCACAGATCTTAGGGATGGAGATGACTCTCAAAGCTGTCATCTTTGGTGACAAGGCTGAGGCAGTTCTGGCATATCTCTATACCTGAGAGGACTGTGAGAAATGCTAACAGGGCTGCAGGGAATGTGGCTGAGGTCATTCTCTTGTCTTCTTGATAGGCTTTTTTAGGCTCAGTTTTAGTCCAGACGTAAATTTGGTGTATTCTTCTCATAGTATAATCTGGTGTAATCAAGTATTGCAGGGAAAATACAAATTAAATCCATATATAAAACTCTTGTGTTAACATACTGTCATTAAAAGTTGATAGAATCCTGCTAGCAAATAGGTCTACTTAGAAAAAGGTGTATTTTTCTTTTTTTTAATGGATAGCAGTCAGCTTTAGCCATCCAATTGAATGTAGGTTTTTTCCTGTGAACAACATTAATTTAGAAATACGATGAGCAAACTTGAATGTAGAAATCTTGACCTAGCACTAGGAACTTGAATTTGTAGAACTTCTCCTAGTACGATCATCACAACCAGTGTACACATGTATTTTCTGGATAAGTACAAAATGAGAGATATCCATGGATAACCTGATTCATGTAGCTTGACAAAAATACCTGCCTGGTGACATAAGCAACAAGAGGCAACAGTAGACCTGAAGGATCTTCTGAAAATATCATGGAACAGAAAGCTGGATTTGGAAAAAATAGTGTTGATCCTCATGTAGAAGTAAAGGAATGTAGAGTGAAATGTGTTTGAAAGTAGATATCGTTTGGTTGCAGGCAATATTTTAATTGCACAGAAGAGGATACAGAATTTTCAATTGTTGCACAGAAATTTTTAGAAACCAGAGAAGGAGAAACAGAGGCAGGATCAATGTCAGAAGACAAACTGGGCATACTTTTTCATTTTAATTCTGAGGTCCTTTATAGACCTCTTGATTACATCCTATGACTAACAGTAAGTTATTAATTTAGTAATGTAAAAGCTGAGTATATGCATTTTTTATGCCCTTCCCCTCAAAAAAAATCCTAACCCAAAACCAAGGAAACAAAAAACTTCCCCAGACTGTCTAAAACCCCAAACCTCTTACGTCCTAATATGCAGTGGCATTATATCAGGAATTATAAAACTCTTTATTTTTAGTATGACTGCCAGAAACAGGGGACTTGGAAATTGAAAGGAAAACTACATTACCTTCTTTCTAATAGGCATAAGTAGTGCAAGCCTTCCTGACATGAAGTAAATACCAAAGCAGTTGTAATGCAGTCTGACAGGAAGATAATGCATTTTTATCTTCTAGTAATTAGTTATTTACCAGTAGAAAGTCACAATACAGACTATTAAACATCACATACTTTATATTTTAGAGGATGAGACAATGGGAAAATACCCTATATGTCAGCTTGTGTAGAGCTGCTACACCATAATGCAGGGAAAAAAAAGTAGTCATTCTAAAAAGAGATGTTTCGTTTTGGATATTACAACACTGCCTAAAATAGCAATAATCAACTCTGAAAAGCAGCTTAGTAAAATCAATCACATTGTTCCAGTGCAAGAGTCCAGACCCAAGTGTGTTTCTAATCTTTTCTTTCTACCTTAAACCTGTTTTTTTGGTGTTTGTTTTTTTTTTTTGTTGTTCATTTCTCTGGTTCTTGTGGTATTTTTTACCCTCAGATAGAAACAACATGGGCTACCAGGCCATGTCTTTGCTGTTAATTCCATGGTTCATAATGAAATGTAGGACTTGCCAGCACTGCATTCCCTTACAGGCGCTGCTCATTGGCGTGACCAGCGTTTATGGCATTCTGAATGTGCTGCTGGGATTACATTTCTCCAGTTCTAGCATGAAGTGCTTGGACACAAAGTTGCCAATTGCTGGTATGTATGTGGTAAAATAATTATATTTAAGATGCCAGTGGTTTCCCAGGTTGCATTGCCATGCTTTTGAGTGTAACGATTTGCATTTTTTTCCCTGACAAAACAGAATTCTATAGGAAATGCTAGTGTGGCAAAATAGAAATGTTCTGTGGTGACACAGCAGTTTTGGGACCATCTTTGTCATAGATGTCAGTATTTAATTTCAACTGGTTTGTATTTACATAACAGAATCTTTTTGAAATTATAAAATGGAACTACACTACTTAGGAGTGATTAAAGCTGTGTATCTTTTCTATCAAGAAATCGCAAACTGGTTAGAAAAGAAGAAAAAACCCAGAAATGTAGTTAAAGGTAGTTTGTGTTGAGTCACATATCAGCACGCTGGGAAGCCAAGCTAATAAATTTAGTGTTAAGTGATCAATAACAGAGCTAATCTTATGAAGTGAGCTGCAAGGTAAGTTGACAGCAGAGTTCTTGTGTTCAATATTTTGTAGTTTTGATCCCTCACTGGTAGGCTATTAATGGAATAATCTTTTCAACCCTCCCCCAATTTATAATATTTATCATATTCATGTGCAGCATGGTCTTTAGCATGTTTACTGTTAAGAAGATCAAAGTTTACCTCATCTAGTAGTATTCATACATAACGTGAGAGACATCAAGTTCTCAACAGGGGCATCTCAATATCATGGTAGTGTTGAGTAAAAGTCAGTATCAGAAGGAAAGTTCTAAGCTCCATCCTACTCTCTCAGAGAATTTTCTGGGCCCTATTGGTATCTTCTTTTTGGGTCTCTGTCTCTGACTTGATATCAATTGACAGACATTTCTCATTTGTTTATATGTTAAAAAGTGTCTATGTTATTCTCTTCCAAAAGTTCGTGTCTGTAGACTAGTCTGTGAGGTCTCTAATGAAAACATGCTAATTGCTCATTTGTATCCTACTAGGCTATAAATCCTGCAAGGGGCACCCAAGACCCTGGGAGCTTGTTGCCCTCAAAAATTCTGGAGATGCCTGCAGAAAGCATAGTTTGTTCTCTGGCATTTGTACTTCACCAGTAATCTCAGAGAAGGCAAAATAAAAAAAAAAAAAGTGAAATGAAATAGAAAGAAGGGCTATGCTTTATGCCAATTCAGTTTGAAGAAGAAAAAAAATCCCCAAAACGAGTTGTCTGAAGTAGTTAGGAAAGCTGATGTAATTTAACAGCTGTGGGCAGTTTTTCTCCCCACTTCTTAATATAGACAGAATTGATTAGTTGGGTGTTGGATAGTGCTGCGTGTGTCAAGTAGGTACAAAATGGTTGTTCTCACGAGAAAATTGCATGCAGACTTAGCACATGATAAGCTGTCTTGTGTTAACACAAATTGCCTCGTTCTTGAAATGGAAAGTGACTGGGAGAGCTATAGAGGATGTTTGTATAGTCTGAGCTATGCACATATCCTGTGTAAAAAAGAATTACAAAATTCCTCTATGCTCTACTTTAGAAAGTGTTTTGCTGAGGAGAATACAGAGAGCAACTTTGTGCTGAAATAAGAAAGTGTATTTTCATTTGCTTGTGAACTTGAAAGAATAAAATGAAATTGTGTGCAATGATAGTGAGCTTCATCTAGAAATAAGAAGCTTGAGTTAAAAATAAGCCACTTGAGTTAGCATAATGCAAGAAACTTGTCAAAGCATAAATCAAAAAAGTTCTAGTCATCCCATTATTACCCAGAAAACTGCCAAAGGGGTAACTTGACTGTCTTAGAATCAATTTCTGTCTATAAAAAAATGTGAAATATGCTAATTCAGGAAAAAGATTAGTTGTAGGTACCTCAAAAAACACATTTGTTACAAAGCATACCTTCACAACTAGAACTGTAACAGTTTTGCTATCATGTTATAAGTATTGGCCAATGAAAGCAACTTTTACAGCTAATGTACATTCCTCAGATGCATGGTGCACTTCTTATTTTCACCAAGTGTTTTTTCCCTTTTTTTAAATGTCCAATATTCATGTTTGTTTCTTAATGCAAAGTAAGATAATACTTTTTTCAAGACCTTGAAGACATGCTTTTCAGCTGAAATAGGAGTTTAAAGTACATTGTGTTCAGAACAAAACAGTGTTTTCTGTACAGTGTCAGCAGCTAAGATGAGAATTTGATAGCTTTTCTCTCCCTTGTACCATTAATCGCTTTTAGGTATTTCTGAGAATTGAAGTGCCTCAGTAGGGACAATTCTCCCATTTGAGTGAAGTGTGAGTACTGTGTCAAGCTTTACTACTGTACAGAGTTATGTGAACTTACAAAAATATTTAGGAATGTAAGACCAGAAAGGGTTGCAGCCAGGCTGAGTTTCCAGGGATAAAAAGAAAATTTGTTCAACTCTCCCTCTCATCATCTACACCAGAAATTAACCACTCCATTAATCCCTCTCCAGCACTCCATTAAGAACACTGAAACTTCAGTTCAAAATAATGTCCCTAAAAATTATAACGTGTCAGAGGAGAAGAAATTGTAATGTGTCACGGGGTTTTAAAAAAAATACTTTCTTTTTACATGTCTTTGCCACTGTAACCAATAAATCCTCATTGGTCCGAATCTGACAGTTACTTTAACCATGTATATGCCAGCAGGGAACACCAACACAGACATCTGGAAGTTTTTCAGTATTGAACCAGTTCAAGTTGCCAGCATAAACTTTTCACCATTCCCTGTCTTAGCCTTCTTTAGTGAAAAGGAAGGAGTGAGGGAAGCTCCTTAAGCTGTGTTCTGCATCAAGTAAGAAATAATAAAATGTTGCTGGTCCTTGCAGATGTCACAAGCTGCAATTTCTCACTCTAGTAAGCTCTGTCCAGGCATAAACCCCCTTCTGTAACAGTTTCAAACAGCATTTTGAACAAATAATTCAAAGACAGCTCCAAATCTTTATTTCTTAAAACTTAAAAGCTTATTTTTAACTTGAAAAAACCAACAAACTTAGACTTTTTCTAATCTGTGGCTTAAATGTACTCATAGTCTATTTTTGTCCGTATGATTTTATAGTACTTTTTCTTTTAGCTTAAACTAATCCTTTTATCTTTGTATGGTTCACCACTTACAAACAGTGGTATAATACTCACTTTCCTAGTTTAAGCAAGTTAAAATTTGACAATCTCTAAGTGACATCATGAAAATAACCATGAAATATGTATATCCTTAAAAAAACATTTACAGGCACAAAGCTTGAAATGTAGCTAAAGGAGTATTATCTGCAAAGATTTATTATGTGATGACAATGTACTCTTTTTATAATCTAAAAATAGATTTGAATTCATTTTATTGAATATTCACACAAGTAAAATTTCAGCTTAATTTAATATTCAGAAGTGATGTTCATGTTGGAACATCATAGAGCTCTCACAGCACTGAACACAAGGAAGACCACTCTGGAGCATCTACGTGCAGTAAAAATCCTTGGAAAATTCACTGGGACTTTAGGGCTTAGGAAGTCTGTATAAAGCTGCTTCCTCTGGTCTTGTGTAACCAACCAGTGCTGATCAAATTGTCACTTAGCGAAGCCCAGTGAAATTTTAAAGCTTTCTGCTGATGATATTGAATTGATTCCTGCTTTTCTTCGTATTTTTGTTTCTGTTGTCTGTATTTTCAGGTTTGGTGCTAACATTATTGGATGGGTGAGGGAGGTTCTTTTCTTTTTACCTTCTCTAGAACTGAGAATCCAGTGAATTTTTATTTTTATTTTTTTTTCAAACTGTCGCCTCTATGGAGATCATTTTGTTACCAGACTTCTCTTTCTATTTCCTTGTATTCAAGTGGATGAGTAGTGATTGCTTTGTACTTTGTGTAAATCAAATTAAATACCTTTTCTTCATAACCAAACAAGATATTTCATTTCTTTTTCCCTGTTGACTGTTATTGCACAGCAGCTGCTCCCTGGTTTCGTATACGCATCTGCCCATATATTCAGATTCTTTATTATGGTAAGAGAAGAAAATTTTTCTGAGCAAAATCCTCTGACATAATTTCTTCTTCATGTAGCCATTTCCTCCTTTTCTATTTGCATTGTTCTAATTTATGCTAAGCATTGACAATGAAAGGAAAATATTTAATGAAAGTAAAAAAACAGTTTAATATCTATCATAAATATTTGCAGGAGAGTGGAGCACACATGGAACATGGGAAGGCATCGCAGTGTTTAGAAGGGGTGTAGCAATAGCATGTCTTGGAAATGGCCTTCATCAGACTTTCTTCTTTTGTTCGTACTGCCATAACAAATTTTCTGGTCTTTGCACCTCTGTGGTGAGTTGCTGTGCTTTTGGTTTCAAGTTTTGTGGTTTTTTAGTTAGTTAGTTTGTTTGTGGGTTTTTTTGTGTTTTGTTTTTTTTTCACTTCAGGTCTCTCACCTTCAAAAATTCCCGAAAGTTCTTAGTTTTCAAGTTAATTTCCTAGGTCTATGATTCCTATATCATCATCATAAAAAAAAAAAAAAAAAAAAAAAAAAAAAGCTGTCCTTGTCATTGTTTTTGTGTTTTTACATCGTTCTGTTCACTCATTCTTATTGTGTTGAAATAACCTACCAAGACACTTTGTTTTAATGTGTAGTATTCTATACCTGTATAATTATTTAAACAGTTTCATAAAAGTAAGTCCTATAGTGCCGGCACCTCTAACAACTCTACCGTGCTCGCTCCTACTACACTTTTTTTTGCTTGAATGCTGTCTTTTCCCCCCCTCCTGCTTTGGCCAATAGAAACACATTTGCACTGTCTTCTCCCCAGTTCTCTGTGTCTCCCTCCTGCACCCCTCCTCAGTGCAGAGAGGCACAAAACAACCCAAGTACTTGCATCCTTTTTTTTTTTCCTTCACTTGCTTGCACCTTTTTTTTTTTTTTTTTTTTTTTTTTTTTTTTCCCATTTACCCCCACAAATCCAGTAAGACAATTTAATGTGACAATTCCTCAATAAAAGAAGTAGGGTTTAATTCTCAAGTAAGTGAGCTTAAGCTGCGTTTCATTTCCTCAGCCTCACTAATGCCTCCCAGTAGCCCTTGTGGCTTTCCACACCTTCATGTTATGGAGGTGCTATTCCCTAATGGTCCACTCTTTTTCACAGGAACAGCCCATGTTTCTTCAGAAAACATAGCTGGCATGCCACTGAGCAGCCATTTCATTAGCAAGCATTTTAGGAAAAAAGATAGGTGCAGGCTGGGAAGTGAACCTCTGGCTGATATCTACAAAGAACATAGAACCGTAATTTATGAGGGATTATCCTGGACACACGAAATTGATCATATGCCAGCAACCAGAGCATGAACTCTTCAGGACACTGAGCTCATGCCAACATATGCAAAAGCCAGTATAGGCATGTCATTGTTGCTGCTGTGGCTTCAACTTGTGTAACATACTAACACAGGGTATGCCACACTTTCTTTTGCTAAATGGACCTGGGAAATTAATTTTTTTAATACTTTGTGTCTTAGTGAGGCTGAGGTTCAGTGGACTCTAACATTTTTAATGAAGTGTAGAGCATTAGCTGTGCACTTTTATTTATTTTAATGCTTGCACATTTCAGAGGTTGTAAGTCTGTTGCTTTAGTGTACACTAATGAAGTCACTAGTGGTACATTACAAAGAAGTCCCATTGATTGGCCAGGTTTCTTGGTAAGTTAGTTGCATATAAAATCAGGTGTGGGTACTGTTATTAACTGGGCTTACACAAAGCTTAAAACTTATAAAATAGCTGGGAAGGGAAGACAGCTTTTATACTTCTTTGTGATCCACAGTCAGACTTGCATGAATTGAAAAACATTTTCTCAAACCAAAGCTTTTCTTAATGATGACCTATTTAAGTCACTCTGTAGTTCAACAACATTTAAAAGATGATGTATGGAATATATGAAGAACAAACCCTAATGAAGTGTGGTGAGCCAGCAAAAAGCAGACAGGATCACACAAGGTGTTATCAGTCTTGCAGAATGACTGAAAGAACCTTTTATACTGGCTTACAGATTTAACTGTCAAACTTTAGTAATGAGCTAATGTAAAAAGAGTAATCTGTGATAGCAGCTGCTGCTGACTTTCCTACATCAGTCCACAGGCTGAACTAAAACCAGAAATAGTACTTCTCTTGTTTCAATATTGAGAGAGTAGTAAAGCTGGGCAATTTGTATCCATCTTGACTTTGGGAACAATCCTCTTACATACAATATTATTTTGGTAGTATTACTTTTGGCTTGTAAGTTGATGTTCTAACATTAAGAATATCATGAATCATCCTGAATTTCTAACTTAGAGCTACACATGAGGGTACTGTTTGCATCAGTTGCTAAGATAAATTCAGGTTAGCTAAGTATAAACTGATAGTTCAGAACAGTACTGCTAGTTTGGCAATATTTATTCTAAATGCACTTACCTTTCATTTCTCATTCAAGTTTCAAGTTTCTGTGTAAGGCAGAATGAACAAGGATTCAAAGAAATTTAAAAAGGAGTACACATGTTTATGTATGTGTAATATCAGTGCCAATTTGCCAGCAGTGAGTCTGAAGAAAGGCAGCCTGCCTGCTCCAATGCTCACCCTAAAAGTTAGCAGAGTGGTCCATCAGGCAATTACCCAGCAATCTATCTACAGCCCAGAATGCTAAAAGACAAAGCAATTTTTTTTTTGTTCTTTACTGACATTTCTCTTTTTGCATGTCAACTATTTTGTGGCTTTTCTCTATGTTAAGTTAGCAAATGTATAGGCTTTATTTTCTGGCTTATTTGCTTGTATATTCCTAATAACATATTTCATTTTATTGTATTGCTGAAAACAAGGGGTTGTAAGTGTTGCTTTTATTACTATTATATTTGCCTAAGTGTACCCATTTAGTTTTATCTGGCTTCAGAGAATTAAATTGAAGATGCCTGGTTTGCTTCCTATTTGCTTCATTCCTGACAATGTCAGATAAAAGGCTTAAGGGAACAATGCAAGAATGGAGTGATAGGATCCCAATATGAGGCACTGCTGCAGGTTTCTGTCCTCTGACTCCTCCTTGCTCAGTGCAGAGGCATTGGAAGTGATGAACACTTGCCACACCTTGTGCAGGAAGTTTAGTGTTAGGGTAAGGAACATATCCCTATACATATATTCACCACCCGTGGATGATTTATACTTTCTGTTTCCAGGTTCTTCTGTCTATTTTTGAGAGGTAACCTTTATCAGAATATTTTTTCAAAGCTAATAATGTATTTTTGTCACCAAATTCATTGGCTAGTACCAGAGCCAAGAAGCATTGTTTATCTTAACCTAAATAAACCTCTCTGAAGTGATGCTGGAGGTCAGTTTATTCTTGATATAACACAGTTTTCATCAGAAGCTAGTACATCAGGAATCATTTGATCTACATGTTTTTATTGTTGTTTGGTTGTTTGTTTTTTTTTCTTAGACCAATGCTCAATGGTCCAGTTTCTACGCATGACCCATACTTCTGGATTGCTTTGTTTATTTACTATACTCTGAACTGTTGTAAGTCTGAGTACCCATTCCTGGTTAGCTTTGTTGCCTGGTGAATATGGGTCAAAAATGCCTTTTTTTGAGAAAAAAACCATCTATTTTACCTCACCATATAACTCTTTCTCAATATGTATTATGCACTATTTTTATAACTGTTTAATAGAATTTTATACTGTTTTCCTAGAATGTAATAAATATTATCATTACAAGTTGCCATCCTTCAGGTCAACATAACATTGTCTAGATTTTTTCCAAAGTTTCCTTTAAAAATCTTCCATAATGTGTACTTATTTCTCCAGTGAAACATTTAAAAGATTAAATCTTTAACTTTGATCTTTTTTCTTTTCCTTTTACAAAAGTATTTTCTGAAAGTTTAATACAGATTTGTTCTAATTCTGTTTTTGGTTTTTGTTTGGTTTTTTTTGTTTTTTTGGTGATGGGTTATTTTATCTTTAGTGCAAATAATTTAATCAAATCTTTTGGTTGTTGTTTAGTTTATTTTAGGTTAAGCTAGGGGTTAACTCCTTACAAAGTTTCATTAAAAAGCAGCTGTGTTCTTTCTGAGGACAAATGGAAAAGTGTTTTGGCCAAGATTTGAAGAAATTATGCAAAGTAGAGATTTTTATCCACTCCCCTCTCCTCCCTCAGCACTGTTAATATTCAGATTTGAAATATTCAGACTTGAAATCTGGCAGAGATTTGTCCCTGTGTTTCAGATGTGGTCTTGCACAGTTCAATAATGATCTGTTTTCGTTTGGCTGAGATGCAAGCTTTTAAACAATACACCTCACATTTGTGCAAAGACATATTAAACAATGAAATAAACGATCTAACAGCATTCTCTTCGTACATTACCTGTGTGTATCATATAAAAATGCTGTGGAAATTCCCTGTGAAAGTCATTCTTACAGTAACTTGCTGAATTTGTGCACATAAAATGAGAGAAAGGAGATCAAAGATTTGTGTAGTGCTTTGGATTATAATTAACAATAGTGTATGTGTATAAAATGCATTGATGGGAAAGCTGTAGCCTTTTTAATTAGGGACTGAAGAGAATTTTGATTACCAGGTTGTTTCTGATGGTGGAATTAGATGATCAGTGGCTTAGTGTGTTTATAACTTAATGTATAAAAGTCGTACAATGAACTCAATTCAAAACAGTTAATAAAAAATAAATTTATCACCTGAAATCTGATGTTGTATTATCATGTAGAAAAAGATACGTTTTGCAAATGTAGTAAAGCTTTGAACCTTTTCCATCTGGCCCAAAATAATTATTTTAAAAATGTATAAAAATTAGGGAAAAAACACAACTACTCTACAAAGAAAAATAAAAGATTGTCATGTATCAGAGTTTGGTCTCGTGCTATGACAAAAGCTTCAGTTTCAGAGTTCTGAATGACCTATTAAAGCTTAACAATACAAGCATAATTTGTGAAAATAATTATTTTGCTGCAAGAAAGTCAAATTAGATTATCTTAGCAGATGAGTTACAAGATAGTAAGTGTAAAGTGATAAAAACATGACAACTGGACTATAGATTTATCTGATTTTTCATGTCAATTTCACTTGTTGGAAGATTTTAAAGAAATGATGTTTTAAGGGTTGCTGTAGCTGTAGGCTATAGAATGCCATCATAAGGAACATGGAAATTTTCCTCTTGGTGCTGTGTTCAATACCTGAGACTGAGAAGTATCAATTATCCTCTTTTTATTTTTCTTAGAAATTCATAATAGGAGTTATTCTTACTGTTTACAATATCCTCCAGTACAGTTGTCAATTTGATTGTCTTTGCCCATGTTAGATGTGGGCATAAGCATACAAATAAATTCATATAATCCTACAAAATACTTCATTAGAAGCATGCTAGAATCACAAGAATGCATAACAATGTAAGCTTATAGTGTGTCAAACTTTGAGGAGTATTATTGAACATACTTACATTGATCAAATTTAGTTTGCCAGTCTTCCTCAAAGTTAGTTGCTGCTACTAGCTAAGTTACATGCTTTTGAAACTGTCATTTATTGTAAGCATACAGTCCAATCTGTCACTCTTAATGTAGCTGGAATATACTGTGAGTGTGAAAATTTGTAGGCAGAATAGTAGTATCCATTATTAATCCCTAACTAAGCCTGACATGGTACAGATGTGGTCATTCACTGCAAAAATATTTTGTCTTCCTGAAGCCAATAGTGAGATAATTATCTTGGGATATAGAGCATTTTCTTGCCAAATAATTCTGAGGAATGGAAGTCAAACAGAGAACACTAAATATTTTACTAATATAGGCACACTAGCATTGGGTTTATTGTAACAAGAAGGTAGATAGAATTAAAAATTAGCATATGGGAAAGTTGCCTATTTTATCAGGGATTTACTTGTTCTGGATGGAGTGCAGAGCAATACCTTTTGAGCTTTTCATCTGCACTGAAGTGTGTGAGCACTAAGCTGAACAGAACATTAACCAATATCAGGGAACCATGCATGCTCAAGTGAACTGGAGATGAAGGTGATCTTCATAGAGAGTTATATTGTTATTAAGACTTAAGGACCCTATCTGACTAGGGCCTCTGCTTTTAAAAAGAGCTGTGGAAAGGGTAAAAAAGTAGATAAAAATAGGAACAGGAGAAATGGAGTATGAGATGAAATAAAAATCAAGATGGAAAGAGCAGGGCTGGAATATTTAGGTTGGTACCACAGTGGGAGATAGCTTGGGGAGATGTAAAAATACAGAAGACCTGTGACTGAATGATGGGATGTTGATACTTACAGAATGAGAAGGGAGGATACTAAAAAGCTGCTGAAAAAGGAGGAAAACTCACTGCTCTGAGTGTGCTGAAACCACAGCATGTCATGCTGTTTGAGTGGGCTGGCTGGGCCTGGCCTAGGTCAGTACTGGAAACCTGCTTTTAGATATTTGTGTTGTGTCCCTCATCCCTAGAATGAGGGGTGAATATTGCAGAGGGAGCCACATGTGCTGCACAGCAGAGGAGGAGAAGGAGGTTATTCACGTTGCTTGAAAATAATGTGCCTTAGATACTCATTGCAGGGCACTGAAGGGGGTATCTGGCCAATGAGTGAATGGCCCATGTTGCATTTGAAAAAATTATTTAGGAGTATCTTGAGGGGAGAAAAAATCAAGTTAAAAACTGTAATCCCTCTACAGGGCAATCCTTACGTGGTTATTTGCTTCACTGCAAAGCTTCTCCGTTGTTCAACTGTGCAAGAGGCATGATGACATGTAACTCGGACTTCCATCAGTCCCTGATACAATCTTGCGTAGTTTGCCGAGAGTTTGCTGATGCCTGCCTGTCTTCTGTCTAAAGTCAGTGCTTTTTATAAGGTGCAGATAGCTTTTTGGCAAAGAATAAAATAAAGGATCCCCTGAAAAATGAGTAATTTGGACCATGGAAGAAAATTACAAGGGAAGAGCATTAGAAAGCTCTTAACTTTTCCACCAAAAATAAAGTAACAGGATAGAAGATGTCAGCATTACTCAGCTTGTGAGACACCTTCCCCATTGTGCCTGCTCTTAAAAGAGATGTCTCCACCTTTGAAACACAACAGACTGTAGTAGAACCAGAATATAACTTGCATCTGAAAAAAATCTCACAAAGAAAAAATCAGTGCATTCTTAAACAGCAACTAGATCCTGCTGGAGTTGTAATTATCCTAGACTGACTTACAGAAATCCAGTGCTGATTCTTCTGTGTTCAAACTTCCACTTTAATATAGGGAGCATTCTTCTTTCCCTTCCCTAATCCTTTTCCAATTTTTTTGCCTTATAATTCTTTGCAACTAAGAAGCCATTGGAGGTGCTTCTCACCAACAGCTTGGTGATTGTATAAAAGTTTTTGACTAAGGGAATTACTTAATCCTTTTTCTTTGTTAAAAATGCAGAAAATCAGAAGTAGGAAATGGGCAGCAGTTGTGAATTTGAATTGCAACAGAAATAATGATTTGTTTTTCATCTGTTCAGACCTTTCTTAGCATGACAGGCTTTCGCAGCAACTGTGCTTTGGTGATCAAAAAAGGAGGTTTCTATCTCCCATGAAAGGGGAGTCAGTATCTACTCTCCTTTTTTTTTTTTCCTCCCCCCATCCCCCCCCTTTTTTAAGAGTTCTGGCTATTGAACTGTAATACTGGCCACATGTGCATTAAAACTATGACATCCTTATGAATTTTTAATGAGAAAATGTTAATGTGCGTACAAAGTAGATGGTTTTAACAGAGGCACCTCAGTCACTTTTAATTTTGTTTCCCTCACCATCCCCCAAATACCTCAAGGGCTCCGTTCTGCATTCCTTACACATTTTGCTTTCTTGGGAAAGACTCTCATTCACATTAATTGAAAGGCATCACCCCTTTCCTTCCCAAAAAAACCCCACATAACAGAGACAAAACTCCATTTTAAACTAATTTTGATCTTAGGAAAGCATATAAAGAGTTTGTTTCTTGATTGTTCTTTAAGCTTTTGATATGGGTTGAAGCACAGCTCAAAGAGAATTCTTCTAAGTGCAAAGAAGGTAACCTTTCAGTTGTGATCAGGCCTGTGTCCTCGTGGAGCTAGTTAGTAATGTTACAATGTTCCGTTATAGTTGCTGCTGTAATTAGGGATGGGGGAAAAAATGTGCCCAGTCTCAGAGCAGGCAAAAACAGTGAATCCAGTCACCATCATGAGAGGTAAGTGGAATGGCAGAGATGAGGATGCTTCTTGTTGACTCCATGTGGCATCACAACTAAAAGCCCCCTTGTTTTGATTCACTACTGGAAATAACAGAGGTCAGTGCCAGTAAAGATTGTGTATGAGTAAAAGCTAAACCTACAGAAAATTTTCAAAATATACTAAATGTGGCTTAGTTGTTTGTGAGCTTAGTGTAATACTGATGGCATTCTTGTTTTCAAAATTATGTAGTGAAAACATTCAGCAACCATAGGACTATATAAAGTTCCATCCTTGTTATCAACTTATGTTGCTCAGGAAGATTGTTCTTCCTTCATTGTCTATATTTTATAAATTTATTCACCTTAAAATATGTTTCTACTTTTAAGGCAAGGAAACGGAATAGAGAAATTAATACCCTTTTAAATGAAACAAGAAGTATGGTTTAGTTTTTGGGCTTTTTTGTGCTAAATAAGGCCTCCTAGTAATAAACATATAGTGTTTTGTGAAGGTTGATACATACACCTTTGAAATGTGAAAAAACCCTTGAGTTTATTTTTACCTCTGGAAAAGACAAGAAACAGTTGTTTCTCAAATAACAAGTTGTTTGTCAAAATACCACTGTGAAGTACTCCCAGCATCTCAAAATGAGCCTTGACAATGGAAAAGCTCCTCTCTCACTGTTCTTAAAATCAGATTCTGATATTTGTTTGAATGTATTCACTTTCAAACTTACTGTGTTAGAAATAAATATAATCCTCAGAGCATTACAGCTTATAAACAGACTGTGAATTTTCCATTTCTGGTAGAGCAGATATCTACTAAATGATGACAGAGGGGAAGGGAAGCAGGTTTGTTTTTGTTTATTGTGACTCTGGGATAAGGAGGACTGTATCTTGACCTGTCTGCTGGTATCCACCTCAGAAAGAGGACACCAGGATTGGATTGCTTGTGCTTGTGAACAATAAGTTGCTTTAAAACGATGAACACGAGCAAAGTAACAACCTTTGTTACTTTACATATATACTTGTCTCTGATCAAATTATATTCTTTTTGGTATCCTTCAAATGTGTCTTTGAATAACACTTAGAATCCAGGAGACACAGAGGTGGGATGTGGGATGGGATTGTGCATGTTTGTGGAATCAAGCTTAGGTGCCCTCCAAAAAGAGCATGGAGTAGGTTACCCTGGGTTTGTACTGGACTTCCAGGGACTATTTCAGCTCTTACAGCATTCTGAAAGCCAGGAAATACAAAGGTATAAAACCTTATTTTCCCCCAAGGGGCTGTTTAGTTACATCTTTGGACCATCCTTTCCCTGAGTCTTGTCATGTATGGTACCACAGTGTACAGAGATTAGAGAATTTAATTTGTTTATAAGGGAGTTTTTAATGAAATGTATATAAAATTAGAACTGATAAGGCTTAAATTGGTTATGACTGAAAGAAATCAGTACTTCACATCAAGTTCCAGGATTTAAGCTTTATCTGTAAAAAGAGGATAAACACATGGAGTGCAGCATGTCACAATACTGACCACAGCTAAACAGCATGACACCACGTCGTAATGTATTATGCCAGCTGGAACTGCTGGCAGACAACTTAATTCAGCAATCAAATTGTAACTGAGGTTAATAGTGGCTGTAGCACCAGGCCATGCAGCTGCTGCTGGCCGTGGAAATTTGTCATATTATGTCAGTAGGTTGCCTTTTAATTGTTTTGAAATGCCAGAGTTTGGTGTGTGACAAATCATCTCAGGTATGTGTTGCACCAGGTTGTATGCAGTGTTTTACAAGATACTGATACATAACCCAAATTTGCAGGGAAGACTTAGTATTCCAAGTAGTCCAAAACTAAGGTAGGAGAAAGTTTCTTTTTTTGCAAAACTTCCTCATTTTCTTTTGCTTAGTGCATACTTGGCCACCCAGAAGATAAAGCTGATACTTTGTAAGTAATAGAAGTAGCTTTGCTTACAGGTTTGAAGGTTTTTCAATGAAATATTTATTTTGGTTACTCTACTAGACAGAAGGTTTTTGCACAGACAGTGTGTTCTGTTTTTCTCACATCATCAGATGTTTAATGTACAAGCTGTCTGCAATAAGGATATAAAGCTTGTGAAATCCTTCATTATAGCATCGTACAGTCTAAATATTTTCAGCTCAGTGGGTGGCTGAATTTATTTATTTTTTTATGAGCCACACAGCTATGTTACCATTAATTGCTATGATGTTGAGGACTTTTGTTGTTGTCTTTGCAGAAAGTTATTTGGACAGTTCAATGACCTAAGTATTTTCTCATCTGTGTATATGCTCATATTACAATGCAGTTTAAAAACGTGGAAATTTAAAATAAGACCCTGCCTTAAAAACTAATTAGCTCTGGATTATTTTTTTTAAGTGTAGTTGTGGTGCTCTGAATTCAAGGAAATAAAATCAGGAATTTGTGAATTAAAACACACCACTGTAGCAGGAAGTTACATATTTTCCCATTCTAGCAGCTGTTTAACTGCTCAAAACATTGCAAGCAAATAAGTTCTAAAAAGTTTATGACATAAATTTTAACTACGTGAACACTAAGAGTGCCTGACTACAGCTTTGAGTTACACATATATTACAGCAATGTACCTATGTTATTAATACAATGCAACACATGAATAATGTGTAATGTTTGTGCAGGCAGGGTGTGCGGAGCAGAGCACGGGCCCTCTCTTGGCTTAAGATAAGAACTCAGCTAGTGATCATTCCCTTCCCCTGCCGCCCCTGCAAACAGGACCTAGCCATGGTAACCACTTGGACAAAAAACATTACCAGGAGGACAGTGGCAACCCAGACAGAGGTCCCTCTCAAGAATGCAGCTGTCCAGGTCTCTGGCTGGACAGAATGTCTCGGCCTGTCAGTCATATCAGAGGAGAGCAGAGAGACCACCTGCATACGCTGTGACCAGGTGAATGATTTACTCAGCCTAGTGGCTGAGCTGAAAGAGGAGGTGGAAAGATTATGGAGGATCCAGGACTGTGGAAGAGAAATAGACTGGTAGAGTAATACCTTACCATGCTTGAGACAAAACCTTAAGGTGAAGGATTCAAGAGAAGTAGAGGATCCTCTGCCTTCCTGTCACCTGGCAGAGGTAGGGGACCTGAGAAAAGAGGGGAACTGGAAGTGAGTCCCTGCTTGAGGCAACAGGCGAACCCGCTCCCAGCTTCCTTCACCTTCACGTGTGCCCCTACAGAACAGGGATATGGCCCTGGATCAGGTAAAGCAGGTAACTGAGGTTACTGACAAAGTTCCGTCCAGGGAGTTGCCAGGGCAGTCTGCCCCATGCATTAGGACTGCCTCTGCTAAGAACAAAAAGGTAATTGAGGTAATTGTTGTAGGAGATTCTCTTTCGAGGGGAACTGAGGGCCCTATATGCAGGCCAGGCCCAACTCTCAGGACGGTCTGCTGCCTCCCTGGGGCCCAGGTTAGGGATGTTACTGAGAAACTCCCAGGCCTGGAGCAGCCCTCTGATTAGTACCTACTAGTGGTCATGCTGGTGGGCACTGTTGAGCTTGCCAAGGCAAGTTCCAGGTCAGGAGCACAGGTGATCTTTTCCTCAGTTCCTTCAGTGGCAGGAAAAGCTGAAAGGACTAGGAAAACACAACTGATTAATGTATGGCTTAGAAGCTGGTGCCGTTGGATGAACTTTGGGTTTTTCGATCATGGAGATGTTTACAGGGCACCAGGTATGTTAGCAAACAATGGCATAGAGCTATCAACAAGGGGGAAAAGGATTCTTGGCCAGGAGTTAGCAGAGCTCATTGAGAGACCTTTAAACTAGACTTAAGGGGGTAGGGGACAAAACTCCTGGATGGTTTGATTTCCAGGACACTGGGCCTGCTGGCATTGAATGGTGACAGAGCAGAGAAGGCAGAGTCACTGAACACCTTCTTTGCCTCTGTCTTTACTGCTGCAGACTCTCCCCAGGAGCCCCAGATCCCTAAAGCCCCAGAAGAAGTCAGGATGAAGGAGGAGTTTGCTTTGGTAGATGAGGATTGGGTTAGGGATCAGTTAAGCAGTCTGGACATCCGTAAATCGATGGGTCCCGATGAAATACACCTGTGGGTGCTGAGGGAGCTGGCAGAGGTCATTGCTAGACCACTTTCCATCATCTTGGGTAAGTCATGGGTAACAGGAGAGGTGCTGCCTGCACAGCAGAAGGACGAAGCCAGGCTGTTTTCAGTGATGTCTAGTGATAGGGCAAGGAGCAGTGGGTGCAAACTGGAGCATAGGAGGTTCCACATAAACATCAGATAAAGCTTCTTTACTGTGAGAGTGACAGAGCACTGGAACAAGCTGCCCAGAGAGGTTGTGGAGTCTCCTTCACTGGAGACATTCAAACCCCGCTTGGACATGTTCCTGTGTGATGTGCTCTAGGTGATCCTGCTCTGCCAGGGGGTTGGACTAGATGATCTTTTGAGGTCCCTTCCAACCCCTAAGATTCTGTGATAGACAAAGACTGCTGTGTGTTATTAAGCTTGAAAATACATTTCCCAGAATACACACATATATTGAGCTAATTTCCCTTTTTTCCCACCCCCCCCTCCCCCCTCCTGTTTTTTTTCTTTTGGGCATATTCTGAGAAGGAAAGTCACCAAACATAATGCAGTAAAACTCTACACTCATAAGCTTATTGATAGTAGACACTGGGAAAGACTCCTACTTGTAAGCAAAACCAACCTCCTGTGAGATATTCTGACTGACTGAAGCAGCTGCCTGCCACTCGGGCAAGAATGCATTCTCTAAGTGAAGAATTTTAAGTTAGTCTTAGCTAGCTGTATATACAGACTCACAAAAGAATGTAGCTGGGGAAGCACATGGGAAAAAACGGGTGTAGAAAAGTACCTTCTTTGTGTTCCTAGCCACCTTCTTGTACCCCTCAATGAACTCACCTTCTTATTGAAGTCCTGGGGGATAAGTGACTGGTTACAGAAGCCAAAGGTTTTGCCTTTGGAAAAAGGGGAAAAATTGCTGGTATTACTTAAGGTATTGTTGAAGTTACCACTTTGGATAGATTTTGCACTGCAGGATCTTTTGCCCAGTGTTCTGTTGTTTAACTGGTCAAATTTAATTTGGCAATAATGGAAAACAGACTTTTCATAAACTAGGAAAGACAGAAAAGGAAAAAGTCTCTAGGCAGAACCTTCAACCTGAACAACTGTGTGCCTGTTTCCCTTTAGTCGTTAACAGGGTGATGAATGTAATGCAGATTCAGTTTTAGTTAAAGTTGCTGAAAGATTCTTCCACCCCAGCCTTACTCAAACCACAGGAAAGCGTTATTCACTGAAGCACTGTATGTCATCTGTTCTTTTGCTGATTACATGTTGGCTACACCAAACTTTCCTAGAGTCATGTATTCCAAAGCAGATTTATAGTTGCCACGTTAACAAATAAAAAATTATCCTTTGCCTTTCTTCTGCAAGAACTTTAAAGAAAAATGAATGAAGTGGACTTCTAGTATTACTAAGGTCTGCTGAAGTGATAGCTTTTTTCTAATAATTTTCTTTTATATTACTGTTAAATATAGATACTCCTTCATAATTCCCTTGGGGAATGTTCTTCTGCTGATGCACTGGAAACATTGTGAAATTACCATTCATTTTCAATTATATTAATGATGTCAATCTGAAAGAATATTGCCAACATGTAATTGGAAGTTTATTGAGATGATCTTGATTAAATAAGTTAATATGTTGTCAATAGTATTTTATATGGGAAAACAGATTGAATTTTATGCTCATTTCCTCAATTTATGAAATCTGTCATGTTACCTTGCTGTTGGGAAGAAGGAAAGCCCTCCACCTTCTATTCCATAAAGAAGTAACTCTTTTCTATGTTGATGCACTTCCATCCCAGGAGAAAACAGCCTCTAAGAAAATATGTCATTGTAAATAAAATAATTAGTGTTTTTGAAAAGTCTACATAGAAGAAAAAGGCACCAGGTATTGCTTTAAGGTAGGTTCCACACAGCTATGATGAAACAGTGTGACAGTGTAGCAGTCACCCTGTTCACTGGACTCTGGTCTTATGTATAATGGAAAGTGTTGGTTTTCACATTAAAAATGTATTCTGCTTCCTGGATTTCTAGAAAGCACTGATTCAAATTAGTTCTATGAATGTTTAAGTAAATGAGAAAACAGTAGTTTCTGTCTTCTAGCCTTTCTATTTTAACTTTTTTTTGGTAAGACTTTTGTCAATTAATGTCCTTTTTCCTTCCTTGAGACTCCTGTAGAATATTTTCCTGATCCCTGAAAATTCCCCTCCCTTTAAGTAGGGGAAGCTTTTGTTTATCTATGAGTAGGTAATCTGGTTGCAGATTCTTTCTGCAGTATGTGTTAGTTTGAGCAGAGCAGTGTATCTGTGTAGCTGTATGGCTTGACAGCTGTGGATTCAGAAGCAGCATCACAGTTTTGTGTGGCACGAAACTGGTGCTCAGTGTGTGCTGGGTCTCTGCTGGACCTGGGAGCACTCAGAAATGTGATTTAGAAAGAATAAATTCTCAGATGAGTGACATCAAAGTAAATGGACAGGGATGAGTACAGTACTGTGTGGAGGCTCCTCAGTCTTTCTGAAAACTATCATACTGGTGTGGACATTACAAAGACATTTGAGTGGCAAAGACTTCTAAGTTGATGGAATTGGAGTCCTCTGTATTAACTGCCTGTTATCTCACTTATTAACCAAACTTTTCTATCATGTAAACTCTGCAGTCCCCTTTGCCCTGAATTAGAGACTGTACTGAGTTTGATGACTCATGGCAGTCAGATGGATATTTACAGGAAAGAAGATGGGATGTGGGAACTTGATCAAGCTCATCTTTTCTTAGAGATGATGTTTCTTGATAGCAAGTCTTTCAGTTCTAATGAATGTTTGCCTAGGAAATGTCCTACTGAGGCCAAGCTTCAATTTACTTTAAAAATATTTCACATCTTGCCTCTTTGTTTTTCACATGGAATGGAATTTCTGGTATTTTCCAAAAAATTATATACAGTTTATCAGATTGTACTGGCTGTGATTAAGTCTAGAAGTTTAAAAATACAGGATTTTCCTATATTTCCTTAAGTATTTTAGTTCATTCATCCAAGGTCATAGCTAGCCTTGAATACCTATGATGATTTAAGTAATTTTTTTCTCAGTTGACCCAAATGGAAGAAAAGCAAGTAGGTTACTAGTTAAGGTACAGGGTTGTGAGCAGTTTTCTCTGGGGTGTGCTTGCACACATAGTAGTGAAGCACTGGAGATACATAGTTTATTACACCCTTAAAAAGTGTGTGTTGAAACACAACATGCTCTTGAGACCAATTAACAAGATGGTATTTTAAAAAATAAAAGTTACTACATTTATAAAAAATTAATCTTCTAAAACTTATAGTAGGGATGACAATGCAATGGTTAGGTAATACTTCCTGTTTTATGGTCATTATTCCTTTTACAAGTTAAATCAGTGTCAACATAAAAAAACAGTAAGTAATGATTTGTGGCTTCCCCGTCCCCCCAATATGTAAAAGTCAGTGTTTTGTTTTATGCAGGTTGATTCATAGTGTAGTTTTATTGTATTTAGTTCTGGTCATTGTTAAGCCAAATACCATGGCCACAGATGTCAAAACTGGAGATTGACAGCTGTATGGGGAAAGTGCAGAAGTGATCAAAGCCTCAGAGAGCAGTATGGGAAGTACCACTACAGCTCCATTGCATAGCTCTGTTTTTTGTTGTTTTTTTTCTGGAAAACCTCAGGCAAAAATATGGATCCATGAGCTAGATGGGCATAATCTTTATGACCTGTGTATATGTGCAGGGTCCTGGGCTATACTCCAATAGCTTGAAGAGTTCAAAACATTTTACTTTTTTCCATTCACTAGCACTAATCTTACTGAGGTGTCATAGGTGCCACGTTTTCCATTGTGTCAAGAAAAATTTTAGATTTTGGGGCAGGAAATTGTGTATACATGGAATGCTGAAGTAAAGAACAAAAACTGTGTCGGAAATAATTCTTGATAGTACATAGTATGGAAAATATGACAAAAGTGCTATTAGACTGATTTGTGTTTCCTGACCTTTATCACCTGATTTCAACTTTGTGTCCCACTTCCTGGTAGTGACAGATATAAATTCATTATGCTCAATGGCAATATAAAATACGTCATGCTATTGAATTTTCAGCTTTTAACTGTGATTCAGACTTCTTGCATCTCACTGATTTAACGAGTTCACAGCTAACAAGCTGATGTTATCTAAGTAGTGCTTATTTATTTTCTCCTCTTAAACCTTCTACTTACAAAACTCTCCCTTCACTTCCAGCCCACTCCTCCTTTTTGAAATTGAGATTTAAGTCCTTTCATTTTCATAATGATTTTATGCCTGTACATACTGAATGGCAACTGCCAGTTTCTCTGTATGCAAACTTCTAAATAAGATTGTTGTTTTCTGAATCTTGGCTTTCATAACCTTCAGCAATTTGGTTTTCAGATAATATGAAGATGTACACACTCCATCCGTTTAGGCAACATTCTTTGTATTTGCCCCTTTTTAAAAGCTTGTTTTTTCCATCACCACAGATTGTCATCCATACCACAAATTTTAGACTTATTGTTTTGAATTGGACTTTGTTTTTTTTCCAAACTAAAAAAATAATTTTATTTCAAATTTGTTTCTTCTCTAAATACAGCAAGGATAAAAATGTCAAGATGAAGCGCAGTGTTGCGTCCTGTGCCAAATGCCACAGATGTCTTGGCTTTGTCTAAGTCATGTTCAGCTGAGGCTGAACAGGAGTTAATGGAGATACCTTTACCAGTGTTATATGTTGATTAATAGTTATAGTAGTACTCTAAATGTGTCAGTTAACTGTGCATGGTGTCAGTGTTCACAGGACCAAAGAAATATCTTTCTACTGTCTAAATTTATCAATAGAGAGTTTTTAATGAGAAAATGACATATGAATATCATTCCACTATTAGGATGTACACTAATATAGAAGACTCTGAGGTTGACATAAAAGTGGAGAAACACCATGGACTTAGAGAACAGCAGTAATATTTGTAAATCTTGGTTAACAGGCTGATAAATCCTGTGTCACAATATCTGTGACAACAGTAAATATTAAATTAGGTGTGCCATATATCCACTCTTTATTGCTTATAAAAAGTTCCGTATTTAACTTTGTAATGATGTAAGTACATTTATAAAAATTATGTAGCACCAGTGCGTATATTATTATTGCTATTATTTATGAACTTTATTAATTAATATTTTGGTACATGCTATTGGATCATGTTAAAAAGAGAAACAGAAAGAAAAGCTAAGCAGTTGTATTGCCTGTGACTAAAAGTAATGCCTAAAGGTAGCAATTCATTTGGAGCTCAGCTAATGTGATTAAGGCATGAAAATACTTTCTCTCTAATTATCTTTTCTGCTAAGTAATAGGCATGGCTTGATTAAATAGAAAGAAGTAAGAACATCTGTACAAATTTCAGAGGTCTGCAGGGTGTAACCCTTTCTTTTATGTCAGCCTACCAAAATGCCTGGAACCACAATACTTTGAATACTTTTTGTACTTCTTAGTAGTTTTACTGTGAAAACACCCGCTAACTAGTCAATAGATGCATGGGAAACTTGCTACGAAAATTTTCACTTTCACGTTGTAGAATAGACTGGTTGGTTCATTTAAATTAAGTAAAATTGAGAAGTTGTGCATATATAAAACTGTTTTATGCATTTGATAGTGTAGATTTATTTTTTTAGGCAGTTGGTTCTTGAAAGTCGTGTTCTGCACTCAGATGTACTGCACTATTGTGTAATACTCTGGAGAAGAAGTCTTAAACTGTGCTTCCTGAGGCAGAGCCACTAAAGGGAACAGCTGAGTAAACCATTTTCTGATACTGATACCATTCTTATTTGCGTCTTGCTGAGGTTTCAGGTACAGAAAAATTACTGTTTGTAGGTGTATGACTGAAGATTGCTGAGCTCATAGAGACAAAACATAGTCAGTGAAAACATTTTGACATAGTAGTTTCTTGTCAATCAATATTTAATATTTGGTCTCTTCTAACTAGAAGAAGTTTACAATCTGTTTTTATGTTACTGGTATGTTTCACCAGAACAGGTCTACTACTTTGACTATTTATGTAAAACTTTGAGGTGTGTAAACAATTTTACTTATATGTGGTTAATGCTCATGGTGGAGAGGTCTAAGAGGATAGTGCACAAAAAAGGGATACAGGTCCTTGTGGTAAAAGAAAATTACTAGTTTTCTTTTGGTCTCTGGTTGAATAAAACTGCAGAACAGTTCTTCAGAGGGCAGCACTGGAGAAGAAAACAGTGGATGCCATTTAAAGAGCTTACTGATTAAAGTAGAAATAGATTGAACCCCCTTTGCCTCATGGCTGATTGGAAAGAAACAATGAAAGTTTCCTTTTGTTGCCAGTAGGTTTATTTTAATAGGATCAATTTTACCAAAGTGAAATTGGATTCAGTTAATGATGATGGTCTCTCACTCTCAGCTGAGAGCCCATAATTGGCTGTGAAAGACAGCAATATAACATTTAGGATATTTGTTCTTCTGTTATGACCAAGTATATATAATTGATATTTTCTATATATTTGTATATAATTAGACTATTATTAAGTGGGTTTTTTTTTAATCTTATACTTGGAAAATAAAAGGTTCTGTCATAACTGTTCAATTGGCCTCTAGCAATTTGTTTCCTGGACGTTGCTGCTGCATGACTGAGGCACTGAAGCCTGCTCCTTCTAATGAAACATCTGAATTAAACAAAGATAATTTCCTGCCCTTTCATTACTGTGGTGAACCCATTTGCTTCTGTTTCTAGGTCACAGTAATAACTGTTACATGGCTGCTGTTTAAATACTTCATATTTCTAGATTTTAAGTGACACACAAGTCTGTGTACAAAAGTAATGAACAGTGGAATTCAGAAGAAACAGGAAAGTCCTGTGCAAGAGAAATCATGAAGGGGGTGTTGCTGTACTGGGGTCTCTGGTTACTCTTAATTCCTCATCATGTGTTGTAAAAGGAAAGGGTAAGATTTTCTGAACCACGTGCAAATTTATTATGTACAAGCACAAAACCAAGACTTTAATTTAAAGACTTTTTCAGCTTGTCTGTCTGCTGGAAGTGAGATACAAGAGCTTTTTGATTTTGTGGGATTTGTTTGGACAGATTCTTTGGGGAGAAAAAAAAGTCAAGACCCATATTTTAGGAATTTAAATAGCTGACTAGCATCAGCCACATGTTTGTATAGCTCCTTTGTTTAAACTCTCATATTTTCACTTCTGCTTTACTGTACATAAATATGCAATTTGCCTGAGAATATCCATTAAATGTTTTCAGTAGTGTCTTAGCTCATGGGCAAGGTAAATTACCACCTTACTGAACTGCTTGGTCAAGCAGCTAGTTAATAGTTTCTCATCTTAAAAAAAGTATTAAAAAATCTAAACAATTTGTATATATTTTCCATTTTTATAGTTATATTTAGATTCAATAGCAGCTTTTATGGTATGTATTTTTGATAGTGTTTTCTTATTTGTGTATGCATATGGTCCAGGGATATCTTAACAACTTTTTTCTTCTTTTTTCCATTTATTTTTTTTTTAATTAAAGAGCAGATCAGACCTAGGTTTAGTGTTGAAGTGTCAACTGTGTAAAATAAAACCTTATTAGATCACAAAAAAATTTACAAATTATGAACTCTGTAACAACTTCCTTTGGAGACTTAAAATAGGGAGCTGTACTCATGAAATATGGAGCTTTTTATCCAATTGGTGGAAAATCTACTGTGATGTAAAGATGCTTGTCACATTGTTTAAAAAAAAAAGGGGAGCTTGGGGGGGAGAGCAAGGACATCTTGCCAAGTTATCTCCGAACTTTTTTTCTGGTTTTAGAGGTACTCTTTTGCATGGTTGAGACAATTTATAACCTTAAGACTTCAGTTTGTGGTTGTGTACAAGTCGGGAAATACTATTGAATGTATCACCAAAATAATTGTAATTATTTTAGTTTTTAATTTGATGAAGAGTTGTTTAATTTTTTGAGTGGAAAACTTCAATGTCAGCTTATTAAAGTCCATTAGGAGAATATCAAATACCTGGTTGACGATATTTGGCAGGTCAATGACAATTGAGATCTTACATATTGAAAATAGATTTGAGTTTCCTAAACTAGAAGGGAGAGAACATCACTGCCACCATCGTTCCTTTGAGAAAAACTGTTTATTGAAGTCTATGAATGGGGAAATTACCTTCCCCCCAGTCCTGCGTGAAGGGAAGTTTGCATAATAAAGAATGGTATTATTTCTGATTAACCGAAGTATTTGCACTTTGTGGGAGCAGTTTCTGGAAGACTTTTGCACAGTTTGGGAGTTCCAGCTGTGAATTCTGTTTTTCCTCACCTTTCACTGTGATTGAGCTCTGTAAGTTATATTCACCCAAATATCTGTTAACATAACACCTGCTGTTTGACTTGCTAGTCAAAATCAAGCCAAATTTATTTCCTTGTTTTCAGCAGCCCATCCCAGTAGGTTGCACACAGTGCTTTGAAACTGGTATAGTCTCCCTTATCCATGCTCAGAGCTGGAGAAGTTCTTTGCACAGCTTCATGCAAATGGGATGTCTAAAATCCTGATGACCATTTCAGTGGGATAATGTAGCTCTCCCCTACAGTGCTTGCTGCCATACTTCTGACCCCCCAGTAACCATGAGAAAAGTGGGAAAAGTGATAGCAACATCTCATTGAATCAGCCAGCTCTGTTTCATCATGTCAGTGTACTGTCTGCAATCTGGGCATGCTGCTGTCACTTCTCCATGACTAAATGATGATTAAATACACGTGGTGCATCCAGCTCAAAGCTGGGAGAATACATGAGGGAGACATTCCTCTGTTCCTTATAAGCATTTATTATGAATTTCCACTACTGGCCACAGTTGGATACAGGACTCTTGGCTCGGTAGACTAGTAGTTTTGTCTTGTCTGGTAGTTCTTGTGCTTCTATTGCATAGGAAGCCAAAGTGCTTCACTCGAGGCTCTGACTGCAGCCAGGCGTTTAAAACTTCAGCACTTGCCTTCATAGATTGAGCCCACAGAGTCCTAAAAAAGCAGTAGGACACTCACTGACAAATCTAATAATATCTTTCAGAAAACTGTGTCCAACATGCCAAATGCTATAAATACACTGTAAATACGAGGTTCCAACTACTTTGTCCTTTTCTTCTGGTTTTTCAAATGGCACTGTGGCTCATGAAGAGAATGAAAATGAATGAAAATGCAGTTAAACAAATTGCAGTTCTAGAGGAACATGTTCATCTGGAACCAGCAAGCTTGAATTTTCAAAATAGAAATACAAACAAATGATCTCTAATGAAAAGCTATGTAAAAATAATACTATCATTTCAGGCATATTTTTTTTCTCTGTAGGGGTTTGGATTTTTTTTTTAATGTTGAAATGAGCAGTTATCAGGTTTGAGTCAGTGTTTTAAATGCAGTTGACAGTTTATGCCTGGCCAAGTTCATAGAAAACTCATGCATCATTAATATGGGATTTTCATGCACTTAGAAGAATGCATTCTACTCTCTTCCAAAAGAAAGCAGGCTCTTTAGTATGTACATTATGTTCATTAAATACCTTTTCTTGTTTATACAAGTGCTCATGTCTCTATTATTCATTCAAGCAGAAACTAATGCAAAATGTGGTACATCTGCTGAAGCACGTAAAATAACTAAAAAAAAACCCAAAACACAAAGAAAGAAAAGACCCTTTTACTTGGGAGGAAGTAGTTCTGCTCAGTTAAGAGGAATTCTGCTGCATGTTTTCTTCCCTGGTTGGAATGTCATCTAATTTCATATGGATATCATGTGACATTACTGTCCTACATTTGTTTTCAAAACTGGGGGAGGAGTATTTTCTCTAATTTAAAACCGAAAATTGGTGTCTAAATGCATTGTTGACATTTTCAGTGGGAGGGTTGGCTGGAGTTAGAGGGGCTCATTGTGAGTCACCAAGGTAAATGACTTGGCAATGTTTTCTGTTGAACCTGTCTGATGCAGATGGTGTTTTATACATACAAAATGGATCAGGTTTGAGAATTAAAACTGGCTAGGTATTTGCATAGGTTCAAATGCTAGATTCAAATGTTTGTTCCACACCGGGCAGTGGCCCTTCCCTGTCACAAGACATGTCCTGCCTGCTGGGCTCTCATCTATTCTCCATCTCTCCTATTTACTTGAAAAACATTGAGAAACTGATTTCTTTTTCTAGTATTGAATGAGAAAATAATACCAAGCCTCCAGTTTTCATGAAATGAAAATGTTTTCTGGCCATCCCTGTTATTACTGTATTATTTAGCACTACTGAAAAACATTTCCCTAATAGAGTGTCCATGCAGATATGCTTTTTATTAAAGTAGTGACAGCTGGTTTCATACTCAGAAACTCTGGCATATATTTTGCAGATATTCTTTTAAAGTTTGAGGATAAGGACTTTGCTCTTTCCATTGTAGAAGACAGCTGCATTTTAGCGGAACAATTCTCCTTCCTGGTTTTAGGAGGTAGCATCTTGGTTTCTCTGTGCAGACAGTGTGCTGGAAGGATCTGAAAATGTCTGAGTGATCTGGAAAGCAGAGCTGACCCCTTGATACTGGGGAAAGTGTTGTCAATCTGAGGGAGCCAATTTGTGAGAGCATTACATACTAAGGGATGGATGAATCTTGTGCAGCTAGATACCTGTCCAGCCTCTCACCAAAATACTCCTATGATTGTTATAGCATATTTGCTGCAAGTATAAAGCAATGTAAGATCCTACTTGCTGAAGCACAGACAGTTCTTTGCAGTAACTCATGCTGCAGCAATTCCTATAGGCATTTGGATAAACCATTGGAGTCTTGCAGTATCTCTGAGCAACAGTTTTATTATTTTTTGCAGGAGATATAATCAGGTAAAGTGAGAAACCCTCTGTGTGAATGCAGCTTTAAAATAACACTCCACTTTGCCATTCCATTTTGTATATCTGCTGTCAACAGTTTATTTTTTTTAATGTGAGTTTCTTAAAAGTTTGTAAGTTTTCGAAATCCTGATATTTTAATGGAGACTGTAGATGAAATATGATCCTCATCTATTCATAACCAGTCAAAAATAAACAATTTTTTCAAGCCATTAGAGCATACAGAGGAAAAGTTCATGAACCAATCATTTGGGGCTTTTGGCAGACCATACGGAACTTTTCTAACAGCTATTTATAAGGTCCTAATGTGTTTATTTTCACAATAAATCTGACTTATTGCTGAATGTGTTGGTTTCATAGTAAAATAAACACTGAAGATTACAAACATAACCTTTTGTAAAGTCATCTGAAAGCCGAAGGCTTAATTTAATAAATGTGATGTTCTCTATATTGCATGGGAAATCTGTGCCAACTCTGAGAAAAACAGAAAAAAACGAGTAACAACTTGAACCTTTACTTTAAATTACAAAATAAATCGTCACCAAGCTTACATTATAGCTGAGCCATTTGGCCTGTAAAAGGTATTAACAACTGATGGATTTATAGATGAGGAAGAGATGTACCTCCGTGCTTCTCAGGGGATGAAATTCTTTGTCTTTATAAGTGCACAAGCTTAACTTCATTTAGAGATTAAATTTCCTTATCTGTAATTTCTAACAAAGTAACATGTAATTAAGCAGTTTTGAAGTGCTCTGAAAGAATTTACATTATGGCTTTTACTGATTTATTTGGAAGAATTTGAATCATCAGTGCTGTAAATCAGGGTATTTGTGTAAATTCTCCAATATTTTGCCCCTTGCCAAGGTCAGAGGTGAACTCTGCTAAAGTTAGTGGCTCTGTTACCCTTATTGTTGAAACAGGTTTTCACCTCAGATGTGTATTATCAAATCTTCAGAAAAAGACAATTTAAGAATAACCAATCCATTAAAAAAAACCTGAACATTTTTTTTTTTTTTTCCCTCCAAAATCCTGTCTGATGTGTATAAGAATGGCCTCATTAGGCATATAATTCCAAATTCTTTTTGTGAATCCTACTAAGCTCTTGACCTCAATAAGATGTTTCGGTAATGAGACTGTAGCTTAATTACATATTGTGTTAGAGTACTTCCTTCTGTCAGCTTTAAGTATATTGCTTTTGAACTTCATTAGGTACTCCCTTGTTCTTGTCACATTAAAATGCATCACTACCAACCATCAAATAAACTTTTGTGTTGTATTCATTATTTTATTTCTCCGTTGCTAAAAGACTTAATCTTCTCTTCTACATGGTAAAGTCCCCTCAAACTTCAACCACATGCTTTAGGTTCCACATAATGGAAAAGTTGTTTTATGTAAGTTTTATTGTGTTTCTAGTATGTCCAATTGCATGGGTGGAAAATGAACTTGGCTACAATTTGACGTAATGCTGAGCATCCAGTCTCTGATAGACTGCTTTATATAACATAGCATTGTTTCAATATATCATTTATTTTCAAAAGAACTTGAATCATGGCCATAGAATGTGCTTTATATGCATGCTTTGTTCTCAGATAGAAGCCTGCAGGATCTCAAACAATTAAAAAGAAGTTGTCATTCCAGTTGCTGAAACACTAGTGCTTTGGGGATAGTTTGGGAACAGCTCCAAGGGACATGCCTGGGAGGGTGGACCTGGATAGCAGATTGTTTTTAAGAAAACATCCTCCTTCTGAGTGATTTTATGTAATAGAAGAAAGAGACCATTGAAATCCATTAAAAATGCTTTTTATTTTTGGAAATGGTTTTTAAAGTTGAGAAAAAATGGACCAGCTGGACCAAGGATCTTAATACACTAAACAGTAGTTATCTGTTTTCTGGGTGACACTGCAGACATTTATAAATGCCAGAAATGCTGGTGTATGCCAGGTTTGGTTTTTTGGTGTTTGGTTGTTTTTGTGTTGTTCTGTTTTTTTTCTTCCCCCAGAAATGGGACAGGGTTCTTCTGCTACTGGGAAAGCTGTAAATTTCTGATACTTCCTTCAATAATTACTGCCTTGTACAGCTTTTATGGATACTTTGTCTTAAAAGTGAATCATTTAAGCCATATTTGACTAGTTCAAAAGAAAAAAAGGTTATGAAAATAAACATGGTAATAATTTTCCCTGTTTTTCTGAAAGTATGTAAGGCTTTACTGGCAAGAGTTCATGATGTGGTAGCCTATAAATCTTGTGCAGACTCTTAAAATTCTGTTGTGTCCTAAATACATTAGCTAAGTCAGAATGATCAGATCCCTTGGGAAGGAGTTGTTTTAGTAGAATCAGTATCATGAAGAGTCTGTGTCTAGGCAAATGCTCAGAGTTTGTAGAATCACCTTAAAATGAACACTCTCCTAACATCAGAGCAGTCTGGGCCATTTTCATTTGATTAATCCAGGTTTTATTCAACTTTCTTTTCAACTGCTTCTTTGTATCTGTGTTGCTTTTAAAATAATTGTAAGCCAAGAATTTCTTTGACTTTGTTCTGGCCTCTCAGAGGTCAGTGACAAAACTCCTATGAATTTTATTCTGATCTCTCTAGGGCAGGGAACATAACATCTGTGGCTGATCCTGTAAATGATTGTATATGGGGGAGCTTATGTCCTGTCATTCCATATATATCCAGAATGGGAAAAAATGTGTTTGTGCAGCACAAAAAACTTCAGCTCTGACTGGGACCTTTTAGAGGCTTCTGTAGGATAAATAGAAAATACTTTCCTTGTTGTTCCTGGAAACAAGTTGTTGAGTTAAAAATAATCAAAAGTGTAAGTATGCTTCTAGTTCAAACCTTATTGATGCAACCGCTGAAATTATTCTCTATATCATCCTCTGTGTTTTCTTAAGTATATAAATGGCTAGATTTATCAGCTTAGTAGAATGTAGCAGTGCTTAGTGATGTCTAGCCCTCTGATTTTAAGTGGTTAACTTGTATGAGACTAGTACTGACGCATGTTAGTAAATCAAGAGTAACAATTTACTTCAAATACTGACAAAAGTTTTTAGAAGAATTGCATTATTGTACCTCTTGAACAACTCCCACGTTAAAGATACAGTCAAATTGCAATAGGGGGGAGTAAATCACAGATAGAAATGTGTTATTACTAATATCTTGCCATGAGAATTTAAATCCTCTACAGAAATGCAGGCACAGCTCAGTTTGTACTCCCTCAGAATCTATTGGTGAATGGAAATAACTTTTTTTAATTACCTAATTCTGTTGCTCTCTGGAGTAGGTACTATGTGAGGGAATTATTTTAAAATTATACTACCTCTTTAGCATTGTTTTCAATAAGTTCCCCATATGTTAAATAAACTTAAAGTTAGAATGACTGTCTATGTTTAGCTGCACTCTACATCAGAGGAGCTTTCATTTAAAAGAAAACAAAAACCAACCTAACTGTCAACATTTTCAACACTCACAATTTTTAATGGCATCACCCCAGCACTTAAAAACAAGAAAATAAATAGTTAAATACAGTATTAATCTTACATTTCATACATAATAAACAAGTATGTTGTCATCATCAATTATGGAGAAATGCATACATGTTTGCAACTAAAACTGCTAAATTTGTCTCATGATAACGGGTATTGCTGGATATTAATGAATAGTTCTTGACGTTACCTGCAAAATATTTTTGAAGTCTGCATACAAACATCTCTATTAACATTTGTTGATTGTATGTGTTTTGATTAATCATTTACATTTTAATTTCTTGCAAACAATATGGTCTATTGTAAGTTCTCAGATATAGATCAGGATATAGTCAATATAATGTTAAAATAATATGGAGTTTGTGTTTGAGGTTGTTATTAACACACATTTATAAGTATACTGCTTATTAAATTATTTTTAGAAAATGTAGGGTATATTTTTGAAGCTGCCAGCTAGAGAAAGTTAAGTTGCTCATTTTGTGGTTCTGTATATTCAATCACTGAGATGTCATATGTTTTTTTTATTAAGCTGACGATTTCAGAACCAAGATATTCGTAACATTCTTTACTTGGGCTGAAAACTCTATTTTCAAAGTTAGACAGTCTTAAATGCTTTGTGCTATTTTGGTTATTGTGTGAGTTTCTTTTTTTTTTTTTAATTTAGAATGGTTGAAAGACTGTTTATTTCATATACTACTTGGCAGGAATGTGGCAGTCTACCTTCATGAAGTCAAGATCAGCCTCTTAGCTTCTCTCCCTCATGGACATATGTACTCAAAAAAGAGATAAGGGATTGAAGCTCTATTCATATCAAGAGGCTGCTGAACACATTGTACAACATTGTTCTCTTTTTAGGACAGTTGTCCCATTAATGAGTCTACTTTCAAACAATGGCAACATTTTTTCTTCTTTAATTGTGTTTTTAATTAATTTTTCTTAGATAATTACTTAAGCATCTTATTTGATTTGCACATAATTCTCTTCTAATTGGCATTTTACAAGGAAATTATCTTTATTTTCTTGATGTAAAATATATTATATATTGATGGGTGAGCATGTAATCTGTGTGAAAAATGTTTTGTTAAATCATTAACACTAGGTTGTTTGTCTGTTGAATCCACGACCTTTTGATGGCAACAGAGATTTCACTGTGACGGTTTTTAATATTCTTTTTTTTCCTATTAGGACAAGGAGCAACAGTTTTAAAGTAGCCTCTGTTTCACTTTGATATGAATAGATAAATTGTCAAAGCTGCCAACAAGAGTGCTTCCGTATTACAGGGTATGTTGTAAGCCACACTACATGCAGTGTTCTTGCTGGTAAACACAAACTGTGCATATTTAGTGGCACAGCTCAGTTCTCATCCTCCAGCAGAATTTAATGAGCTGAACACTGATGAGCTTTTGGAGAACTGGGTTAGTGTGCCCTGAGTGGGAGACAGATAAGGGATGGCATTTTTTCTGAGTTGCCCTTTCCCACCACTTATCAGCAAAGGAGAAGGGATAAGCGTGGAATATGTGTACAGCATATATTGTTCCACAGGAAAACACTGTTCTCCAGAATTAACCCTTTAAAAAATGCTCTGTAAAGGAGAGGAAATGCAAAATCATATTTAGCCTTATACTTCATGTCTTTTTGAAACTAAAAACAATTATTGGTTTTCAGAATATTGCCTGCAGTGTTTCTTAGTGGTGTTGCACTGTGCCTTTGCTTCTTAGGGGTTTGAGTTGCAATCCAAAGGCGTACATTAGCTCCCCGCCTTGGAAGGGAGTGCATGTCACATTAATTATGTTTTCTGCTCTGATTTGCTACTACTGTCTGGTTTGTTTTTTTTTTCCTTGATGGATTGAAGAGGACCTTGATTCTAGTCTTGGCCTATTTTAAAGCCATCTGAAAACAGCTAAAACCAAAATAAGCCCCAGCCAAGAGGATAGTAAATAATACATACAGCCTTTAAACAGAAAATTTAGCAACGTGCTAGTGGAGGAAGTCACTAAGACTCCTGTCAGCAACAAGATATAGTAGACTTAGTCGTTTTTAGCACTGTCATGTGTAGCACAGATATTTAGCTTTCACAATGTATTTCTCATCTATTCTTTGGAGGCCTAAGCTCTTTATACAGCAAACAGAGAGATTTAGGTGTGTAAGAAGAGGATCCAAACCAGCTGTCATGCTGAGGGACTAACAGGGCATGGAATGGCTTACAGAAATGCTGAAGCCTGACATGATTTTTTTCCCTTGCAGCTCGAAGTTAGAAGCCTTTTTGGGACCAGGATTTGCAATCTAATACTTCCTCTTTATAGGCATGACTGCTTCCATGTTTTACTTTGAAAGCTGGTCATAAAAGAAAGTAATTCTGCCTTTGTTCCTTCTGTACTAGCTTACTGACTAGTATGTGCTCAAAAGTGGAGGACTCAGGTTCAGCCACTTCAGCCTGAGCACATCACACATTTGCTACCTCTGTGGGAAAGGACTTAAGTGGGATGTAGGTCTGGCTGAAGCAGAGCTGTGCCAGTATGCAGTCAAACATTTAAGATTTATGAGGCCAGAAAGAAAAAAACAGAAGCAGTCAAGTGCCAAGGGTATTTCATTAACAAGGAGAAAATGGGTTTTGCTGTAAACATTCATTTGATAAAATACAGAAATACTGGTATAGAGAAGAGAGACTCTTGTCTGTTTCTTCAGCTCCTGTGTGTTTTAAATGTAGGTATACATCTCTTCTGGGTGAGGAGGGTACTGGAACAGAGTCTTCCATTTCCCCAGCTTGTATCGCTGGGTTGTCGTGGAAAAGATGGATGGCAACACTCCCTCACGCTGTAGCTGTTCTCTGGGATGCTGTGCTTTGTTTTTGTGGCTTTGCTGAGTGCATCCCTTCAGCCTGCTTGGCCCTGCAGAAAGCTGCAGTGTGGGTAGGTCTATCTGCAGATCTCAGAAAGGCTTTGGTATGAGACAAGCTCTGAGGTGTTTGATGTGCCCAGCCCCAGTTCTGTGCTTCAGGACTTGGAAAGTGAAGACTAAGGTACCTGCAGCCATTTGAGGAGGTGAAGAGAGGGCTGTGAATTGCACTTTGGGATTTAGCTCCACTTAAGGTTCACTGTAGGTGGCCTAAGTGCTTTTTTGGTCCTGGGCCAACACTCCCATCATGCTTTGGGTGGCCAGTATATATAACTATGGTTCTACTAGGCATGAAGTCATTTCTCAGTTTGATATGCTTTGAGTATTTAAGTACTGAAAAATATTTCTGCCATCTGGGTCAATTGATTTGAAGAAGAGATTACCCAGTCCTGCTTCTAATTTCAGAAATATTTGTGAAGACTTTGCATGATTTCAATAGCTGTGTCCCAGCATTTTTTACTGATGCTGCCTGGATAAATATGACAGATTTTTTTTATGTCTCAGTATTGGCTAAATAAAAAAAACCTACAAAAGGAAGAATCTCCAAATAACAATATATTCATTATTTATTGAGCTATTGCTGATGTGTTAAGCTCAGTGATTTTCAGAGTTCTTGGGAAAAGGATGAAATCAGAATTTGGTACTGGCCTTAGAAAAGTAAAAAAGTGACCTGATCCCCAATAAACCAGTTTCATGTTAGACCACTTGTTGGGAAGATTCACAGTGATATTCTAATATAAAGTTCAGATTCTGCTAGTTCACAAATAGCTACAATGAACTTTAATTCTATATTACCTAGAACTGAAATCAGCATGAAGCATGGAGACGTTTAGTTGGGTTACAGCTGAGAAGGTGTGAGTTTTCTTGAAAAAAAATGGCAACTTAGAAAGGAAATGCTAGTTTAAAACAACATAGTTTCCCCATTAATAAGTCTCCCCTAAAGGAAGATATATTTCAGTGGTTTTGAATAAGAGAGACACACAGAAGGGTCCAGGGTCAGGTTTCGATCTATTGGCAAATGAAGTAGTTATTGGAGTAGAGACACTTTTGGAGAAGCCTGGTTGGGAGAATTAAATACTGTGATGCAAACTACATAGTAAATGGTAAATGTTTTTCAATTAAAAGATTACAATTTTCTAATCAAATCAACATAAAATAAGAATATAATACAGTGTTTTCTGTATTTTCCATAGATGGGTGTTGTTCTGTTGTTCATATTATTTAAGACTTTGAAAGAATAAGAAAAATGTAGTCCTTCCTGATGTACAGAAATATGAAGCTTAGTTTACGAAGAACTAGTAAAAACTCACCCATGAAAGCTTCCTTCACAAAGAGATGCAGGGGACATTAGGAATACAGACTCTAATTTGACTTGATCAGTACTTAAATCATTGCTAAAATTTTATTTAGTATGTAAATGAAATACCTTGACAAGTTCTCCATGGCATCATATTTTAGCAGTGCAATGGTCATTATCTTTGCACTCCTTATGTCTCTCACATAATCAAAACATTTTTCCATTTATGTAGTCATTTCTATTACATTAATTATATGAGTATCTAAACAGTTAATAACACAACTGTAGAAAATATTTGATGTGTTTAGGAAGAATGGTTTGCAGCTGATGGTCATAATCTGCAATTCAATCATTCATTTTACTTAATAAAAATATTAAGAAACTTATAAAATTTTGCCTAAAATTCATTTAGACCACAGTCTAGTGCTGTGTTGTGTTTTGTGAGTAGGTACTGAGTTCGTAGCTTTTTAAAAGGGCAAAACATACTGCCTGTATCTTTTCAGGTGTAAAAGATAAAAATGCTTTAAAGTGTGAGGAATGAACAGAAGACATATTTTTATTAAATATAGTCCCAGGAAAATATTTTGATGGAAAAACCGCTTCATAATTAATACAGTTGTTATTGCACAAATATACAAAGTGCGCAGAGTATGTAAAAAGACAGAAATTTCTCCTTGAAATTCAATGAATAACAATGTAAACAAAGGGAAATAAATACAGGAAAAATCACTAATGGTTAAAAGAAAGTGATTAGTTTAGAAACAGAGTGAATGAAAGTTGTATTAGACAATCATAGGCAGGAGTGAGAAGTCACAATTTGCAGATCACTTTTGCTGTCAAGTTAGAATGAAATCATCTTTCCTGTGTTGTCAATCAGCGCAGAGCACCTGTACAATGAAACACAATGTCTGTTCCTCAGAATCATCTGTAGCTGTATTCCTTACCTAGAATAGTCTACTAGTCTACCAGTTTTGATACATTTATTAGATATACAAGTTGTTATTAAAAGGAATTATTTTTACTCACCTCTTAGAATGCAACAGGGTTTGCAGTGTTTCTTAGGAGTTTTGCCTGGATGCTTGCTGTGAAGTCATGATTTTGTTGCAATACAAGTTGTTACTTCTATAGCTGAACAAACTGGTTAATTAGGCACTAAGATTATAATTTTGCCATAGCACAGTAATGAATAGATTTATCAGAGCATTGCATGTTAGAAAAATTATATAACGTGTTCTATATCAAAAGTCAATGTTAGTAGTCATAAATGACAGGAATATAAAATTAACTTGTAAAGTTAGTTTACAGAGCTATTTCAGTAATTTTGAATTTTTATTTAATTTATGCAGCATTAAGTTTAGCTGAATTTCAGGAAGTCAATTGTATTTGTGAGCATCTAGGCTCCAGTTTCCTATTTGGACCACAAATAGTGGTCTCAGCTGTATGATATACTCATCTGATGTTTCATATAATGATGTCATTAAGATAATACGATTTGTGTCAGGTGCTGTCATCCTTTAAGAAGATTTATCAAGTGCAGATTTATAAATACATGTGTTAAAATAGCCACCATAAAGCACCTCTGCTGCCATGGAAGTTTCTTCTTTAATACTTGGGGCTCTAGCAGCACTGGAAGATATTAACAGGTTTTTTGGTAGCAAATGGTTTTGTTAGGATTTATTATATATAGGCTTGATTCTGAGCTTTATAAGTAAGATATCAATTGCTGATTAGTCCCCTTTCTGTATGCTTTTATTATCAATAGAGTGTGTGTGCTTTACTGAGAAATACAGTCCTAATTCACTTCTACAACTAACTGAAAATTAAATAACTCATTAACAAACAAGCATGGCACAGCTGGCTCGGCAGGGAGCAGATAAATTGGGTTGTGGCTCCCCAAAGCACCTGTGGGCTTCTCTCCCCTGAATGTCTGAATACTGTTTTGATGAATAAACTGAATTATTTGTGGGAGAGAATAAATGGGTCCCTGACCTTATGGAGGAGGATTGTGGAAACAAAGCACTGATTCTGAGGGACTAAGGGAGAGCCAATGTGAAGAAAGGAGGATAAGAGATGCCATGAAGGAAGGTATGAAAAAACAAGCTGGGAAAAGAAGCTTTATTACTGTGTTTGGTGAGGATAAGAAAGAAAATGATATTCAACTGAATGAAACATACTAACAGCATTTAGCAATAATTATCTCCAACAATAACATAATCTTTCATTCCCCACATCCTCTTTTTTTGTGCTTTCTTTCCTATTTCCTCAATTTTTCATATACTTTCAGGGCTTGAAGACCTGTGGGTGTTCCTGTTACCCCAACCACTGTTTTGTGTTATTATGGTTGTGTTGTGTTGATTTTTGTTGTTGTCTTTTTTAAAATAATCTTTGCATATTCTAGAGCTGAATAACTGAGACTTTTATGTAAACAAAAGAGAACTTATTTTAAAAATAGAAATTTTGTCTGAAAAGTTCAGGAAAAAAAAACAATTCATGGAAATCATTAAAAAAGAACATGTCAAGCATTACCAAGTTTTAAAGTATGTTCCAATTAATTATTTTTAATGGGAGAAGTTCTGTCTTGAAATTAGTATCAGTCTGGCACTTGTGAGATAAAATAAATTTAATTTTTTCACTGTGTTTAAAATATTTTTTACTGGAAAGTCTCAGGCATGATATGCATAGCATATAAAGTATATGGCAGTGAGGTTAAAGAATGTGTAGAATTTTTCCATTCATATTGAACCTATAGCCTCCTTACTTTTCAAATTTCTAGTCTGCTCTGTCATTCATTGGTATTTCATATGAAATTTTAGCAAAAAATATTTTTTAAATTTCTGCAAGTATTTGCAGAAAAGTGCAAATGTAAAAACTTAAGTGAAAATATTAAAGGAAATTCTTTAGCATCATTGAAATGGATACTTGTTAACCCTGATTTCTGCAGAAGACAATTCTTATTGGCATTATATGCCTTCTTATTGGCATAGGTGGTTGTTTTCTAAATTACTTCAATTTGTCTAGGTTATTACCAAAGTCCCAGTTTAGTTAAAGGCTTCCAGGGAAGATCTCCCAGACCTGTCTTTCACAAAGTCATAACTCCTCTGAGCTAAACTGCTTGGAGCCAATTCTACTCTGTTATCCTTAAACCACTTGATGACAGTTTAAATTGACTGGATTTCTATGTAATCAATGTTCCCCTCTAACATTTGCTGAATTGAATGTTCAAATGACCTCTATTTTTATTGTTTCCCCCTCTCATTATCTGGAAAAATCTTCCTGCTCTGGAGACGCTGGATATATCTGGTCATTGTTATATTCCCAGGTAAATCGGAAGGGAGGCTTTGAGTGCACTTGTTCCTGGAGATGACTGAAGTTTATTGCAGTGTTTTCCTGTCCATCTCCCATCATAAAATAAATAATCAGGAGCACATTGCTCAGGATTCAGTATATAACCTGCGACTATGTTCTTTGTGATGTTGTTAATTGAGATTCTTACTCTTTTAATGAAATTACATAGAAATAATAGGCAGAAAGATAGAAAAGTTTATTATTACTTTATTGATTTACAATGAGTAGTAAACTATCTTATTTTTTGTTCAAAACTACTCCAAGCTAATCTGTGGGCCATCTGCAGGCACTTATCTTTCCTGTACAACTCAAGGTGGAATTCTTTCATCTTTTCATTGAATATTTTAAGCCATGGAAGAAAATGTTTCTTTGAAGTTAAAAGTGCAATTCAATATAGATTTAATTTTATTATTCCAAGTCAATATTGGTTTAGTAACATAAAAAGAATCAATTATTTCTTTTTAAAAAAATAAGAGCACCCAAAACTCCATGATAAAATGGCTTGTACATTTTATATTTTATTCACCTCAAGAAATATATCTTCATTACCCTGATATATCTGATACTTTAGCATAGAAGTGCAAATCTCTGTATTTTACTATGGAAAATTAAATCAAATGGACTTCTTAAAATACTGGAAATAATGTCTAATATTTCATTTTCAAAATTGTAAGTATGCTGTTAAACTGTGATTCCAGAATTTGAAATTTGACCTAAGGATGTGGAGTACACATTACTGAAATTTTGTAACAGTAGAGTCTCAGAATGTGGAATAACAATTCTTATACTTGAGTTTACAAATTTCTCAGTAGAAAATACTTTTCACTTTATAAGTGTTTGGTTTAGACTTTGTTTGGAATGTGCACTTCAGTTATACATATATATAACTTTTATATATAGAGAAAAGTTCTTTTCCATCCAACAGTGTTCCTTTTTTTCAAAAGGAGCAGAATGTGTCAAGAAACTTAACCCATGGTGAGCTGCCTTCAAGGCATGAACACACAGAAGTCCCAATAGGTATAGAAATTAGGGAAGCCTCTGACTCTCTTCAGCCACCAAAGTTTTTTGTGCTCATTACATCTCAACATAGTTACACAGAGATCCAAGCTCTGCCACGTAATCCATGTGACACCAAATCTGTTGCTGGATGCCAGAGCGTGATTGCCAACACCGACAGAGGTATTTTCTGCTGGCGCTACAGAGCTGTCTGCAAAGCTATGGACACTGAAACCGACTTTATGTGCTTCCCTTGCCACTTATTGCTTCTGACTTTTCAGTCTTGTTTGGGCCTCATAGAACTAACTGATCCATGAGTCTCCTTCTGCTGGGTAGCACAGCTGTTCCATCTCGACTCCCCAGATTACAACTGCCAAGCATGTGCTTTTGCACCTGCATTGCCAGTAACCTGCAGACCTACCAGGCATTTTCCAGGAAAAGAAAATATATATAAGATCAGTTGTGTATGTCTGGACTTTTATTATTTTGCTGAATTTTTTCTTCTTGATAACAGGGCAAAGGAAGAGAATCTGGAAAGCACAGGTGAATTTTCCTCATTAGAAAGTGCATTTCATTTTGAACTATCAACAGTAAAATACCAAAGTTAGACAGCAAGTGATTTTGCATCTTCATCCCAAATTCTGATTGGTTGATAGTATATTTAGAACAAAACTAGAGTTTATACTGGAGAAATTAATATTTAAAAATGTTATTTTCTAATATAAACATGTAGAGAAAAAAGGTATCAATAGAAAATTTGCAATTAATGTCTATACTGCATTACTAAGTTTTTTACTCACTTTTCCTTATTTGACATACTGTTTTTTCAATTACAATCCTCTGGGCCTGAGAAGCTCTCTCTCTATGATTATAATCATTACAATGAAATACATAGTATCATTCTGTGGGATACTTTGAGTAAGCAAACATCCATAAAGGCTGTATCTGTTTTGTTTCAGCTGCCTTTATGGAGCTTTGTTTAACATTTTTACTTATGCATGTTCGTAAATATTGAATAACTGCCAAATTACCACAGTACATGTGATGTGAATGGGTCATCGTCCTTAAAGTAAAAATCTGAAATGTGATGACCTTTCTGTTCTCTGTCATTATTTTCATCAAGTGATTTATTTGAAACAATCATCCATTAGTACCTTGAACAGGGAGCAGCTTTGGGGTTTTTTTGTTTTAGGTAATTCAAACAGTAGTGGATTGGATTGAAAATAAAAATTAAAGGAAAATACATAATCAACATGTACTGACATACTAAACAGCCAAAAGACCTGTAGCCTTTGTGTCTGCCAAGATAAACAATTATTTCACAATTATTGTCCATGTTTATGTGCATGTTTATGTTTATTGTCTTGTGGGAACAATCTGAAAAATGATTTATCTTGATGACTTGAAATTTAGCTGAAGCACAACCATAGCTTTTCTAATTCTGCAAAGCAGAATAAATAAATAAATAAAACCAAACAAAAAACCCAACAACCAACAAAAAAGATCTCTGGAATTTTATGGGAGCTACTTTTTTTAGTTATAGATGATGGTTCCAGGAAATGAGCATTACTTAATCTACCTGTTTCTCAGTCTACAGTATGTGACTAACAATGCATTCACCAATAATGGAAAATGAAAATAACTTTTGATAATATCCAAACCATTAAAATATAATAAGTCACTGGCTCTTGATACACACTCTACAGATGGGTGTGTTTGAAATGTGTTCAAACATATTTTACCAATATCATCCTAATTATTCCTGTATAAAAGACTGCTAACCCTGACAGTTGCTATTGTGACTTCAGGGTAGGTGCTACGTGTTGTCTTCATTGGTTATGCCTCTTTCCTACCACTGTGATCATAATGACCCTTTAAAAGTGAATCTTCTTCAAGGGTGCCAAGTCTGCATTCATTTCTTGGGCAAAGGTGCCATTTAGTTTAGATGGAATATTTTGCATGAGAAAGAAGTGGAAGATGTGACTTCTTTTTGTTGTCATTTTTTTCATAGTAATATACAAAATATGGAAAGTAAGTCGTATTTCTGTGGTATTTGGCATCTGCTCAACAGCTGATTGCTCTTCTCAGAGCTTTTTTGGAAAGTTTGCAGCACCATAATGACAGCTTTCTAAACACAGACGTCCTCTTGGTACAACTTATATATAATTCTTTATGAAGGATGTATTTGAGTGAAGAATTTGATAAAAGTACTGGAATAAGTTGAGCATTTTTGTTATGCACATATTGTAAGTTGGGGGAAGAAGCTGCAGTGTCTGAGGGCATAGGTGTTGGTACAAAATGTCCAAAATGTCAGAATGTAGTTTAAGATAAATTGATTCTTTTATTAATGGACTGTGTTTTATACTGTGTAAGTACATACTGTGAATTTGAAGCATCAAAAATCTCAAGAAGACATTTAGATAATGAGGAATTTGACTGTGGAAGAGGTCTAATAGCTGAGAGGCCTGGAGTAGCTATTAAATGTTCTTCTAAAGTCTCATTAGTAGCCTCTTCCTCTTGTTTCATTTACCTCTCAGCTAAGCTATCAGGAAGTGAATATTTCTAACACAGATTTCTCCTCTTTAAGTCAGCTGCTTTTGTTGAGGTAACTCCTCTTAAATGTCTTTAGTAAGTAAAAATTAGTTCAAAGATTAATGTGTAAGATGATAAGCTCCCAGCAGTTTGTGATACCTAGTAAAACAATCCTTGAGTGTTTTTAACTGTAGGGCTATTGTTTGCCAACACATACCAATTATCGGCATACGTGTAGGAAGACAGTGTTTAATGGTTATTGTATGGAGTTCATGTAAATTCATGTAAGTGAGAAGGAAGCTCTCCTCTCTTAACTTACTGTAACCATTTGAGATTGTTTTTTAGTGATAACGGTGTCCATTCTATGTTGTTATTTTATCTGTTCCGGTCTAGTAAAGATCAGAGTATCAGGCAAGCGAGGATGTAGCAACTGTAATAAAATTAGGGGAAGCATGTTTCAATGAATATTGTAGTATTTTATTCTTGTGGAGCTGTGTGTAAGTGCTTCAGTTGTTACGACTGCAGCTAACTTGATGTATCTTCCATCTATCTGTACTTCTACAAGGCACTTGGTTTTGATTTATTTTCAGGTTGTGCCACGAGACACATACTCCCACATCACTAACGACACGTCATTTGGATTCAGAATAGATACTTTAGAGTGCTGTATCAAAAATGATGCAAAACCACAACTGTTAGAAAATGCTTTCTTTTTGGAGTTTAATTGGGTCATGCTGTTGTCATTCAATATTATGATACTGGGGTTCTTTCCCTTTTCTCTTTTGCTTGATGATAGAATCGCTGTCCTGGTGTGTATGCATGTGTGCATGTGTGTGGCCCAGGCTGGGCTGCTCCTTGGCATGCCTTGGATCATGACCTTTTGCCAAACCTCAGCAGTAGCTCTTGGGGAAAAAATGTAAACATACAACCAAACTTACTCTGTTTTCTTTATTTAGCTCAGTGAAAGTTGATACTCTTTGCTGTAAGACTTCAATATTGCAAACTCTTTGCTAAATTACAAAATGAGAGAAGTTAATTTAATATTTTAATAGAAGTAATTTTGTAAAGTGGGAGGCAAGGAAATAGATTCTCCTAATGTAGCAGTAAAAATTCTGATTAATATTTATTTATTTTAATCACATTTTAGCCCTCAAGAACAAGGAAGAAAATACCTATCTTGTTAGGCCAGAAGTATATGGAAACATTATGGAATAATACTAATTAGTAAGAAAGTGCCAGGATTGTGGGTAGTATAATAATCTACAATTTTCTGAGAATAACCTTACTAAAATGACCTACCTAATTTAAGTGTAATTTCCAAAATAAGGAGACCAGATGTCTTGTCTGGGACAGTGCAAGCAATGGACGCTTTTCCTTGAAATGGTCTGCCTTCTGCTAACATGAAACTAGTCTTTTCTCTTCCTGTAGATGATAATTTAGGCTGGTGCTGTTTTCTCCTATGTGGTTACACGTTCTGGGGAAACAACTGAATTTCCATAAACTAGAACAGAGAGAATTTCACTAAGTGGAAGACCTTTTGTCTACTTGGTTATTTTGACTCGCGTTAAAACTTACCTGTCAATAATTTGCCCCTCATACTGACTTTTATATTTGTTGTGAGCTCCTACCATTGTTGGCTGTAAGAGGTGATCACCTTATTACAACTTGAGGAGCATTTAGATGAATTGTCAGTTAATAAAGAATGTGTGTAATTGATATAACGATAAATAATTAAAACTGTCAGTTTCCCCTGCCTAAAATGTGGACATTTGCTCTGAACTATGCCTCTAAGTGGTTTTCAGATGTGTCCCAATGTAAAGCCTGTGATAAATCAGCATAGTTCCAAAGGATTTATAGTATTGGCTTAGGGTTTTTGTTTGGTTTGTCTTTTAACAATACAGAATTTCACATAACAAGAACAGTGTCGTTTCATTCTTTTCCATGTGGACTCACTTCTGCAAGTTAAGAACTTCCTTCAACCTAAGTAGTTTCATATTTAACATACTGTGCAAGCAGAAGACTCTACATATAATTCATGAGGATACAGTCAGTAGTGTTGTCTAAAGAAAGCTAAGTCCTGATGTTTGGAGTGAACAGAACCAGAGCAGATAAAACTGTTCAGTATTGAGTATTTGAAAGTTAAAAAAAATGAGGCTTTGGTTCACTCACAAAAATCCTAAACCATTGAAGGAAAATACACTCATGTAGATTAATTGACTTGTTTTACAAGTTGATGGCACTCTATAGAGAAGAGACTGCAGAAGTTGTCTATAAACAGTTTTGATTATGAGAAGGTGTGGAAAATTCAGAGTTGAAGAAACAGTCACAACTTCTTGAGCAGATGGAGGCAGAAGAAATACGTAGTTGCTGCTGCTTGTACCAGGGAACTAACACAAAAATGTCTAACCACACAATAAAAAAAAAAGAAATAAAAAAATAAAAAAAGGCTTCCAATTCTTAGAGAGTGTTTTCATGTTAGCAAACACTATTGCCTGTATTTCATTTGTGATTAAATAAGCTACTGTCACTTTCATCCAAATTCAGGAGAAGGGAAGGAGACAAAGGAAGGAAGAAAACTGCTTTTCCTGGACAAGGGAATAGGAAGAAGGGTGAAACAGCCACAGGAGGATGGCTGTAGTCCATGGGGTGGTTGTGTACTTTGCCAGATAAGAGTCAGTGCAAGCACAAACCTTGATGTCTCTGTTTCTGCCACTGTTTTGCTTGTGTGATTTCCAGAAGAAAGGAAAGATCTTAGGCTTGTGCATAAAATTAGCTATAGACCGTGCAGCTTTCTTATGGATGCTCAAATTACCATTAAGGTCCTTGCCCATATTCTGCTCCTTTCTGGCACTTTTACATGTCTTCTGAATTGATGCTTTCCTTTTGTTCTTCCCTCCTGTGACCACCTTTTCTCTCCTTGCCTCTGGCTCATGTTACTGATTTCTTGAGACTATGGGGAATTTCATTGGCTCTGACTCCCTCCCTTTCCCAGTCAGTAGAAACACAAATATCTCTGTACTGCACAGTGGCAGGGAAAAGGAAGTACTTCTGGGTTTTATGTATTTTACTAGCTTAGCAATGAGGGAGGGACTCCCACCATGGCTTCGGCAATAGGAATGATATAATGTGTGTGCTTAAAGTACCTCTATATGCTTACAGCCATGCACTACTATTTAAAAGTTGCATCAGAATTAGATAACTGGAATAGCTGGTGCATTTTCATTAGGTTCTTGTAATATTCATTCTATTTGTGTTGCACTGAGATTAGCATATCTTACTGAGTTTATTTGCATAATGAACAGATATTTATTTAATAGTGAAAAATGGAACAGATAAAGGAAGTGAAGATAAAAACAATAAGAAACTAAACCACTGATTTTCAGACTTGCATAGCTAAAAAAAATTCTAATACTTTTCATATCTCTATGAAAATACAGAAATATTTATTTATGGTTGTGGCTTTTCAATTCAAACATATCCTATTGTGAACTCAACATTTGGGGTGAAGTCTTGCCCTATTGAGGACAGTCACATCTAGTGGAACGAAAATATTTCACTTAGTATGCATTTTATTTGTAGCAAAAAAAGTCATAAATAAGATGGCTCATGTGGCTGTTGATACATCCATACTTTGACAGAGTCAAGCAGTGTATGTGCTGTATAGCCTGGAAGTGGCCAGTGGGAGAAATAACATTGGTATTACTGTGCTCCAGTCATTCCTGATAAGTTGCAAGTTGTCAGAAGATGAACACTGACTCTACAAAAATTTACAACATTTATCTCCTCAGCCTGCTCATCTAATTGCACTGAAGGCATTTCTTCAGGGTTCACAGCACAGGAGTCTTGAGACAATTCAGTAGTAAGTCTCTGTGGGGACTGAGCTGAGAGCAATGTCATGGTCCCATGTACTGTGCCAAGAGCAAATGAGATTACTAATGCCAGTGAAATATTCTTTATCTGTTCAACAACCAATCCTCTGGATTGTCACCAAGTACAAAATGAAGAACCTATCTGCCAAACACGAGAAAATGCTTGTATTTCAGGACAGAAACCTGACATATTGTTTATGTCTTGCATGCCAGCTGCTTTGCCTGCATTAGGTGGAAATGAGAAATTTATTAAGTGCAAAGTGCAAAGCACAGTGACTAAGCATACTAAAAGTCTTTTCCATTGCTGACTGATTATTTTATTAATTAATTGATTAAAGTATTATTCTTGGGGCAAGAATGACTGGTAAGCCTGGCTTGAAAAGTTTCAATAGGAGAAGAATTAAAACAAGCAGATTTTAATGTGTGGTTTTTTTGTGTTTTTTTATAATCTAATCTTAACCATCTTACTTGGAAAATATCTGTTTCTATAAACTGCAAATTATTATATTTTTGATGTTACTTTTTGAAATAAATTAATTCTTGGTTTTAGCTAAGGCAGATAAAGGTTAAATTAAATTGTGTTTCCCACTTTTTGTGTTAAACAGTAGTACAGTAGGTAAAATGAGAATGAATTGTTCTTCCTGTTATGTCTCTCTAGAGATCTGAAAAATAATTTGATCAGCACAATTGAGCCAGGGGCATTCTATGGACTTTCAGAATTGAAGCGCCTGTAAGTAATAATTCCATTTGAATTATTCTGCAAACTGTGTTTGTATTGACATTGCTGTTCTTGTGCAACTGAAATATGCCACCAAGCAATAATCACATAAGGAACTTGGCTGTAAAATAGAAGATTATATACTATGCTTTTTAAATTGACCATGCCTTTTTATTCTTTCCTTTCTGTTTTACTGTTTCCTTCTTCTTTTTTACTTTTTCCAATTTAAAATTATGTTTACTTTCCAATAAATGTCCTAACAACTACATCTACAAAGTTAAAAGACACACCTAATTAATGACTTAGCAAACAATATATCACTACAGATATTAACCAGAAACAAATGGTTTAAATATGTGTAAACAGTGTTTTGTGCTATGCTAAGATTTTTTTATTCTGTGAGGTCTAATTTACTTTTATCACAGATCAGGTCTATAAAATAAATTCTTAGAAAGGAAAATGTCATGGTTCAGAATTCAACTGTCATTGTCCTACTTCTCATATTGACTCTGCTTGTTTTTTATTTTTAGCATGGTCTTCTAAGGAAACAGGACTTATATAATATATTCCACACTCATCATCCTTGCATTTGTCTCTTTGAAAATGTCATAGTACTATTTGAAAGCTCTGGCTGTTTTTTAAACTATGTTTGTAGAGGGTAAAAGTATCTAAGTTACTATGATCCTACAAGAGAGCCCTTTTGCTTTTAATTAACAAGGACTACAGAGTCTCCTTGGTTCTGCTCAGCCTGAAGGAAGAGTGATGGACCCTTTTTAATGGTAGCTTTCCAAGCAACAGCATCCAAACGTCCATGTACTGGTTAACCAGGACATCAGTCAGTCAAATTTGCAATCAAAGGTGCTGTGTGATGACAAAACCTATGAGAAAACAGAGGTTATTTTCATAGGATGGGAAGATTATATGAAGAGGAATGCAAATTCACAGAAAAAATTTACAAATTCTTCTGCTTTTTTTTTGGTTGCACAACCTTAAGTAAGAGATTTCCATCTCTGATCATAGGAGTAGCAGTATTTTCTAACACCAGTCACTGAGCCTTAGTACATTTGAGTAAAAAGCCAACAACATAATGACAATGAAGCAGTAGTGTAAACATTAGGTTAAAAATTTCTTTCTCTGTGTGGAGGAATAATAATACAATGAAATTATCACAATGGATGCTAATTTTTGCTTTGGCCGCACACTCTAATAACACAACTCTGACCTCTTGTGGGAAAACCAGGAAACCTGTGCAAGTCATGGGCTGCACAGCTGAAGATTTCATTCCTGGAGCTTTAGGTCACCCAGGAGAGAAGTCAAGGAAGAGGAAGTCAGTAGGTACTGGGAAAAGTGAGAAGAAAAGACTCCTCAGCAAACTAGGAATGACAACATTGGGATTTATCATGCTAGATCTCAAAAAACCCGATTGCTGCAATGAAGGAGTAACACTAGGAGCAATCTAGAGACAGGGAATTTATTAATTTGCTAGACTACAATGTGTTTGGTACAAGTTGGTGTAGTTTAGTGAAGCAATGAATGTAATCTAGTAAACAAGAAAATCTCTGCACTCCTTCAGTGCAAATGTTCTGTAGCAGGCAGTTGAGCAAAAGGAATAAATAGTGTAAACTCCCATTGAATGCAAATACAGTAATTACTATAAGACTTTATGTTCATATCTTATTTCACACGTAAAATGTAAGTGATACTGTCAAAAGCAGAAGCTGATGTAATATGGGCAACTGCCAGACAGACGACAATGATAAGTCAGATGGGCAAACTGCAGGTCGTCACCATCAAAATGTTTCCTCTGAATGATTTGGAGAACTGCTATCATTTGTATTTGAATGACAAACAGAATTATTTCATGGGTTTACTCAAAAAGGTGTACACAAAATTGATGAAAATTGAAAATTTATGGAGCACAAAAGTTATGGCACTTGGTTATTCAACAGGGGATCATACAGTTTTATCTAACAGCAATTTTACGAGTCAACGTAAGTAAGTTAAATGTCTTACTCCTGAAAAGGAGCACTAGTTTTGTACATTAATAATTGAATTATGTCTAATATAATATGTATTAGTCTGCAGGACTGCACAGAAAGCTTTGTTTTCTTTTTGCTAGTATATTTTTAAAAAATGTTTTACAATACAGAGTTTTCAGCCACTGCCATATATCTTACTGTGAAAATTACACTCATTAAAATAAACTTGGAGAAAAGGGCTTCTAGTTTTCTCTTTGTTAAACACACCATTTTACTGTGTGCCAGACTTAGAGAAATATGCACTTGTTTTGATTAGTTTATATGAAATTTGCTACCCAAATTTTGCTCCACATAGTGATGCAGTTCTTCCATATGTGTTCAGCGTTAGCTCAGTCAGAAATAAAACACCACCCAACAAAGAAATCTGAGTAGGTTCTTGTTTACTATTGACCTCTTCTAATAAAAAGATATATAGAGATCTAAAAGTATGTATGTTTGTCTTAAAATCTCATTTTTTTATTTTCTATGTAGCTTTCATTAGAACTTAAATAATAATGCCCATATGCAATTATTGTACTATATTGTTATCCACAGTATTTTCTCAGCTCTTGCCTACTTAATAACCCTGACAAGCAATGTTTTCTTCTAATGTAATGTTTCATCATTTAATTGTACAACAGCATATCCTTAGAAGAAAATAGTATATACAGAAGACTTAGTAGTGAATTCTAAATAGATTGCCTTCACATTCTAGCTGATTGGGTATGTCTCTATGAAAGCAGTAGCTGTATTTGTCAAACTACAACCTTAATTCTCCTGTTTGATTACTTTAGTGTTCTTGTGTAACAATAGAAAAATAGAAAATCCACACAGTGTAACAAAGGAATTAGAAGACTCTCACTGGTTCTAAATGAAATATATATTCAGATCAACTTTAATATTTTAATGGATTTATAATCACTCAAAATCCTTACATTACTGCAATTTAAAAAAAATATATACTTGATAAGAAGGAAAATTTGAGGAAATGTTGTGTATGACTCAGACAGAAGACATCAGTTTCCCTTTCTACAGTCAAGAGTTATCGAACATAATGTTTTGCACTATTTATTGTCTAAAGCAGCCACAGTATTGCTCTTAAGAGTTTGGCAAGTGCTTATCAAGACTGACCTTCTTACTAGCTCAAAAATTATTTGCCCTCTGGTTTCTGTGATTTCTTCAGCAAGAAAGGGTGCTTTCTATGAGATGAGATATTAGTAAACAATAAAAGTATGTCAATTTGGGCTGTGTATTGCATGCAACAAAATGTATGCTATTTTTCAGAAGTAAAGAAACAAGTGCTAGTGTCTTTGAAGATAATTCTTTTTATTGAAAATAATTTTGGGTTTTTTTTCTTTCCTAGATATAAAACCACGTTTTAATGCAATTAATATAAGTTGCTGTATTGTATGTTTAATTGTGGAATATTGCTCAATAATGTTAATATAAAATTCTTAAATCTATTTAATCCATTTAAGTTATGTTACAGAAAAAAGTTTCTTTCTTATTTGTATCCAACTCCTTAAGTGTCAAAAATACATAGGCTGGATGTGATTACATAGATGTGTATATGAATAAGACCTAATGTTTCACTTTTTTTTTTTTTTTTTTCTTCTTCAGGGATCTTTCAAATAACAGAATTGGTTGCCTAACACCAGAAATGTTTGTTGGACTTAACAGTCTTCACAAATTGTGAGTATATTACCACTTTTGGTTTAAACATGAGAAATCCAAATTGTCACATGGCTTACCTGAGTACAGCTGAAAACAAACTTTCATTGTAAGAAAATTACAGATCTTGTACTAAAACAATCCCACCTCTCCAAGCCTTTGATTGTGATGTCTTGATACTTTGAAGATGTTATTTCTATTTTTAATTGTAAAATCTACCAGAACTGCAAAGAATTAAATTTCATTTTCACATTGAAAAGAGGCTGAACATGACATTGCTGTTTGAATGTATTTTTGTGTGTCCTGGAAATAGTTAAAGGTCAATCACACAAATGAGACTTAAAAAGGATTAATTGCTTTACCACGTATTATAGGTCAATTAGATTTTTCTCTCTTTTTTCTTTTTTTTTCTTCTGAAGTGTATTATATTAAAAAGTACGTATATACTGTGGAAAAAAAAAAAAGATGAATTACCAAGTAAATTTGGAATATCAGGGTAGTTCAAATTGCTTAAAAAATACAATTATGTACTGACTGTTTGTGGTGTTGTGTTTGACACTTCATTTGTCGTAGTCCTATTTGAGTTAATGGTTTATCATAGGCGACTGTACTGGAATATGCTCTAGGGAGCAAAGCAATCAACTTGCATATCCATAAGCATGCCAGGGGGCCTGGTGATCAATAGATTATCAGGCTGTTCTTGAAAGCAGGAGATAATGGCAGTATAGCTAAGCTGTTCAGCTTCGGGGAGAATCAGTTGACCTGAAATAAGAGATAAAATGTGTGATGGCAAAGTTTGTTTGCAGACACTAAGTTAACCAGAGTTTTAGAGACAAAGGTTGATTTTGAAGGACAGAAGTAATGTTAAAGACTACTTGACTGGGCAGGAAAATAGCAGATCAAGTTTAATGTAGGTGAATATTAAGTAAAGCAAGGGAGAAAAGCCAATCTGTTCTGGGCTGACCATTAAAACAGAGGAAAGATTTTTTGAGATGACAGTGGAGAGAGAACACTAGGAAAACAACTGGTTGGTGTTCAGTATAATCTAAAAAAAATGAGTGAGTATTATTAAAAAATTGGAGAACATATGTTGTACTATTGGAAAAAAAGGAAATAACCTGTGCTTTAGTACTGTGGGTAGTTCCAGACTGCTCATCTCAAAAAAGATGACCAAAACTAGAAAAGGCTCAGAGAAGGACAAAGAGGAATGGCTAAAGTTATGGAACATCATAGGAATGAATAATCTGGCTGTGACTTTCCTGTCTGGGAAAGGGACAATTCACAGGAAGGGCTCTGATGTAAATGGACATTTGGGCAGACCCAGGAGCGCTCTGTATCTTCATTCACACCTGTCTTCATTCCTGAACGGGAAATCAGTTTCTGTACTCCATCATAGTGTGTTACAAATCTTACAAAATTTCTTCCTCTCCAGCCTTGGAAAAACAAATCTTTCTAGAAAGATCTGCCATAAGATCAAGATGACACCAGGTAAAAGGCTGAAATCTGGCATACTTACTGATCACATTAATGAATGTAACTATGCCATATCTTCTCTGATGAAAACAAGTGAAAACAACTTTCATTTCCAAGTGGATCTAGATCCATGACTTTTGTATTATTTTCTTCTGAAGCTCCATTTAATAGCAGGAATTTGAGTTAGACCTTTCTTAAGTATAATTCTCTGGTGACATTCTTGTTACACTTTTCACTTAGAATAATATTATTTAATGAAATCTTCAAGACTGCTCACCTCTTCTTGTGTGACAGTTCTCTTAACAAGACCAAGGACTGGTCAATATTATTACCAGATTTTATTTTTACATCCATACATTTCTGAGCCAATCAGTCACAAGACCTGTTTCTGCACCAGTAATGTCTCATTCACCTCCCTTCTCTCCTTTTCTTTCAGCACCTTACAATATATGCATTTCATGCCAGGTTCTTCATGCTTTTATGGGTGTTATGTCCATGCATCAGTGGAAAAAAAATTATTATTCTGGTAATACAGGTAACTGTAGACTTGTTAGTTTGGACTTGCATTTGATGGAGTAACCAAGTGAGCTTCAGGAGAAAGAAAAATGGAAAAAACTGCTGGCAAATCAGAAAAAAAGAAAAAAAATCAATATGCATCTATTGAAGCTGTATCATGTAATCATATTTAAAAATCACTGATTTTCTAGACAAGGAAAACTATTCATTTATTTCATATACATCTAACATGGTAGTACATACGGAGATGAAAACCATTAACATTTAAATTAGTGTTTCTGTGTGAGTGGAATTAACCTAGAAGGCCTCGAGTTGCTCAGGTATTTTTTGGATTTTAGCAATTTCTGCAGAAAAGTAGTTGTACTGTAGATGGTCTTGGGAAAGATTATTTCCAGAATTTAGTGCAGGCTTCACCCATAAATACCTATTAACCAAATGACCAACCTTACTTAACAGAATAGAAAATAGTAGTAAAGAAATGTATTTAAGCTATCTAGAATATCTATCCTTTCTTCATTTCTTAATTATAATATAGTACTATTGTGAAAGTATCATTTGCAGCTTGTGTTAGTATACTTTTCAAAATTTAAGTTATTTTTTTCATAATTCTTATTGTCCCTCTATGCTTCCTGTAATTTCCTTTTCCTTTTCACTATAGTCTCTTTATTTCTTTGATGTTTTTAAAGCTGGAATTCTTCTTTCAAGATACAAGATTTGGTTATTGATTCATTTAGTGTATCTTCCATTTTTAGTATTTGGGATTTGATTTGCCTTTCTACTGTTGACTTAACAAATGGGGCCATCCTTCATTCCAGTACATTTACTTTAATAGTTCTTTACTAGTTACTTAATTTATTTTTTTTTTCATATTTATTTTTATTTTGAAGTCTTTGGAAATCAGTGGCATAGTAATAGTTAAGGGGGTCTACAGGAAAGCTGAGGAGGGACTTTTCACCAGAGAGGGTAGTGATAGGACAAGGGGTAATGGTTTTAAGCTGGAAGAGGGTAGATTCAGGTTAGACTTCAGGAAGAAATTATTCACCGTGAGGGTAGTAAGGTGCTGGAATAGGTTGCTTAGGGAGGTTGTGGAAGCCTCTTCCCTGGAGGTATTTAAGGCCAGGTTGGATGAGGCCTGTGCAACCTGGTCTAGTGTGAGGTGTCCCTGCTCATAGAATGTTGTTTAGATTGATGAAGGAGCAATGTAAAGATATATGCTTTGATTTATGTGATTGTTGATTGGGGTAATTAGAGCTCTACTGTCTTACATTAGCAGAGATGGAAGTACAGAAGGACCTTTGCAGGCTGTTATCAAAACCAGTAGGGAGAGCCGTGAGTCCACTGGAAGGAGCAAAGAACATAAATCTTTTCATGAAACTTTTGGGAGGTACAAAGATGGGATTTTCTTACACAGTTTACAAGCACAAATGACAGGTGAAATAATCAATCTTATAAATCAAATTCAGTGTTAAAAATGGAATTAGAACTGAAAAATCTGACATAGGGTGTTTAATTACGTGATGCATATATCTAAACAGAGTAGGGTGGCAGGTATTCACTAAAATGAGGAATGAGAACTGCTTGAACTCTCAGGGATAATGCAGACACTCTTCATAGGGCTTAGTGGTTCTTGAATTAAGAAAAAATTAATTCTAATATTGTTTTGAAAATTACACACACAAAAAACACAGAAAACTGTAAGCCTCTGGATAATGTAGAAAAGACTTGTACTCTAATTGCAGTCAGGATGTATGTTTCAGTGATCATGTATACTATATATGGATATATAGTATACATAACATATATATATATAGCATATATGGTCTGACAGAACCAGACATTTGCAGGGTGCTGCAGATACCTAGCTCAGAAATGTGTGTACTATTGGAGTGATTTAAGAAGATTTCTGAAGGTTTTGCTAGAGAAGAAGCTATTTCCATTCTTGGAGATCCAGACATTGCAATTATTTGTTTCCTGGGCATATAAATATATTTGCTTTATGACTTGCACAGCCCTGTGAACATGATCCTTATTTGCTGATTATTAATAATAATATGGAAATTTCAAACCAGGACATTGCCAGAAAAATATGGAAGAATATGAAATATTGGTTTTCTGGCTTTACGCTGACTTTTGAACTTTAAAGAACTCTGTTATTCCAGTACTAGGCAAAACCACTGAATTAAAGGGTTACAAACTTTTCTGTTGTGGTAAAAAGAAACAAAAATCTGTAAGTGAAACTGTAGCCAGGAATTTCTAGGTTAACACAGTGTAGGTCACTTCTGGCTAGATATCTTGATGGAGGTAGCAATCTCCTGAAAGGAGGTTGTAGAGAGGTGGGTGTTGGTCTCTTCTCCCAAGTGACAAGTGATAAAACAAGAGGAAATGGCCTCAAGTTGTGTCAGGGGAGGTTTAGACTGGATATTAAGAAAAATTTCTTCACTGACACAGTTTTCAAGAACTGAAAGAGGCTGCCCAGGAAGTGGGTGAGTCACCATCTCTGGAAGTATTTAAAAGCTGTGTAGATATGGTGCTTAGGGACATGGTTTAATGGTGGACTTAATAGTTCTCGGTTAACAGTTGGACTTGATGATCTTAAAGGTTTTTCCCAGCCAAAACAATTCTATGATTGTATGATTTGATAGGACCTATGGAAAGTACATATAGTCTGTAGACACAGAATGGGCACCACTGGCAGGTGCCCAGGTACCTTGCATCTGCTGAACATTGGCTTTGAGTTTTTCCCCATTTCCTAAAATACTGACCAGACATAAAGTTTTCCTTTGACCCAGGTGGAATTACCAAACTTCAGACTTGGTTTTCTGGTTGTTTTGCTGTATGGAGCCTGGCTAGCTATTCGAGGGGAAAACAGGGATTTGCGTCAGATTGGAAATATTGTCATGCTGCAGTAGGTTAAAGTAGAGAAAAGAAAACCCTTGTATTTCTGCCTTCTCACTGCCACCCAAGCAAGACTGTGCAGATTGCTTTCCTCGTCCTTCAGTTCAGTATATTGTCCTCTGTCAGTAAGTTTATACTACTGTAACTTCTTTTATATTAGTGGAACTACTTCTCATTTGCTTCAGTGTAAATGTCAGGGTTATGTGTTTCTGATTTAGTTCATTTAATGTCCCAGTTCATTGAGCTGCTTCAGCTTATGTGTTGTCAGGGTTTACATCCAGTAGGCACATGGGTAGTGAAGTCAAAATGAGTCTTTGGGAAATGCTCAGTGTTTTTAGTTCCAGTTGATAAAGGTGAAAGTGTAAAGGTATACAACAAAGCAAACATTCATTTCCACCTCTAGACATACACACACTGGAAGAGATACTTGAAAGCCCTTCCGTTTCCAAGAGATTTGCACCACAAATGTATTAATGGTGCACTGTTAGACAAAAATTTAACGAGTTCAATTACATCATTGCATCTCATTGTCACTCAATATAATGAGAAATAATTTCACTTAACAGCCAGTTTATTTTTCTGTATTAGCAGAATTTTGCTTTAAACTGCCAGGAAATTTGAAGTGTTCAAAGTTATTTATTTTTTTTTCCCCATTCTTTCAGTGGTGAAAAATTAATTGTGTACAAAAAAAATGAGCAGTTATTGCTTCTGGAATACTCCATAACTTTCTTAAATTAATTCATAAATTAGCAATATTTTCTCTTCTGTCTTGAAGAGAAACCTGTATCTGTACATGTTTCTGTGGAAGGCATGGTTCTTGAGCTTTTTTTTCTTCTTTACTTTCCAAAGCTGCTTCAGATCTTTTGAGACTTGGTAGGTTCCTCACTGGTGGAATGTTGCTTTTGATGTGAATTGGATCTTCAGTTTAGTATAGGTCCTTTACTTGGTAGACATAACAAAAGTAAAATAAATAATTTTAAAAATACCCTTTTTAATGAAAAGATAATGAAACAATTTTCATCTCCAGTCTATGCCCTATATATATATAAGTGATTTGAAATTCTGTGATAACTGAAAGTTTGTAGACATCTTTGAATTCAGATATGTAGGCTTCAGGCACTGGATAGAAAGGAACATGCATCAGTATTTCAAAAGTAGGTAATTCATGTGGTATGACATTAACCTTGGATACTGCACTAATTTTATGGTTTACTGGTACAGAAGCACACAGTATTACTTAACATTAAGCATTTACCTTTTATAAAATTGAGGCACTGGCAGAACAGTACTGTTAAACTAGACAAAATTAAATTGCATCTGTTTGCAAATATTCAGCCTAAGCCATTCAGCAATCAAGACAATAAATAATAAGACAATATTTTGAATGGAAGTGTCCTTAATTTAAGGATGGGAAAAATCAGTTTGTTTAAAACCCTTTGTAATAAAACTCTTCATGTAGTCACTGAAAACTCATTGCTGTTTTAAGGAAATGTTTTAATTCTTCTGAGCTTTACTAAATTAATATACAGGTTTTATTTCTTTAATCTCAGGTGTCCTTGTAGTATAAAAATGCTACATAATTCTCACTAACAAATCATCGCATGCGTATTTTTACTTAAATTCTAGAATATTCTCCCATATAATTATGTTCTATTAAATATGTAAAAATACTCTAGTTTATTGTACCAAGTGATTTGTATGTTTACTTGCTGTGGTAATGAAAGCAAAAATGTATAATTTGGTTTGAAAATTGCTGTCATTTATGAAAAAACAGTGTACAAATTAACTAGGTTTTTATGGTTGGCAACAAAGCAGAATTTGGGAAAATGCATTGGGAAAATTATACTCTTACAACTATTTTGTTTTCTTCTATTTATTGTAACTGTAAGTTGCTTTTTTTTAGGAATTTATCAGGGAATATTTTTTCAAGTCTCATGAATGGACTTTTTTCTGAGCTTCTGGCTCTGAAAGCACTGTAAGTATCATGGCTTATGTGTGGTGGCCTGAAGTATTTGAGAAAGACATTAGAATAGACACAGTTGAATATGAAATCAAACAGGATTGTTTCTTGTCATTCATTCCAAATGTAAAATATGCAGTATTTTGTTATCAATGTCTGTCTCACTATTGATGAGCTGTCAGCTTCTACCTGTGCCACTGAAATGGATAGTGCTGAAAACTTAACCCCATTCCTGACTACTCCAGTCTAGCCATCCTGATTAGCATCCCTGTTCTTTATTCCTTTATGATTTTATGCCTTTCCATGTTCTTATGCATTACATCATATACACATCTAAAAACACAAAAGCACTCAGGTTAAATATTTTTCCTGCAATTATAATAGCAATCCCAAGTTATTTTTCTATTTAAAATATCTCTGGGAGATTTGAAAGTGTATACTGGATGTTTCCATAGTCAAATTTCTACTTAAGAGTTTTTAGTAAGTGAAAGTATTTTATAATATGACTTTCTACAGTAGGCCATACTCTAATTTAACTCAGTAGTCAGCGATGCTGTTCTGTATAACATAACTAGAATTCTGGCATAATGTCTTGGAATGCAGTAACAGTGACACAATGTATATTAGTTGTCTCAGGATGTTTTGTAATTATCCATGTATAAATATACATCCATAATTATTCATCTGGCTAGAATTAGTTCTCTTTAGAGATAGATATTTTGAATCTAATAGAATAAATTATATTTATTAAAATTACATGTGTACCAATGTGATCTTTCTTTGTCTTTCTAGACATTTCAACACTGACTCCCTCATTTGTGACTGTAATCTAAAGTGGGTCTTGCAATGGGCCAGAAATTCTTCAGTTCGAATAGCGGAGGAAACGGTTTGTGCTTACCCTGGTGCTTTGCAAGGGCTGTCATTTCGGAACTTGAAGGAAAACCAGCTGATCTGTGGTGAGCTGTACTCTAGTTTAACATTACAATCTGAAGTGGAATCCAGAGAAAATATTAAAACCCAGAAATTATTCCTAAAAAATAAAAAGTCATAAATCTGACGCTTATAGACACAAGAAATTCAGATATATGACACAGAAAATACATCTAAAATAGAAAAAGAGTAGAAAAACAAGTTTCTTACTTCATGAAAAAAATTAATTTGTGTTCACATATATATATTGCAAGAACACCACTGTCTTGTCTCTTGTATTAGGTAACATGTAATAATCTTTTAAAACATTAAGCCACAGTTCTACATTGTGTTTTGCATGAAACCAAGGATTTCTACTGGGGTTTATAGAATGTTCTTTACAAGTCACATCTTTGACAGTGTGGCATAAATGTCAGATTTCATTCTTCTATTTTTCATCTGTAAAAACTTGTAACTACATGTTTTAGCACTGTGTCCTGGAGATGAATAGAATCTTTACAGTGAACTTCACTTAGCTGAATTCTATATTGGAAGACCTAGAAATGAGTCACTTTTTGGAAAAGATTTTCTACCATACCAAACACAATTAATATGGTGTGAGGAAAGAAATGAACAATTAGGAAAGAGAGAAGAGAATCTCACATTGAACACTGTCTAGCAAAGAGCAGACTAAAACAGAGATTTTAAAAGTATCACATACAGCAGAGAAAAAAGGAATTACCTAAGATGATAATGGGGGGTTCCATAATCACAAGTATTATTACACACATACCTGATTAATCATGGAATCTCTGAATATTTAATTTTCTTGCATGGCAGAAAATTGCTGGGATGGTGACTTTGTTAATATCGTACAGAATCAAAAGAAAAGTCACACTTTTATCCTAATAACCACAAGAGAAATGATGTGTGTTGTTAACATATTTATAGCAGAAGGGAGATGAGAGTTGACTGAAGCAATAACCAAAAAAAATAGTTTTAACAGCAAATACAAATGTTTACACCTTGGGACAGATGTGAATACGAGTTACAGGTGGTCCATCTGCTGAATTATTAAGGAAGCAGAGATACGTATCTGGATGTAAGTAAGGAGTGAGCTATTGTCAGCAAAAGGCAGAAGAGTTTCCAGTAGCCTGTATTACCGTACATTTGAAAATCTGTAATACTTTTCAAATATCAAGGTGCCTTTTTATAGAGACCAAACATGGACATCTTTATAGAGATCCATTTCCCAGCAGAAAAGTCCTTCTGGAAATGCTGGAACAAACAGAAGAATTGATTAAGGACTTTTAATTGGTATTTCCAGGATGCCAATAACTCCTTGTCACACCCCTGTAACACCATCTAGTTCCCATATCCACAGAACACTTGACAAGTTTTGTAATGACTGCCAATAACTTGACATGGCTTTTAATATCTGCAGAGAGCTTCATGGTGATTATATTTGCTGAGCCTTCAACCAGCTCTGTAATGTCTGCCAGGTACTTCACTGCTTGTAATATGCGTTGGGCAGCTCATGGTGCCCATAAAATTTAGCAATTTCATTTTCAGTAACTTAATTTGAATTTAGGCATAATAGAAGGCTGTCTGGCACCAAAATAATAACACCTATTGAATATATTGTAAAAATTATGTGTGTTGAAATATACATAGAGCTAATCAAATGAAGCATACCTAAAATAAAATATTAAGTTATTTAAAAAATAAAAATTCCTGCATGTTAACATCTTCCATCTGTCAGACATTTGTATTTATAGTTACTGATCTTCCTTCTACATGTTAGAATATGTCATGAGGTATCACAGTTACAAGATGAGCAAAGAAAAGAAGAATGGAAAGAAGAATGGAAAAAAAAAACCAACCAACCTAGAAAGGACATTATAAAGATTTTTGCAGGCAAGTTAGGGAATGAACTAAAAAGTCTTTGTGGAGATGAAGCTAGACAGTAAAACATCTCAGAATAGCTACAGGGAACCGTTTAACATTGAGATTTATTTTACATTTTGATAGGAGAAGAAATAATCTTTCAAATTTCTTTCTAGCCAATCTCATGCTTCTGATACCACTGAAACCAGTTAAAAACCTGCTATAGGGATTTTTGTATGAGTTGATTTAAATAACTGCATAGTTTCAGAATTCACAAGGTTGTGCCTGCATGTTTCTTTAACAGCTTATAAGAACTTACAATAAAAGCAACCAACCTTCAGAAATGTTTGCCTATAAAACATTTTTTGACTGTGTTGGTAACTGAAAAGTCACTTTGAAAAAGTTAATTTTGCCTTTGACTTCTGTATTACTTATGAGGCACTGCAATGAATTCTGGTATGGGCAATAGTTTCTTTCTGACATGATCGCACTCCATGAAGCCAATTTCACCTTGTTACCATTTCTCTATTACTCCAAATAAAGCTTACTGGATTTAGAGGAGGAAAATTATTTTCCTGAATACTAGTGACATCAATTCCACTGGAGGTCTGACAGGAGTCTGTGATTTTCCTGTGTACTCATTGTCAACAGAGATGGATTCTTTAGGCCAGATTCTTCACTCAAGAAAGATGTGTATGAGTTTTTGTCTGGATTATGAAAGATTTTTCTGGTTTCCACTTCCTTCTTTGCTGTGTTGTATTGAATGTGAGAAAGTCTCCTTGCATGTTAAACTGATTCAGCATAGGACTTGTAGCACAAGACTTAAAAGAAATTCTAAGTTATAACATTATTTATTCACCTGTATTGTGTAAATCTCTGAAAAACCCATGTTGTTGCAATAATTGCAACTAACAAGGCCAAAGAGACAATTATCAAAGCTAGTGGTAATGCGTATTCTTTGTGTAGCATCCTCAGTCAAGAAACTTCCAGAGTAAGGTAATATGAGCTCAACTGTTTGATACATTAGTTTTTAAGACACAGTCTCAGTGGAAAATATGGTGGAAACAGAACATACAAAGCACATAGTAACGGCAAATTACAAAACTAAATATTGCAGCTGAGTAATTTTCCTTTCTTGTACTAACATGCCTGAGATAGCATCTCATGTTTTTTCAGTAGTGTCTCATCTACCTTAATGGGGAGTGAGTTGACCTCCCCTAGGCTCAGGAGCCTGTTTTTCAGAGGCTCTAAGTATCCAGAAGCTAATGTTGAATTCTCTTGTTGCTCTGAATGCTCCACATTAATAATAATCTACTGCAGTGTCCTTCCCATGGCTTAGAGGTGTTGTTACAGTATGTTACTTTGAAAGTGTGTATTATGAGAAAATGTGTATTCTATTCAGGGGTGTTGCATCCTTCGGTTGTGATGAATGGAATTGTGACTGTTTACATCAAACTTGCAGTGAGAAACTATTTGGGTCAGTTCATAATATATTCATAGCTTTAATAGTCCATTAGGATTTTCATTGTGGATGACAGAGAATGAGTACTCAAAACACAACTGGAGTTTTATCTATAAGATCTATAAGATCTTTGTTACTAGGTTTCTAGCATGCCTTAGGGGCCTTTCTACTGAGAGAAGTATTAACACTAGAGAGGAATAAAAATCCATCCTACTGGAAATAGAGGTGAGAAAGATTGGAAGATAATAGCTACAGGTTGTGAGTGTCCAACAGGGGTTGAATTATTAGTCAGCCTCTGAATTCTGTAAACTAGTTTAAAGCATTAGCTCGTGAGTGAAATTAGCAAGTTGTGACTGAAAAATATAATTGAAATGTGCTTTTATTTTTTAATATATTTTTTTATCTATACTAGATTCCCTGCTTCCGAGGGGTACTTCAAAGGGAGGGATTCAAATCAAAGGAACAGAGTATTTTCTGGCTTCTGTATTTTGGAATACAATTTGTTAAATGTTTCATAGAAAGTGTAAATAATGTATTGTAAGGGAGGGGATATAGTTGTTAGGGAATTGTTTATACTTAACCAGCACCTTGTCTTCTGTAGTTTGCCTCACTGCACGGAGAAAGAGTATTCATCCTCTAAAGGAGCAGAGTCAGGTAAAAATGTAAGCACTTTCTGCTCTGATGCTCCATAACTGTTCACATTGAAAAAAAGCAAAAAAAGAAGAAAGGACATTTATGTTCTTTATGCACTCTTTTACTTGTGTTCTTAGAGATTTCCGTTTTAAGGTTTTATTTCTTACACAGAAAGGTATGAAGTACTTTCATCATTACCTACCTGCCATCACATTTTCTAATCAGCATTTTTCATGCTTAAATCTAACCAGAACATTAAGGCAAATTTCTCACGACCCACATGTCCTAGTCTGTTTTCATAAGTTTTTATTAATTATTTTTCCAATCTTACCTAAAATACCACAAAACATTCAGAACATTCATGACATTTTAAATCAATTATAGTAATACCATTGGGGGAAAAAGAACATTTTCTTTTCTAGATTCTCTGTATAAAGTCCTTCTGTTTTTTGAACTACCTTTTTTTTTTGCTTTCTTTTTTTTTTTTTTGACATAGATTCTTAAAACATATTGTGGCTTTAAGTGCTTTCTCAGCAATGGTGGAATAGCAATGTTTTAGATGTTATATATGTTGAAATGTTTTTATCATTTTACCTGATGTGCTTCTACGTTGTTTTCACTTCATCCGCTGTCCAATAGTAAGAGCTTTGGAACAGATATGTGCTTTTAAATATAAAAATATAAAATAATATATTGATATTGTGAAGCCTTTTATTTGAAAAAAATACTTTTTCAGCATTTAAACTTAAGCCTGAAATTGGCTGAATGCATTCAGCCTCATTCTACATCAGCTTTTAAGAGTACTGTCAAATATTTTGCACTAGGGATTTTGGGTGAGAAATGAGATTTAAAGTTGCATTTTTCATATGATGACAAAAATTAATTCTCTGCATTTCTGTTCAAGCCTTAGAAAGACAACTATATATATATGCAGGTAGTTTGTTCCGAAGTTTCCTTTCCTACATGAAATATATTGCAATACTCTTCAGTGTATACAAAACATTTTTTGTCTCATTTGTTGTTTGCTCAAATTTAGAGATGGGTTTGAGATTATTATTTCAACCCTTTCTTAATTTACAAGTCATTCTCACTACATTAGCACAATGTAAATATTGAACTGTGGGTTTTTTCCCAGTATGTAGTAACCGGCTAAACTCAAAATCTCAAGTACAAATAATGATGGATTAATTATCCAGATTTAGATTCCAGTCCTGCAGTTTCTTGGCAGCCTACAGATAGCCTGCTGCATTCACATAGAGCACCATTGTCTTCAAGAATGTGCAGGATTAAGATGAGCTCCAATTCTGCAGGGAGTGCCTAATCAAATGACTAGGTCTAATTATATTGAAGTAGGAATATTTCCATCAGTAACTTTTCACAGGATTAGGTTTTGCAAGATATGGATAGTGATATAGTTATCTGTAGTTACATCCTCTTGCTATTATTTCTATTTCACAATGTTAGCATTTAAAGATTTTCTTTAATAACAAAATATGGATAATAACAGTGTTTATAAATCTAATAATGGAACTGTACATTTTGGGTCTTTTAAAGATGGATGTGGTATATTCATTTTCTACCAGAGCTAAGTGACCATTTTGAAAATCAAAGTTTTCAATAGATAACCATTTGGTAATATGGAACAAAAATGTTCTAAACTTTTGGCTCTGAATTCTAGATTTCTCATCCTAATATGATCAGTCTCAAACTGGGAAAAAAGAAAAAGATAATACGGTGCCCTACCTTTTAATATTAAACATTGCTATCTAGTCTCTTTCATGGTAATTTAGAACAATTTTGGATTGTGGGCCCAGTATTAATAACCTTTAAAACTTACAAATGTGTGACAACAGAATTATTACAAAGGGCATTTGAGAAACTTAAAGGTTGAGGTTTTACTACATATTTTCTGGTATCTGTGCTCACATGTGAAAACATATTTCAACAGAAATTCACCCCTGACATCTCAGCAATTTAGATGCTGGATATGTACCCAAGTTTTTCTTCCCATAGCTTACTCTTAAGCTACATTAGAAATTTTTAATATACACTTTTATCTGACTTTCTTTGCCTGCTTCTTCCAGAAAGCATGCAGAATAACTGCAGGAAATTTTAGGAAAATACAGTGAGGGGAACATCAGCAAAATGAAACTTTTTTAATATTAAAAACTTCTGCCTTTGGAGACTTGACTGGCAACCTCCAAAAGGTAGCTGCTCATAAGCAAAGCAGTGGTAAGACAGTCATCCTTGACTAAGACCCATGAAGTATCCTGGAAAATATATTCTTTATTCTTATATTATTTATTCTTATATTAAAAGGCTAGAATTAAATTTTATACTTGTAATTCCTAAATAAAATTATATAAGCTTCTTTACCAAACCTATGTTAATATTGTCCAGTTAGTAGCACTGATTATGGTTTGGTATAATTAATCTTTATTGTTCTCATGGGAAAGTTCCTTATGAAGCCTCCATCCTAACATCCTCTCCTAATTAAGTGGAGTACACCACAGTCATATTTCACATTTTTATAGCACATTTCATCATATAGCACTTTATTGAATATAAGTATAAAAATGGCTGTTGAGAACTGCAGTTTCTAACACTGTCAGCTGGGCTGAGACAAATTTGGAATGGAAAATTTAATGCAATGACTAGTTCTTTCTTTGGCAGAAATGTCACTTTTCTGCATCTGGATGACTTTTACATTTCTTTTTCATTTGGCATTCTTGCAGTGTAGATGGGTACTCATGTAGCCTGCTGGACTCTGGGCAATTAGGTGCAATCACTGCCACTCTGGAGACCTTCCTGGTGCCATGCTTTCTTGGTCTGAGTGTATAGTAATAGGAAAATAAAAAGAAGGTCAGTAGTAGGACTTAAGGTTTGGAACAATGAGTTCTCCCACTGCACTTTCCAGATAGATAAAGCTAATCAATATATTTTGTAGAGGTAGGTTCTTTATCCTTGCCACTGCTTGGCCATTTTTATTAACTGCAAACTGTAATGAGTGTGCAGAGCCATGAGCCTGCTGGCTTGCTTGCCGTGAAGGTAATTTGAGTAATCAAAATTGGCTTTCTAGAAATGACTTCTGACTTCTTCCAGTGAAAGAATTTGTGTTGATGAATCTTCCAATACCATAGCTGTCAATATGTCACAGTGAAGTTTTGGGATGTGGCACATAATCAAATGCTCCCCACCTTATAAAGTAGACTTCTGGAACAATTTGAGAACAAGAAATTGAAAAGTGGCAGTAGTTTTGTTTGGTAAGGAAGAAATCAGTGATGAAAAAGCTCTGCCCATTCTTTTAAATTTCTGCTAGATATGCCAATGCTTGCATGCAGATAAAATTTTTGATTAATTGATTAACTGGAATGAAAACTTGAATTTCCTATCGTGGACATTTTTCAAATAGCTGTTGCAATTTTGCAAATTATCATATTTGGCATTTATGTTAAATGCCATTAAGGGAAACACTACCTCTGTATTTCTCTACCTCTACTTTTCCTACCAAGTAAAATCACTAACATCAGTACATAAGTGGTTTTCCACTGCTCCCTCACTTAAAATGGTAGTAATGGACACAACACACATTAGTCTGTAGACCCAGTGCAAAACGTCTTCCATTTTGTAAATATGGAGTATATTTCTGAGCTTAGCTAACCCAGATAACTGAAGCACCAGTAGCAGTGGACTGTGACAGTCTGGGCCCACCCTATTTCTAACTAAATCAGGTAAGTCCTGGAATTACTACACCTGTCCAGCTCCTTGCAGCAGCATCTACATTCTCAACAATGCCTCTGTCCACAGATTGCTATGTGTGCTCAGGATACATGCACTCTTTTTCTCTTATTTTGATGAATTTAATATATGTTGGCATCAGTTTTCTTGATATTATGTTAAAACTGGATCCAGGTAAAGCTTTTATTAAAACTGAAGCTTGGCTCTAATTCTGTATTTATTCTCAACTTACTTGACATATGGCACTGTCTGTGACCTCCTACACCAAACCTTTTGTTATTGTCCACAAATATTGCAATATGGAGATTGGCTTTGGTATGCTGACACCTCCCCTTCCTGTCAGAACCGTCTTCAGAGCAATTCAGACCACTCTTTTCTTCAGTTCTGTTCAGTAAATATCAACAGATACAATTTGCTGTGTCAACAATTCAAAATTTTAACTAACGTTTTTCAATTTGCTTTTCCTCATCTATCCTCTTTATTGGACCTGTTCCTTTACTTTGTCCTCACTTCCATCTTCCACCCACTGTGCTTTCCATGCACATTTTTTTCCTACTGAGGTTATATACAAGTATTAGAGCTCTAACTCTCACTTTTGTCAGCAGGATATGCCGCACTCTGTAAGCACACTCAGTTCAAATAAAAAGCCCATTGGCAATACAATAAATCAAGTGATTAACAAGAAGTGAAATGCCAACCTCTGGCTTTTTTTTTTTTTTTTTTTTTTTTTTTTTTTTTTTTTTTTTTTTTTTTTCCTGTCCCAAGAGCTTGTGGTACAGTGCAGTGAGATGAAATTTCTACCAAGAGGCAGAAGACAGTGGTGTATCATGATATGTGAGCACTGTAAGACTGCACTGATGTGTGGGCAACCTGGAGAAACCTGCAAGTTTTCCCACACCAGACTATTTAAAAGCTGCTAATATTAAATAAAGCCAGTCAATGAGGATCATAAAATGTATTGCAGAAAATTGTGTTTATGGCAAACTGGATGGTGGAATGCACTAGTGTAGTAACCAGGATTATGTACATAGTATCTCTTTAGCTGTAGAGAGTTGTGCTGCCCAGGTTACAGGTTGTGAAGGAGGAAATGCATCAAATGTGGCTGGAGGTAAGATGTAGGTCAATTTTTATTTGATCATGTCTCCAGTAACTTGTGCTGGTCATGTTGACCAATGAGTAGCAAACTTTCTGTGGTGTGTAGACAAATCTGTTGCGTAGGCCAGATTTTTTGCTTACAGATTTGCTTTTGATCATTCACCCAGAAAACAGAAGTGTCCATTCATTAGAAGTGAATACATTCAAAATATGATCATATTATATTTTAAATGTAACTAGAATGCAGGTTAGAAATTAATTTTATGTTATGTGTTTTACAAACATTTGTATTCCATATACATCACATTCTTCTCCTTTCTGTCTGTTAAAACAGTAAACTAAAAGAAGGTCAATATTAGATGGAAAATTGAACTATTTTAAAAGTCTCAATAATTGAATTCTAAGGAAAGGACAAATTATTATGTATGTATGTGTACGAGATAAACTTTTATAAAGATATTAAGGGCATACGCATCAGAACATTTATTTAGAGCTTCAGTGCACCTTGGTATTTTTCTGTTTTAGCTAATGGTTATTTTAAACAGTTTCTGTTTTCTTTTTTTGACTTTAGATGCATCTTGTGGCACTGCATGAATTAAAATGTGCCGGGAAATACTTTCTGTGAGAAGGATTCAAGCAATATTCTAATTCAGTAGTATCTTTCCAAGCTAAATCCTCCTCCATATGCCCTCAGTGTTCTAGTCTATAGCTCATCTGAAATAACAAGACTGGATCACATAAAGAATCTGGTCTTTGGTCAACAAAACCCTGTTCTGGTGAGAAGTGAAAGATAAAGAAAAAGACGTAATTACTGTAATGACAGGTTAGACCTTCAGGTTCACGCTGCAATCAGCGATTCCTGTGGTGCTCTGCTGCAATCATGGGTTAGTGCTGACTAGAGAGACAAGACAGGTAAAGGCAGTAAAACACTCCAGCAGCCCTTGATCTAAATGCCTATGGGAGAGTGGCACCTCTCATTTGTAGATGGTGATGCTAGCTCCAAACTCGAGGGCAGCACAGTGGATGGATTTGGAAGGAGAATAGTAGAACATTTTTCATGTGTGTAAAAAATAAATAAATTTTCCCTAAATTAGTCCCAGGATACAACTGAGAACTCTAAATTATTTTTAATCTTATGAGGCTGTTTTGTCTGACACACAAACACATATATGAGCATCAGAGGTTATACATATTTATTTAGTCTTCAGTAATCATATAATCAAAGAGAAAATTTCTCGTGTAGAGATATTCTTGTCAGAGCTGTTATATTTCAAGTGCTGTCAAATCAATGACAAAATAATTCCAAATACATTCAGAATTTCTTCTTACTTCTTGCTTTATTCTCAAAGTCAGGCTTGCAAACATGTACAGCATTAGCAAATACTTTAATTTTTATTCTGAATTTGAAGGATTGTTGGATTATGTATTTAAAATAAGTGTTTCCAGCTGATGGAACTATACAATCATTTTATAGCCACTGAGGATAAAGGCTATTGGTCCTAATCCTGAAACTGTTATTGATGCAGTTAATCCTTATATCTGTGAGCTGTGTCACTGAAGTTAACTGGAACTTTTGCATGAGTAATAGTTGTAGAACCAGCCTCAGTCATTTAAATCATGATTACCCCTGAAAAACAACTGAAGATTAGCTCTGCTGATCATTTTTTTTGTAGACATCAGAGAGATTAAAAGCAGATGTTGTGCAGAAGTACTTAAGTGCACACTCCATGATCCACAAATATCATAATCCTTAGAAATTTTGCTAGTTTCAGTTTTAAAATGAATTTGCAGCATTTGTTTGTCATTTCGGCCAGCTCAAACAGTTCCATTTTCAAGGGATTCAGCTGATCAGAAGGATACTCTAGCCTAATGGTAAACCAAAGGTATGTTTCACTCATTTTGCATCTGTCTTGGCGCTTAGATGGATTAGTAAAGAAAAAGAAAAATAATAGGTTGTTTATATGACTGATATCAAACAATTAACTGTTTTCTCCTTTTACTTATTTATTTTTTTTCTAAATGCTGCAGTAAAAAACAGAAAGGTTTCATGTATTTCTAAACACTAATTGACAAAACTATACAGAACACTTCATTTTCACTTGGGTTTGGTGATTCCCAAGGCTGAGCAACAGGAGTGGTAGCAGGAGAGCATCCCAGACCAATTTTAAAGGCAGAGATAAATTCAAAGGTGATAGTGTTACTCTGCATCCATACGCCAGGCAAGTTAGTTTAGCTTGACTTAAAAAATATTGATGTTATAGTTCTCATTCTTCTTACTTCATAGACTCATGTCACCGTGTGTCACTCACTGTGTGACCAAAAACATTTGACAAGCTACAGTATCCTCTGTTTAAAAATTACTGTATCATGAGAAATATTTTGTTTCGCTAAGTAGGATATATTGCTGTTGTACTTGTGACAGTATGTTTAATTCTTCTGGACTCCATTTTCATAATAATTCAATTAATTTGTGGCTAAATTTCTGCACTATAACTTTTCCTTTTATTTTGTAATTAATCTGGCAAAGCAACATGAAAGTTGCAGCCTCTTGGAGAGGGAGATTCTCTCCATCTTCTAGTAAAAACCTCTAACGCAAATGTCTGAGACCAAGCCTGGAGCTATTACAAATAATGCATTAATCTCCTTTACTTTCTTTTCTTTTAGTTAGAAGTCAAAGATCATCTGAAAATACTATAAATGTTTCAAAGATTTTTTAGTAACACATCCATGTCCACAAATAGGCACAATCAGAAGATAAACTACAGGATCTACACACAAGTCAGAAGGGGTTTCTGAAGCCTGCCCTTTATAGTCACAGAAGATTTACAACATTTCCATAGAGAGTAGTGACCACCTTAATCCTCGGTGTGCTTCTTCTGGGCAGCAATATCATAAGTTCAATCATGTACAAATCCTGCTTATCATGCTGGTCAGTGTTCCTACTCTGTAAAAAAGTAGAAGTGGTCCCTCTAACTGTTTATTCAAAGATGATGATAAACATACTATTTAAAATGTAAATTCCCCAATAGTATAGGGGGCCCAAAGCTAGTTTTATAAATGCAGCTTCTCACAATTTAAGTGTTCCAAAGACAACATCTGAATGATTTGAAGAGGCATGTTAGGGTGGGATGCTGAGTAAGGAGAAGAACTAGCCCTACTGGTTGTCCACAAATTTTAGCAATTGTAGAACCAGTGATTATGGTTTGCAGTCTGGTTAGGCACGGTTAAGTTCATCTCTATTTGTTATGGGCAATAGATGGTTTTGAGAAGAAAGTTTAAGGAAGATAAAATGATGAGCAGTGAAATGGAAAAAAAATGTTGAAGTCCTTGTCAGAAAAATTGATGAGATAGTTACTAGTGGTGCAAATGTGGAAGGGTGACCTTTCAACTGACAACCTAGTAGGCTGGATAGATATTAATGATGAGAGGCCCTTAAATGAAAACAGAAGGGAAAAAAAAAAAAAAGGGAAAAGGAGATTTAGCTTAAAAATTGTTTTTCCTTATCAAGGTAGAAGGATTCCCAAGTTTGATGGCTGAGACTGCAGTAGAGAACTTAGAAAGTTGATTATTTTGGCATTGCAGGGATAAGGTGAAAAGGTTTAATTTTAGGAATAATTGTGTGTAGATGTTCATGGTAGTGTGTTCATCAATCACATGATAGAGTCCTTAGTATTTTTATTACCTTTAGAATTTTGTGCACTTTTAACAAAGTATCAGAGGTAGTAATTGTCTTCTCTTCCCTAAAGAGACTATATCACAAAAAAGAAAATAAGATTTTCCTTTATTTCTTGTTATCCCATGGAAGATTGTCTTCTTTCTCTAGCTGCCTCTGTTTTAACCACCCTTACTAAAGTGCTCCTTTTCAGTGTTCTGCTATTGATTTAAAGAAACAGCATTTTAGAAAATATTTTACAGAAATTGTGTTAAGGTAGTTTCAGGATCTAGAAATAAAAATGGAAGAAAGTAAATGCTGTCTATAGATTCAGTCTTGAAAGATACTGTAGGATTAAAGGATATAGCCTTCAATCACTGTTAAGTTTATGAAATCAGCAGACTTTCGCAGTCCCAAAAATGCATATGCCTTCCAAATTTTTATTATTATTATTATTATTTTAGTAATTATGTTTAAGTGTTTGAGTATGTGATGATGGCAGCTTTTTCTTGTAAGATTCTGCTTAATGAGTATTTTGGGAGAAATACAGGAGAGATACAATACATAAAATGAAAATGGTGAAATGTAGTCCACTATTCAAAAAAGTAGAAAGAGTTATTTAGATAAATATTTAATATTCAGTAATCTTGAGAGTAAAGATGACTTGTGGGAGAGGCAGAAGGTAGTAGGGACAAGCAGATGAGAAATCATAAGGAAAGTTATACTTAAGGTGGAAATTTAACTTTTATTATTAGGCTTACTATTATCCAAATCCCACGCATATGACACGATTTAGGCATTCTAGAGTGAGTAAATTTTGTTCTGCGGCAGAGTGGGAATTTCATCCACTGACAGTGAGGTGGTCTTATAAGTGTTGACTGTAGCTCTGTTGATAGCTGTATGTTTAATTTTTTTCTTTTTCTGTAGTAAAACATCCTGCTTTGAGTATAAGTGGAACTGGAGCATCTCAAGAGATCCTTTCCAGGCTTCCCAGTACTGTGAACTATTCTGTGTAACCATTTTCTGTAGTTGTTTTAGTAATCCTGTAATGAAAGAAATGCCATCTCTAGAATTCACAGCATGACCAGACTTTAGTCTGTGAGCTTATCCTCTATATTAGTGCTTTAACGGTAAGATCTAGAAAGCTAGAAATGTATACAATTACTTCACAATATTAATGAGAGGAATTAATTGTGAGGGTTTTGTTTCTTTCTTTGTTTGTTTCATGTTGCATTTTTTTCCCTTGCAGCTGGGCCACTGCAACTTCCTCTTTTTGAGCTGATCCCATCACAAAGACAAGTGGTTTTTCATGGAGACCGCTTGCCCTTTCAGTGTACTGCAACATACGTTGACAATACCACCGAGGTACATTGGTACCATGCTGGTCGGCTGATCGAAACAGATGAAGAGAGTGGCATATTTGTGGAGGACAGCATCATTCATGACTGCTGCTTGATTACACGGTAACGTATACTCCTTGTAATAGTCAAGACTTGTAGGCAAAGTGAACAGATGCAACACTTGGAGTAAGCCTCATTAAAAACTGCATCAGGAGGTGCTGTGTTCGAAGCAATTCAATTGCAAGCTTGAATAGGAGCATACACAGTTTTCTCACAGCTATGAAAGGCTGTGGTTCCAAATAATATTTCTTGTGTAAGTATCTGGGTTTAAGCAGCTATGGATTTGAAACAGAGAAAAACAGTTTATTGCACAGTAAACCATGAAAAGAAACAGGAATTAGAATAGCTTCAGTAGCATGTGACTGACTTACAGCCAAACTACTTCCTTCTGATACCATCTAGAAGATCTACCTGTGAAAAACTATTAAATTGAAAGGCTTGGTTTAATTCTTATAGGCCCCAATATACTGGATCCTATATTCCTTAGTTAAGTAATGTCATCTGTGTTTCTTAACAAAAAAAATTTCTAAGCTTTATGTGACTTTTACTGTTTGTGTGCTTCTATGTGCTTGAGAGAGACAGAGATCTACAGAAAAATCTGCTGATGTGAAAAATGCAAGAGGACTGAAGTAGAACAGTCTTCTATAAAAGAGGCAGCAACTAATATTTGGCAACAACCATATAATTCCAGTTTTGCTTCAGTTTTCCCATCCAAATCTCATTTGATGAATTGTTATAAATTTCTATGTTTATTTTTTGTTTTTCATCATAGAACATGGGCTTGTCACTAAAAGCTGCTAAGCTGTTGCACAAATCCTTTTTTCCTCTGGCAATTTCCATTATTGATCAGAAAAAAAGAATCTGATTCTATGTCTAGGTTCTGCCTTCCTCTTTATAGAAGATGGAGTGAAAACAGCTATGCTAATTAGCTCTGGATCATCATTAACATCTTTTCACTCAACCAGTTTCTATTAATATAACTGACCTGAAATGCTTCTTGAACTGTCAAATGAAAGTTATGAAGGGAGTAAAATTAATTCCTCCCCACTGGGTTTTTTTTGGTTTATTGATTTTAATTTAATCAACTCACCAATTATTTGACTCCTTTTGGAGTCCTATAGATCTAGAGCTGTGGATCTGACCGACTCTCATAGCTACTGGTTTTCTTCTGATATCAAGGTGTATGGCTGTAGCAGATAATGAAAAAGCCTATAAGACAAATTAGGAAGGTCATGCCAAGTGCATGAGCTAGTATATAACTACCAAGTCACTTAAATAAAATATTCTTCCTATTTCCATGGTATAAAAATTAGAAGATATTCTGTTAATCACCTAATTGTTTTTCAACTAAATTTTATTTAGTTATATAAGCAATTTGTAGAGCATAGTAATAAACTGAACTAAATTTTCTCAAAAGGGTAAGATTTTGAAAATAGCTTCCCTGTTCCCTGTTCCCTTGTAGAAGTAGCTCACCTGAATTTTACTTAATATTGGTTAATTTTTGCCACACTATAAAATAAAAATTATCTACTATAGCAATATTTTAATAAGGATTGTTGAGCTGTTACCTACCTCATTTAACAGGTGACCTTGATGCTCATGTTGCAGTATGCACTGGGACCAGGTATTAAGAAAGAATGTTCTCTAAATGCATCATCGTATTTGCTCTTACAGACTGGAAAAATACTTTGACTTGTCCAAGTTCTGTGATACAGACTGTCAGAATGAATTTATTTGAGCTACATGCTTCACTTCACAATATAGTAGGGCATCAACACTGCATTTACTGTACAGCATGGTCGTTATAAATTCAAACATGCTAAGACTCAAGCCTTTGCCTTGATCAAGGGATTGATCAAAATTAACTTACTAAGGGCATGAGACCTATACTTTTGAAACTACCTCTCAAAACCTGTACTTTGAATAAAAAAAAAAACCCATGTAAATTGTAGAGATATGTTGTCCCTTCATGTTGAAAATGAGAAAACATTGGTGAATTTGAGTGTAAAACCACTCTTGAACATTTCTTAGTTTTAGTCCCATGACCATGCATGATACAACTCCATTGATATTATTATACATCTTAAAATAACATGTAATAGCATGCTTATTATATCTTACAATAGTAAGGATTAATATGCCTGTTACATGCTATTGCACACTTTCATGATATTTCTTATGGCTAAATCACAGTTGTATGTGGCACTGTGAAACACCTGAAAAATTATGCGTCCCTGGGGTAATAATATGTTAAGTGTAAGATTTGGAGTAAAAATAAAGGTAATTTTAAATAAGTTCCTATGGTGTCATATTTTGCCTTTCTATACCTACTCTTTACCACAAATGTCTGTTCTCTGTGGCTTTCTGTGATTGCAGTATAGGACAGGCTTGGGCTTGTGCTGCTTAGCAATTTAAAGATTTCTGAAGCTAGTTTTGAACAAAAAGGTATAGTCCTGTTCTAAAAGCTGCTTGTTCAAACATTTTTAGATGGTTATTTTTTGGGTAGTTCCAGATATTTCTGGATATGGATTTATAACACAAATATTGTATTTAACCCTTCTGTTTTATCAACTGGCACAGCAGAAGGATAGAATATCCAAATGTGTATTTTTTTTGTCTCTTATGATAAAGCAGAATAAACTAAAATAAATGTGGTTTTTTTACAATAATTAGGCTAAAGTTTTGAACTGTATTCTGCCCTGTGACATTATTCTTGGCAAAGATTATTCCCTTAAAGGAGACCTTGAGAAGGTGTTTTCAATTCTGTTGCTAGCTCACATTTACCATTTCTAGCCAATGATAATAGTATTTGATTTGCTGGTGTTGAACTTTGTCATTATGCCTGTGTATAAATGTCATAGTCACACATGAAAATGTAAATGTGTTGTGGAATTTATTTCCTATGATATGTGAATGGATCTAGCTAAAATTGTTACTTGTGTTTTCATTAAGACAGCTTAATTTCTTATGTCTAGAATGTTAGATTAACAGTTTGATCACAATAAACAGTCTTGAAACAATCCATATCCTTAAAGCCACATAGAAGGCAGATTAGGTAAGATTGGCTGCAGCACAGCATCTTTCCCAACATCCCCACTGTTCCATTTAAGTGTTTCAAGAGGCTGGCAGGATAGTTACCAGAATATTTCCCTAAAAGAACAAAGCAACTCTACAGTACTAAAGAGACTTTAATTATCAAGAAGTTTCTTTCTTATTTGCCCCATAGACTATAATGAGAATTTTAAAGTCATTTTAGGTGTATTCTATAAATACTCCTTTAGAGTGTTTAGCAATAAAAAAACAGTTCTTAAAAAAAAAAAAAGCCCCAATATAGGATGCTCAAAAGCAAACAATGATAAAACAACTAATTATGTTTGATATAAGAATATATGAAACTACAGCTTTAGGTTTAACTGTTCTGGTTTAACAAGGATAGGACTTACAGTAAGAAAATAGATTTTAAAATTTATATATAAAACATGTATATTCATTTCAGAAAGCTGCTTTTAGAGGCATGTGATTATGTGAAAATCTACAAAACTTCCATCTTCAAAATAATTGTCTGATGATGAAGAAGAGTTACAAATCGTGATCCATTTGTATTGTAAAAGTGAAGAAAGTGGGAGAAAAAAAAAAAAGCAATGCAATGTTGTAAATTAAAAATTACAATAATATTTTTTGTAATCTAAAGGGTTTTTTTAGTCCAATTAATAATTTTTAAGTACTTGAAATTATCAATGCAGCTATTAGTAAGTAATTTGGAATTTGGCCGAGACACTTTATGTAAACAAATATGGATAGTTTAAGGTATTATTAGTGAAAGGAATAAATATGAATACAAATGGATTCAGGAGTAGAATGGTGGTATTTTGACAAGGTTGAGATCCAGGCAGGCATACCATATGAGAAAGAAGAAAACACTTTGAAAAATTCTGGGAGAAAAGAAAAAATTCTATGCCTATTCTTTGTGGAAAGAATCCAAACAACCCCTGAACTCTCTTAATTTGTGACAAGAATACATGTGGAAAAACATGAGGCAAGTAAATGATAGTGGTTTCGACTGATAGTAGGTCAAGAACAGTCTGAAAATGATCTGTTGTTGATGAGCGTGTTGCAAAGTTGGATGCATAACTGGAAATCCAGCTATGTGTGAAACCATGGCAAAATATTATTTACTCCACACAAGATTAACAAAAATAAATCTTAGAACAGATTAAAAAAATCTGCTTCAGAAATGCAGCTATTTCGCAAGCTCTTCATGTTCTGCTGTCATGAGCATTTGGAGCTGAGCAGCTGTGGGTCACACTGAGAAGCCAAGGGAAATCAGCAGAAATTGTTTAGTACTGATATTTTGTTGGTTCATCTAATTGACTCTATTTGACCTTTTAATCTCAAGCAGTTAGGAAAGAAGTGAAGCAAAGTAACCATTTACGTTGTAAATCAATGTTTCTGTACTGTTTTGAGATTACTTTAAACCAAGTTGTAAATGATATACACAGCTTATTCAGGCATTGCAAGTAGCAAAGCACCAGTGACAGGTGTACCTTTACCAGCAAAGTTCTCATGTGTCAGGAATATACTGTTTAAAATTATTGCAGAATACTTGTTATGAACTGTGCAGGCTAAGGGTTTGATTATCTGAGATAAAGAGAATGTTCATGCAAATTAATTTGGATTATTTATTAAACCTAGGTTTTTTTCTCTAAAAATTGTTCAAGTATCTGGATAAAACCAAATGACAGTTCTACTGCTAATAAATTTGGGGAATAATTTAGAAGATAACCTGTGGAAAGGTATACCAGTACTATAAAAAGCAAAAGCAGCAACAACAGTTTCTTTGGCCATTAAAGGAGTGATACAAGAATTGTGTTGTGCCATAAATATTGTAGCTTAATTTGGGTAACTGCTTCTCAATCAAACATGATTGAGAAGTAGATTTTTTTACAAAAAATATATGTATTTTTGGCTGATAGAATAAAAGAATCTTAGAAAAACAGTAAGTCACAATTGTAAAAAATATTGATGGAGTCATTCTTAAAGCACTTAATATCAAGTATTATTATCAAGTACCTTGATACTGAGACCGGATTAAGATATCTTGCACTAAATTTTGATTTCTCGCTTCCATCTCTGCTTATGTCCTGCAGCTATGTATGGTTCCATCCAGTCACAACACTGAAATTAAGTCTTAAAGTTGGTATTTAGAACAAAAACTTGGATTTTTCCTCTGCCCAGGAGGGAATCAATAGTGCTTTGCATTGACTTTTTGGGGCCAGAATGATTTTAATGTGGCCCATCAAACAACTGCAGCCATACAAATTGCAGCAGCAATTTACAATGAATATCCCAGGACTGTTTTTTTTAAAATTGCTTTTCCTGTCAACAGCAATGTAAGGTATAATTATACATATTCTCTAAGTCTAGGCAGTAGTTTGTAACCCTGTGCATCAGCTGTGATTATCTAAGCAATTCTGACATGTCCAGGCTCTGATGTACTCCTCTCAGATCAGTCATCCTAGATACTGGTGAAGTAAACCATTTCTTTCAAGCAAAATATGATAGAAATATTAAAACAAATAACAGAACTAGTTTTTACTTTTCATGTTATTTCAATATATTCAGCATGGAAAATGTGTTGTAGGACATATTCCTTATGAACTTTTAGACAGCTTTTTTACTCCATTAGTAGACTGGAATTCCATGAATATAGGTCCCAAACCCTCCCCTTCTTTTTCTCTATGAGATAAAATAACCCAGCTTTTAATTGCCTATGTTATTTTTATTGGATGTCTCCTGGCCATCACAAATTAACTTTGACACTGTATACTGGAGAAAGAATAGAGATTTGTTTATGATGGCACATAACCAAGAATTGGCATAAGTAGGTTAACATGAATCATCTGCTGAATATTTTACTTTAAAAGATTTTTATGCAATTTTGGCTATTGGACTCCTTGTCATAGTGTTATTTTTGTCTAAGGACCTCTGATAGTACAGATCACAAGTTATGCTAACGAAATAAATCTTCCTCTGGCTATAAAATTGGACTATACAAGCTACTTAAGGGCAGATGAAAGGCATACAGCAGGTGTAGCACCATTTCCCCAGAAGACTGCAGTTGTACAAAACTTGCAGTCAAGTATTTTTCTGGTAGAGCAAAATTAATAAGAATAAACTCATTTGAGGATCGCTAAACCTTTCACCAACAGAAAAAAATAGCTGTATGATAGACAACTCCTTCATGAAATACTTTAAATAAGCCCTGGCCCAGGTGTACTCTCTTCAGCTATATATCACTGTGCTGTCACAGACCTGCTAGATGTCTGAAGGTTTCTCCAGGAAGAAGAATCTGAGTGCTCTAGAGCTGTTAATACCTTTTAACTTTACGTTCCCAGCTAGCTTGATTTGCATGTATTGACTCTAGAACTGAGAGTATGAAGCTAATTGCTAACATCCTTATGCACATGCTTTGATGCAGCATAGTAGCTCTTTGTTTCTACCTGACAAGCTCAGTGAGAGAGAAAAGGCTCATACAACAAACTGCTTTTATGGTATGTTGTAGAACTGTTTAGACTTCTGACTGTTTCTGAAGATTATTTGTTTAGGCACTCTTAGTAATATTTGTTTTCTCAATTTTAAGGGATTGACAACATGTAAATATAAGTCACAGGTTCTCTGCTATTCACTGACAGAAAACACATCAAACTATTTGGTACATGTTTACATAACAAATGGATAATATTAGCCTGGGATAATATTTTTGAACATTTGCATTTCGGTGAAATTTGAGCAATAAAAAGGAAAATAAAGTGAGATGGTTTACTAACTGATATACAGATCTTCTATTTTTTAGAAGTAGACACTTATTTTTTTTGCTAATATATTTTCGTTAAAATTAGGTCCTTTCCACTGGCATCTCTGAAGTCAGGTCCAACTATTGTCATGGTCCTAGTATAGTGATGTGAACAAATTAGCGGATATATAAGTTGCAGTAACAGTGTGTTATAGTCCATTATGTTTCTTGGGTAGCTACCAATGACATTAAATGGTAAGTTATGCTTTGTTTTCATTTTCAGTCAGAAGAAACAAAACCATGTATTGAATTTCTTAGATGTATGACAAATTGATTACACAGAATATATTTTCTAGACATCAAGCATAACATGAGTACCAACTTTAATCTTCCTATTCTCTTGCTGTTGCCTGGACACAAGCTTTCTTTAAAGGCCATCAGCCTTCTAAAGCCATTTCTTTCATGGGTAAATAAGTAATTTTGTCAGAGATCAGGCTAGCAATTTAGATTCTGTTCAAGTGCCTAGATTTATACATTCTCTCTTAATTTTCCATGTTTTAACCTTATATCCCCTGTGAAAGGCTGCCTCCTAAGCAGCAGTGTACTCAGGAGACCACACTAATTTTAAAAATTCTGTGTTAGAATTAATAATTTAAGATTATATGGGTTGTAGGCAGGTTATGCAGGCCTTCTGTGTGAACTGTAGAAAAGCATTTGCTATTTATCTGTCTGAAGAAGAATATGAGGAAACCTAGAGGTTATCTGTGTTTGAGTTATTGATTTTTATTTTTTTCCAGGAAGAGCAGTTGGTTATTCCTGAGTCATACAGGAATTCGAGTCAGACTTTAAAACCTTTCTCGTGGAAAGCCAATGAAAATATGATTGTTAAAGTCTCCTCTTTTTCCAAGCATCCAAATGACTCTGGGGCAACACAGTAAATGTCACTATTACTTCAGGACATGGTTGAGAAATTTTGCATAATGAGACCCACTTCTGATTTTTTCATTAGTTATGCATAGCTGTAGTAACGCAAAACTATGCCTCAAATAAAATCTATTGCCATAGGTTAGCTGATTACATGAGTATGTCTTTCTCCTAAATTATGGTTCCTCTCTTTATAATGACCAATGCTGCAGGCTTCTATTGACTGTTAGAACAACTATTTCATGCAAGTGCATCAGCTGTAAATTTTAAATTTTTAATATGCCAGGAATCACATTTGTAAAAGAAAAACAGACCATGCATGAAATTTCCCACTACAAAGTAGTACAAAGTGATTTCACTGAGAAGGTTACTATAATTTCAAAGGAAAAGTGGAGATAAGCTTGCTAGTCATCCTTTTATTGTCAGCAGGCAGCAATCCTCACATTGATTTTGTTCTTGATGTCATCTCATGAATGCTTGACTTTGTTTTATGCCTGGGTAGGTAAAAAATTTCCACAAAATGACCAACTCTCACACCTCTGATAAGTGAAATATGATAATGTAGAGGGAATAGGAACTCTTTCTAAATCACACCCTACCCCTAGGAAAGCTGCATAGTAAAGGCAAGATGGTTTCTTTTGTGGCCTGACATTTATTAGCTTCTGTGAGATGGGATTATCAAGCAAAGCATACAGCCAAAGATGCCATCCTCTTTTAATATTGTTCTGCTCTTGTCAAGTTCCTAAACTGGAGTGTCCTGACATGTTCTTAGGTCCTAGCAGAGATCTTGCCTTTCACAAAAACTGGCTGCCATGGCCAAGAGAGACAAAGAATGCTTTATCTATTAAGAGTAAGAAAAAAAAAGGAACTTCTGGATGTGCTAATGTAACAATGCCAAGACTCAAAATATGGAACTGACCAAATAGAAATTTTATGAAGAGGTTTAAAATTCTGTACAGGCAAATCTTTCCTTTTGGTCTCCCAGGACTGTGAGGTCTCCAAGGAATGTAAGTGGAGAAAATGTTAACGAATCAAGTTGACTGCTCTTTTTGAGAAATAAATTTTTTTTTTTTCTTTAAATCCAGTCCCCCAAATTCTCCAGGGGTATAAGATCAATTTATCATTTGTCATATCCAGATGGTAAGTAAATGAACAGTTTCACCATTGGGCTTGCTATCCAAAATATTCCTGGAGGAATATAAATGAATGCATCATTTGCATTGGCCAGATGGCAATTCAGAAGAAAATTCCATGTTCTAGTAACTACGCAGCTTCTATATCACATAGATCTATTCTGGCTTATTTTGGTTCACCAGCTGAAGCAAGAGCCACAGAAGATTGAAAGTGTGAGTGTCAGGATTTACTTGAACCAGTGTTCAATTTTTGTTTTTCTAGCAGAAGCAACACTGATGTATCAGTAAATACTTGTCTGTGAAACTGGGAGTCTTCATCTAATGACAGGAGATCTATTTAGTAGCAGATAAATTTGCATCAGAACACATATAAGCAATTTATATAAATATTTAAAAAATTTTATAAGAAAAATACTAATATTTATCTTCATATTGATTGCCTTTAAAACTGTTACTGTGCTCAAGTATTTCATTTACCTAAAAGCACCATGGTTCCCAGTTTTATCAAATCTGTATTATTAACAATTATAGATATTTTATAGAAAATATATCAAAACATCAGCCCATCTCTTATACGTTGGGAATTATCTGTGTCTTGATGTCACAGGTAAAAATTATGCTGCTTCTTGTTTCAGTGAAAAAGAGTTTTAATGGATAATTGTTTTATAACCTTGGGGAATATATGGTTTCTCAGCTGCCTATAAAGATGATGGGAGATTGTTTTGACATATGAAATAAAAGATTTAATTAAAATGTATTATCAGGTAACTAATTTAATTTAAGCATTTCAACCTGAGTGTAAAAAGATGCATTAAGAATTAGCCAAGAGGTTTCTGATATTTGGCTTTCTTATCTAAGACTTCTTAAGAGTAAAGTTACTTCTTTTACATTAAAATATTCAGCTGCTCTGAGAATGGCTAGTAATTCCTTTTCTATATTTTCTGCAAATATAAATTCTGTAAATCTGAAGTAGGGACTTCCAAGGTACTTGAAGCTGGAAGCCACGATAAATAGGAACAGTGTGAGATTTTTTAGTTACTGCTTAATGATAAATTTGACTACCTGGAGAACTACACACAAATTTTAAAGCTATTTAACTTAAATCTAAGGCTATTTACCATGGTTTGCTCATTTTCTGGGGACCAAGATGGTGGTCCTGTAGTAAGTACTTGAGAAAATCACCCTTCATTTTATGCCTGCTTCAAATGGAAAGTTGCATTTGTTGCTGTCTAATCACTTCCTCCTGTGATTGTGGTCTGCTTTCATGGGTATCAGAAGTAGTGTATGTACAAGACAGTTGATCCTTTCTTATAGGCAAGTTAAGAAAAGTGCATTTATTGCATACTAAGGTCTGAACTGGAAAAGGACGATATTTTAAGAGAAATTTAAAAGAAAAATATGTAATTATTCTGTGTATATCTTTCAAAATGTCAGGGTCTTTTAAAAAGTGCGAAAGGCCACAAGCAGATTTTTTTTTAGGATTCTGTTTTAAATCAAAATTTGAAATAAATTTAGTAACTTTTAAGTTCTGTGCTTTTTATTTTGTCCCTTCTTTTTTCTGACTGTGCTCCATTTCTTACAACATAGTTTCTAATTTTCTAAACCACAAGGTATATTCAAAGAGGAGCTGTTTGTGTGAAGTAAATATTTCAGATAACTACTACCGTTTTCCCTCTCCCAACTGCTTTCAAAAGCTGTACCTTCTTTTAAACCATACTGAAATTTATTTCTAGCCCAATATTAATTTCTTAAAATGTAGTAGTTTGCATTATTTTTTTATATGAGATCTATGGAGTTACAGTAATTGGATAGCATTCTATTCCTGATTAAGTAAATCAAAAAACTAAACTTGACTGGCTTCTTTAGGGCCTGGGTTATATCCATTATAGGAAGGAAAGCTTAGTGCCTGACTTAAAACATACAGAAAATACTAAGCACAAGAGTCATTGATAGTTTCAAATGTTTTTGAAATTATTTCCTCCTTCTCTAATTATACATAGAATAGTTAGCTTAGGCAGCTAAATGTTGGTATGGTGCACAATGCTTGTATTGTAAAAGTAGCTACAAAACATTGCTATATTAAACTTGTCTAACACTCACTATGAAGAGTTAATACAACCTTAATTTATTAATATTATTAACTAAATTGTATATGTTGTGGAGGGCAGCATGCAAGACATTCATGAGTAGTGAAGTACTGAAAGAAACATCAGTGTTTGCCTCAACTCATTTTGTGTTCATCAGGAAGCTTATATATGACTTCCAAAGTCAATGGCTAATCTGGGAAACTTTTCTTATGCCACCACAGGAGCATGAGATTCTGCTGTTGAAATGCCATGAGAGCTGCATTCACAGCTGAAGGGAAGCATTCTCTCTCAACTGGTTACATTCTCAAGTTGAAATGCATTTCTGACTTTCAAGTACTTGTTTATGCAACAAAAACCAAACCCAAACAAACATTTTATAATACTTGGGGAAAGAAGTACTGCCATTGATACACACCTGATGTACTTTTGTGATGATTGCTAATCTGTTTTTTAGCCTGTCTTGGTCTGAATGGTCAATCCAAACTAATGCTGCAAAAATCTTAATACCAATCACTCTTATATTGTTGGATCTTATAATAACATAGAGGAAGCCTGTTTTTGTATTTTCATAGAACATCTCTGAAGAGAAGTTAATGTCAGAAAAGCAATTACTCAATCTCTGTGTAATTAAATACATAGAATAATTAATATTTTATTTTTATAGTGAACTTATCCTATCCAGCATTGATATTGATGCAACTGGAGATTGGGAGTGTGTAGTCAACAATTCCTATGGAAACACCACTAAACAAGTAGAAATTGTGGTACTTGAAACGGCTGCACCCTACTGCCCTGCAGAAATAGTTATTAACAACAAGGGAGATTTCAGGTATGATTTTCTGGTTTTGGAGTATGTTTCATATATTAATATAGATACAGACCAAATTCCTGTTTATATGATACTACAGTGTCAGTTATGGAGATGTCACTTATTTTACTTGTCATTTTAATCTAATATAGTAGGAAGGAGGAGCACTGTGTGATTTTTATGAGAAATGGCTGCTAGCGATTCAAGAGCACCAGCGGTCTGTGAAAGTCGGAGAATCTTTCTTCTAATTCCTCAGTTTCAGATTATGGATAATTTTGAAAGAAGTAGCCTCTTTTACACCTAAATGAGAGAGGATTTGAAGTTGTACTTGGTCTTTTCTAAATTATAGAATATGATACCACTGCATTAAAGCATTAAAAAAATCAATCTTCAGTACTTTTCTAATCTATTCAAGTTCTGCTGTTTTTGTGCAGCTGACATTAAAGATAATAACATAAAACTTAGTAAAATATTTCACTGAAGGGAATCAAAATAGCAAGTAAAACTACTTAGTAAAACAAATAGATAGTTTGAGGTGAGCTTAAGGACACACGCAGTTCCACCAATATATCACATAATCAGGGAACACAGCAGTCCTGCCATCTGAATCTGAGACTTTGCAGAGTTTAGTTAACTAAATGTGACTTTTGTTTCATCTGTACTTTTATCTACTTATGTTGGTGCATTTTTTAAAACTGAAATCCCCAAATACTGAAAAACAAATTAAGGATTCTGTAGAATTTGCTATTGGTTTCATTTAGCTCTTAAATGCTCCAATGTTATGCATAAAGCTCTTAAACAAAATATAATTACCTGCTTGACAATAACACTGATGTATGATGGCACTCCCATTGAGGTAATCAAAAAGGCAATTTGTTACCAAGTCAATAGTAATAAGAATTCAGCTTGAATAGTTAATGAAAGAAAAAAAAAATAGATGACAGGTGAAGCTTCTTTTAAACACCAGAAACTTCTGCAAATCCTTCTGACCTGAAAGCGTCTCTTCATATTTAACGTTACCTATAAACCTTTTTCAAAGGCCTTTTTCTAGTACTTGTGTTTGAATAAAATTAATTATTAGAAATAAATGGAGAAACCAAGTCACATAATCCGTTTTCTCTTTAATATAAAGCAACTTTATGCTTTGTTAATATTGATTTCAGTGAATATACCATATTTGATGGACCTGTATGTATATACATTTTTAATCCATACATACGTATTAAAATCTATTAGAGATCTTTGACAATCTCAGCTATAGATTCTTTTGTCATCACAAAACTGCCATTGTGTTTTCTCACAGTTGATGTGTTTAAATGTATTTTAATTAGATCTTTTAAAATATGTCCTATCAGATAATGTATACTCAATATTTATAGATGACAACTCTATGACGTTCTTGTTTTTTGCCGTCAAAGGACATATTTTTCTTCATAAATAAATATATAATTTCTACAGACTGCACAAACTAATACCAGGGGCATTTTTGGTCATTTTATAGAAATCAAAAGAACATGGGTGCCTCTTTTTCACTCCCACTGATCATCTTTATAGAAATACATATAAATTTATTGTTTATGTCTATCAAAAGGATGCTGAGTCTTTAGGCCCTTTTTGCACTTATAAAGAATTTATCAGACTTAAACTCAGCATTAGTACTTGAAGTTTTTCCAAAGTTTTATCCTCAGAAATGCAGCTATCACACCAGTAATTTTTTTTGTGAAGGTCTTTAATAATAACATAGCGAGTATGTAAGTAGAAGAGAGTTGAACCACAAAAGAAAAGCTAGAAAGAACTGTTTTATTGGGCAAAAAGAGAAAAAAGCATCACCTCTTAGGGAAGTGTTCCTTTCAGGTGACCAACCTAGGTGGTATTTATAATTGCACAGGGCAGTAAGAATTAGGTGCTGTGAGCCAGAATGAACTGCTTTTATGTAAGAAGAGTTTTTCTCTATCATGGACACATTTTGGTTTTGAGCACCCTGTAGGATCATTCTGAAAGACAATTGGTAATGTTTTTCTGTCCTATCATTCCTATTCATAAAGGCCAAATTCTGTTACCTGTGCTAATACTAGCTTCAGAATTGTCTCTTTAGTTTTACTTTTGAGGTGTGGCCCAATTGCATTAATGTAGATGGTCTACTAAAAATAGTATTTCAGGACAGAGGCAAAAGGAGAATTTACTCTTGTACATACTTCATACTTTTTGTGAACCCCCTTTCATGTTTTATTTTGCATCAACTGTTTTACATCACAAAATGAATTATTCCAGTGACAGTTAGCTGTGACATATAAAAAAATTTTTCTTCTTACCTTTTCTTTGCTTGAAATGAGAAAAACTTGCATAGCCCAAAACCTGTCAGTTTATTGTGTGACAGTATTCAAGTGGATTTGCTTTATATAACCAAGAGGGTCTAATATATGTGTTGGAACAAAGGTGCACTGTCAAGGTGGTTTCACTGGCAGGCAGAATATTTTTATGATTGGTCAGGTTCAGTCATTTCATCAGTGCAATTAAAGAAAGAACCACATCATTTTCAGACATGCTGACTTTTTGATGATATGCTTCTGGTTTTATTTGATTTTCCCCAATTACCTGATCCTGCTATGTTCATACTAGCCTGGAAATGTCAGCGGATTTGGTACCAAAAGAAATAGAACCCAGTTGTGCCATTCTAGAGAATGCAGCAGATACACAGAAAAAGAGTATTGCATAATAGACCCATGAACACAATAGAACTATTCTGGCTACTTTTGATTTATAGTTAAGATTTCAAAGCCTGTTTTTGAATCAAAATAAATAAATAAGATATACCTAAATAGTTAATTTTTGAGGGCTAGATCCTTCCTCCTCCATGAGACACAACCTCAGCTGAAATTTTGTTTATTGATTTCTGATGCATTCAGGAATTTATGCTTTTTGGGACATTGTGGCAGAAAGGGCTTTGTAGTGTTGGGCCTAAACAAATTTTTTGCACTGACTTTTTGAGCACTTACCCTTTGAGCACTTAGTAATCGGTTGGGGGTTTTTAGCTTTATGGACTAACTGCTCTTCTTGGTGCAATATGAAAAGATGAATGTAAAGAAAATGTCAACCATATAGTTTCCAGCACCTTACACCTTCCTGGAATGAATGCAGAATTAACATGTGGCCAACCAGACTCGAACCTCTATGATTTTGATATTTTCCAAGGAAAAAAAAAAAAAGTAATTTATTATGGAACATAATGAGATAAAATTTAAAATAGCCTTTTGTCTCATATATTCTGCATATTGCTGCTATATTGTAAGTTGCCTGTAAATAAGATGTTTCACATTTCAATGTTTTATTATCATGTCATTCATAGATGGCCCAAAACTTTGGCTGGGATAACAGCTTACCATCCCTGTCTTCAATATTCATTTAATTCCATTGCCTTTCACAATGGTGCGGAAGAGTCCAAGGCATGGCGTAAATGTAATCGAACTGGACGTTGGGATGAAGAAAACTATTCTGAATGTCCTTATTCACAAGAAGTAACTCAAGTTCTTCATGCTTTTAGTCAGGTAACATTATGAAATCCAGATCTTCCCTTCTCTAGTTCTGATTTCATTGAACAGCTCACAAGAAAGTGTCTGGTCAACCGCAAGTCTGAGATAGCTAGGCTTTTAGCAACATGTTTCATTTGAAAGACAGAGTGTTTGCTAATTGAAGTTGTAGTAGGAAAAAGTGGACAGCATTTATTGCTTTTATTTTCATTTTTTTCCCTCTCTATGTGCCTGGAGTCTAGATGATGATTAATAATATTGGCAGGGTGATCAGTGCTTCATTTCAGTTTCCTCATGCCTTCCCCTAATGCATTTGTACCAGAAAGGGGTGGATTTCTCTTGAAATCCCGTATCAAAGTTTTGTCAGCTGAAGTGCCTTTCCTCATTGCCATTGTCCATAATATATTTAAAAGAGCTGCAGAATGAAGCCTGCTTTAGAATGCCTTCTCAATGTCTTCCAAAACAGCAGTACTTTAAATGATTTTGAATGGATAAGTGAAATGGAGAAGAGATTAAAAAGTCAATGTATAGAAATTATTGAGGAAAAAAGAGCATAATGGGGAAAAACACAGGGGATGACACAGACCTGTAACTGCTATACTGAGTTTTATCACTTCAGTTTCCTTGGCAGTTCTTCCAGTAGTGCTAGGTAGCATCACAGAAAGTTTGTTTTCAGATATGTTCATACTTAAATAATGGCTATATAAAGAGAGACAGTAGAACTATAGGATAATAGGGTAAAAAATAAAATAATTAAATTTGGAAGGAAGATCTCTAGAATCCAGTCCATTCTCCTGCTCAAAGCAAGGTAATCAATGAGGTTAGGCCAGGTTTCTCAGGGATTTCACCACTCTGGGTTTCCACAACCTCTGGGGGTAACCTGCTCAAATACATGGCTTTCCTCATGGCAGAAAATATTTTCTTCATAACCATTTATACGAATGTGTGTGATCTCTAGTTTTTAGAAGAGAACAAAGCTAGCTAATTTATTACACCTAATAATTCTGATGTATTTTCAGATGCACATCAATTTGACAACCGTGCTTGAATTTTCCCGCCAGCTGACAGCCTACACAAGAGGTGCTTCCCACTTTGCAGATAAAATGGATGTAATATATTTGGCTTATATCATGGAAAAGTTAATCGTCTTCGTGGATGCAGTTGAAGATGTAAGATATCTTCTCTATACTGAAAAAAGTATCACTTAGAAGTGAAGTCTTCACATATGGCCCTGTACTTAATATATGCAGGAACACACTGAAGAGTAGCTTCGAAAACTGATTGCTGGTGTTCTGATTGCAGATGTTCTGCATATACCATGTTGTGTTTCTTTATGCCAGAAAGGACAACTAAGCCACCTCATCTGACTGACAAAGGCACTGCTGCTTAGGAATAAAATTTTATTTTCAATAAGCCCCTTTTAAAATTTTCTTTCTAATTTTAATTTCTACCGTGTATAATATCAGAATGACCTCACCAAGGTGCCTCTCCTTCTGGCCGCTGGGGTTCCACATGCTTCTTTTGTTTTCTCCATTTCATCAGGATGTTTGAAAGCATTTATGAGTATTCCTTCATGTGAAGAGGAGAAAATGTGTCTGCAAGTACAACTTCTTTTAGAAACTTTTAGCATAATGTATGAAATTTTTACATGGAAACCTAATCAGAGAGTTATGCAAACCCTATTGGTAAAAATTCTGGCTCTGGGGGCTGTAACAGTTAACATTTTAGTGCCAATTTGAGAATGCCTCCAGCTCAATAGATGCCAGATCTAAAGTGAATTTTTAAGTGATCTCTAAGAATCATGTTTCAAAGCTACAATGTATTTTGACTCAAAGTCCTGATAAGATCTTACTGCTTCCTGACAAGACAAACATTTACCATCGAAAAGGAACAGTTGGTTTTATCTATAAAACCTCTTTGTTTTTCTAGGAGCTGATCCATTAAAACTGACCACCATCTCTAATATTTCAATTTATTTATATCACCTTTCAAATAGGTTTCAGTTTCTGGTTTGCAGTTTTGAAACATCTGTGTCTCCAACACTTGTCTCTACATTTCTTACTTGATAATTCTTCTGTTTTGAGCTTAACCCTGTTTTTATATGTCAAGTTTCCTAGATAGGTTCCTTGTCAATAGAGTTCTTTACTAATATCAATTTCTTAATTCTCATTCTTAAAGTACAAAAATACATGTGAAGTTAAAGTGTCAGTAATTTCACACAGGAGGCTTCATTCATGTTATTATAAGTAGGATTGAACTTCACTGAATACAAAGCCACATATGTGCAAATGTACATTAGTATGGAATTGACTAGCAGCTGAAACAACAGTTATAAAACCATTAGAAATTAATGAAAATACATACACAGAGGTTTTCTATTATTTATCAAAGTAATTGAAAAAACATTTTAGTTAAACTAGTACAGTTTCTGCACATCCTCTCTAGGGAGTGTCACCCCCAATCAGCACAGGATTATTCATTTTGGTACAATTAAGTGGTACTTTGTCCTATCTGGTGATTTACCTCTCAAACAAGAGACTTCCAACAGATGCAATGGGGTCATATTTGCATTATACTACAACATTTTGCCAGGCTGATGTACACATATTACCCAAATTTTTGAAATTTTTAATGCTGTGACTTCTCCTTAATGCATTTGATTATGATATCACAGAATCACAGAATATTAGAGGTTGGAAGGGACCTCTGAAGATCATCAAGTCCAATGCTGCTGACAGAGCAGGACGAAAAAAAATCAACCAAAAATCAACCAAAACCCACCAACTAGGGCAGATCACTCAGAAAGGCATCCAGATAGGTCTTGAAAGTCTCCAGAGAAGGAGACTCCACAATCTCTCTGGGGAGCCTGTTCCAGTGCTCTGTAACCCTCACAGTAAAGAAGTTCTTCCTCATGTTGAGATGGAACTTCCTATGCTCAAGTTTGAACCACTTGCCCCTTGTTCTACCACAGGGCACAAGAGAATATAAATTACTTCCTCTTCTTATTTCTCTACTTTTGTATATCTATAGACTATTGTTTTGCTCTCAGTAAATTACTGCTTAGCTGATTGGTTTATGCTTTGATAATTTCTCATTAATCACTCCAGTCTCTTAATGCATTTTATTATTATTAATATCGATAAATCTGTCACATTGTCTAAAGCCATCTAGAATTATATACCAAATATGTTCTTAAAAACCATATTAAATATTTCAGGAACAGTAGCATAAAATTTCACATATAGTCTCATGTTTTCTGTGTACCTTGCTATGCATGAAAAATGTATGTATTTTTATTGAAAATGCAGAACTAATTTTTTTCACTGTTGTTGAATTTATTTTTCTCCTTCCCACTGAATTTGCCACATTGTTTCTATTAGTTGGACTTTTTAGCCTCTTGAACTTCTCTTTATCTGTATTACTTTCAGTCATGGGGTTTTTTTCTCTTCTGTATACATTTTTATTCAGGTTTCTTTATGACAATCTTGTATATTTCCGGCATACATTTGCCTTCAAAAATAATGCTAATGCTAATTTTGAAATCCTACTCAAGTTTTAGAATTTAAAAAAGTAAGTATTTTCATTTTAATTGAAAATAATGATTAAAAAAAAACCACAGTTGCATTTACTCTTTCTAAATGTAACGTACTAATAAAAAGTTGAAACACATGGTCATACTTACCAAAATCTGCAAAACGTCATCTAGCAAAACAAAGATTTATCACTTTGGGTTAACCACAAAAGTGGATTAAAACATCAAAAGCTATAAACCCACTTTCTGTATAGCCAATGAGATGATACAGGTTTGTACCAGTTACACCTCAGTAACTGTAACATTTATCCCACTATGTCTGTAGCAAAAATGTCTTTCAAACACCTTTTCCCTCTTTCCCACCCCTCCCCTCAAAGGGCCTGAGGTTAAACATGAAGCAGTTCTTTAGAGTCACGTGATCAGTTTTAAGTAGTATAAGAAAGCGGGTGTTAATTCTGGTATTCCATTTCTCACTCAATGAGAGACTCAATTTTTTTTGCGGTGTATCTTGAAGATAAGTTTTACAATTGGAAATAAAAAAGCTTTTCCTTTAAGTCAGTTTCACCTTATTTTTCTTGGTTTTTATTTTTCAGTCCATTGAATTTTCTTAATAAAATCATAACTGTCTGAATGATGGTTACCAAGAGAAATAAGGTGGCTGCTTGCAGTTGTACTCTTGTGTACTCTTTTCCTGTTTTTGTGGGCTTTCCAGACTACCAATTTTGTGTTTTTCTTCCTCCAGGTTGGGGATGCTCTCATTGAAATTGCCAGCAATATAATGTCGGTTGATGACCATGTGTTGTGGATGGCTCAAAAGGAAGACAAAGCCTGCACCAGGATTGTACGATGTGTGGAACACATTGCAAGTCAAATACTGACCAGCAGTACTCAAGTTATATCAAAGGTATTTCATAAAATGAGGAAGCTTTTTGTCAGAATTTGTTTTTAAAATGTCATTTTCCACCACAATTTTTACAACCAAATAGTATCTAGAGAAGTGAGATGGTGTAAACCAGATACACAGCATAGCCTATTTTGTGGATATACTTGGATTCTGTGTCTTTTTCTTTTTAATTCTCCTGAATTCTTTTTTCTTTTTTTTTCTGTTACTGAAGGTATTAAAAAGTGTTTTTTCTTGACTTTGATCTATTGTATTTATTCTTAGAATAAACTGTTAACAACACTATTTTTCTAGTGTTTTTACTATTCACTCAGTTTCTATTGTTCTTACCACTATAGTATATTGGTTTATGTTGAAAGGTCCAAGTTGACTGAATTTCTTAATAAGAGGACAGGTTGCTCCCTTGTTGCTTGAAGATTTTAACATGCTTTTCAGAGAGGATTCTAGACAATACTTGCTTAAAACATTTAGAAAATCATCACAAAAGGTGTATTGTGTCATAAAGTTTACTAATTTGTGGGTAGCTTTAGGTTTTTAGAAGTGAACTGCAGTCTATATAGTTTCTCATTTGAATAATAAGGGGTTCTCATTTGGACATTGAGAAACTGGGGATGTTTTGCCATTTCAACATCTAAATAGCAGAAATGCATCTAAAGCAGAAGCTTGAAACTTATCTTTTTAGAATTTTAACCTTATTTCTTCCTGAGTTGGTTTTCTTGCTTGCTTGATTTTAAACATCCTTTATCATTTCCTCAGTTGCCCACTGCATTTACATGAGCATACTATTTAAATGTAAGTTCGATGTTAGTTTCAATTACAGCACTCAGATGTAAAAGGTTTTTTTTTTAAAAAAAAGGAATTATAGGCTGAGACAAGCGACATAGTGACCTGGGTGCCTTTATTGTACATTTTCAGAAAAGCAGTCTTTCTAACAAAGATAAAAATATATTGCATTCTTTTCTATAGAAAGTTTTTTTTTTTAATTCCCATTTACATAAAGTAATCACATTTGCAACAATTATTTATTTATATTTAATACATAGAGACAATCATGTGCTTCAGAAGTATTTTGCAATCTGACAAGTACAGCAGCTTGGTTCCTTTATGCTTAACAGTCTTCTAAACGCCAAGTGCCAAAGGTAATTTTTTGTCTTGTCACTGCTTCTGGAAACTGTTGATGTTACTGTAAACAGCAATTTTGTGTACTCAAAAGTAGATTGGTGTCACCAGCCTTTCTGCTTCTTACAGTTTTCTGTAGGATAATTAATTTACTGTTGAGTACCATTTGTAAATAAACTAAGCTGTGGAACTTTTCTGGTGCCATCTCATGAAATAGCAAACACTTCTGTTCCTTTGGGAGGCCAGCCAGAAAACTGTCTTGCAGAAATTGCATCTGTTTATTTTATTTTAAACAACAGCAAACAAAAACCCCAAAGTTAGGAAGCTGCTAGCTTTTAATACAAATCCTGACCACTATTAAGTCAGCTGTGTAACATATGCACAACTGTGTTCTCTAGATATTGAAAAGCTACTTGGAGCCATGACTGTTACTGTACATCATTTTGGAAGATAAAAATGTTTTTCCAGTTCCATGAGGTTTTGGAATGACTAATTCCAAGGTCAGAATAACGCCAGGATAGCTACCATCATTTACATCTCCATAAGTTTCACTTGATGTCCTATAGCGTACAATGCAATGGAGTTCAGTTGAGGCCTTGGAGGAGCCTCAGCTTGACATTGGGCCAGAAGGAAGGGGACAGGAGCCCCCTCAGAGGCTCTTGGGGCAACCAGAAAGGCAGATGGTACCCTCAGCAAATAAGAGCTCCCAGGATGGATCTGTATCCCTCAGCACCTCCAAATTAATTTCTCTTCACTATTTTTCTGGGACACTTCTTTGCTCCA
>NW_009953651.1:2544890-2547066 GCF_000747805.2 Chaetura pelagica | reverse complement strand
TAAAATTTATCTCAATAGTCCTGTCTCAGGCATGTGCAATAGATTTCAAAGTGACCCCTGGAGAGTTTCTGTTTGTTGTTGGGTTTTTTTTCCAGCTGGTGAGGCTTTAGAATATTTTAGGCTAATTGTAGTGCGGCTTTTTGTTTGTACTCCCAGTCTTTACAGCCTTTAGTGTTGCTCTCAGCTTACGCAGGTAACAATCCCCTTTGGTCCTTCTGCTGAATGATGCCTTTAGCTGAAGTTAAGGAAATGGACACCAAGTTATGATTTTTTTATATCCATACTGCTTAGAGAAAAGATTAGCTTGTGGCTTTTCATGACGTGTACCTGACTCTAACTTGTTTCCATGAATAATTTGGCTCTTAAGTTTGTCTGTATTCGTTCTGTAGCTAATTTTGCAATTATACTTAATAAACACTGTATTACCTTGCATTTTAGCCATCTGTTTCTATATGCTGAGAATGGCATGTTCACACTGTTTGACCATTGTAACCTTTTCCTTAAGTTTGTAAGATGACCAGAAAGCCATGCACTCTGTCTCATGTTAAGATTTACTTTGTTCTGTTACCGTGACTTCTACACAGTTAGTCTAACCCCTATCCTGCCCTTATATTTTTATGAAAAACATATTCTTTAGATTAATTTATTATTATCTCTTTGGTGAAGTAAGCTGAAATAAGCGCACTAGTTTAGGGGTAGAGATATGTATCTCTGCATTGTGCTACAATCTCCATTTAGACACATGACCTCACCAAAGGGTTGGCCACAGACCTGTAACGTCATATTGCGTTGAACCATATAGTCATGTTCAATATTCTAATGGAAATTATCTGGAAAAAAACAATCCTACTTAATTTCTGAAGTACAAAGCACATAATTGTTAATTTTTAAATAATTCCTACTACTACTGTTGAGAACTAACTTTATAACTGTTTTGCTTTAAATCAGGATTGATTCAGTTGAAGCTGACAATAATAACTGATATATTCCTGAAGGTTCAAACAAACCCACAATGGTGTTATAGAACTCTACATCAGTTTTCAAAATAGGTTCTTTTACTTTCTTACCCTGCACACATGTATGGAAGCATGAGAATCATAGAATTATTCAGGTTGAAAAAGACCCTTGGGATCACTGAGTCCAACCATCATCCCTACTCTACAAAGTTCTCCCCTAAACCATAGCCACCAATACCACATCCAAACCACCCTTAAATACATCCAGGGATGGTGACTCCAACAGCTCCTTGGGCAGCCTATTCCACTGTCTAACCACTCTTTCTGTGAAAAAAAATTTCCTAATGTCCAGTCTAAACCTACCCTGTTGCAGCTTGAAACCATTCCCTCTTGTTCTGTCGCTAATTACCGGTGAAAACAGACCAGCACCACTCTACACTGACCATTCAGGTAGTTGCAGACTGATGAGGTCTCCCCTCAGCCTCCTCTTCCTCAAACTAAAGATTCCCAGCTCCTCAAGTGTTCTTCATAAGATTTATTCCTAGGCCCTTCACCAGCTTTGTTGCCCTCCTCTGCACTCGGTCCAGTACCTCGATATCTCTCTTGAATTGAGGTGCCCAAAACTGGACGCAATACTCCAGGTGTGGCCTCACCAGTGTCAAGTACAGGGGAACAATCACCTCTCTACTTCTGCTGGTCACACTGTTTCTAATACAAGCCGGGAGCATGCACAATCCTTTACAAGATATGTACAGTAAATCCAAAATGCACATATAATAATGTAATTATGCTTAATGAGTTAGCAACATATCTGCTTCTCAATGTTTTCACAGGTATCTCCTAATATTGCTTTGGAGGCCTTTATGATCAAGCCATCCAGTTTCACAGGAATGACTTGCACTGCCTTCCAGAAAATATCTGCAAGTTCTGACAAGTCAGGAGTGCGTGATTTGGGAAGCAGGGAAGCAAATAACCATCCTGATCAACACTTAAATTTCAAGTGCAACACTGGCAATCTCTATGGTTCCTTGGTGAATTCTTCTACCAGGGTGAGTACAATTGTGAATATAACTTAACTATTTCAGTATGTTTTCAGTAGTACCTTTAAGCAAAATACTGGTTTAGAAAATATATATTTTATGTGTTTTTAGTGTTTTATGCTGGTTAATAATTTCATCATGTAAGTGGCCTTAAACTGGTGTATTTGGTGTAGCATATAT
>NW_009953651.1:2508832-2544844 GCF_000747805.2 Chaetura pelagica | reverse complement strand
GTAGATGTCCTATTTTTTTCTCTCTTAGTCCAGCTCTGCAACTTTTCTGTGCATAAGCAATCTCTTTAAAGTAATTTGGAAATATTTTTCCCAATGAGATGCTTTCAGGGGATTTTACATTGCAAAAATGTACTTTTTAGGGAAATTACCTTTACTTCCACTAAGTTGTTACATTCTGTATCTTGTGAAATGTATACAGGGGGAGAGTGTTACACTGGAGGTTTTGAGTAGTAGCTGAAGAAAAACAGCCTTTTAATAGAACACACTGGGTTTATCAAATAATTAAATGTAACTATTAACTTTGATCTAGCAGGAAATGGAATTTTGCATTTGGCTGACTGTCTTATTATATTTAAGTATTGCAGAGTTGAATTTTTGTTTTCCTTCAGCTGAATCTCAGTTTAATAAGCTTTTTTTTTAAATACTATGACAAAATTATACTTTTCTGGACAATATTACTAGTTTATTGAGCTTTGAAAGTATTTTCATTGAAGTTATTGTCTCTTGGATGCATTTCGATCTTCTGTATTGACTATTCAGTCAGTGATATGGTAGTTTGTTTTCTCAGGATCTTCTGGTAAAAAGAAATCATCAATAATGGAAGAACAGGTTAAGTTTGTTTCCTGAAATGCAGTTAATTTCTTCTGTGGACACTGTTAAGCATGTCTATCTATAGGAAAGAGAAAGTTGTCTTTGAAAAGAGTTTGGCATCCATAATATGAAACTCAAATGTCAGCTATCTAAAAGCTACAAGATTTCTGCAAGAAGCAACCCCGGCATGCTCTGGAATGTATGGAATAGTATTATTAATGGGATTCTATTAATTGGAAGATTTACTTTATCAGCTCTACCAATATATTTTATATTCCTTCAGAAACTGAGTACCAACATTTCTACTAAATTAATCTCTTGACAGTTTGATGGCCAAGCACTGGCGTCTCACTCCTATTATAAGGAAATCTTCCACAAATGCAAATTTCTTATCTCTCCTATCAGCATGCATGTCTCAAATGTGCAGAGTAAGTTAGAATATTTTTTGACGCTCCTTTCTATAATGTTGCAAAATACCACAATGTAAAGATCTCAGTAAAATACTTCACAACGTATTCTGGACCTAGCTGAACTTTATGTGATGTGCAGAAGGGAAATACTGACTACACAGAGAAGCTAGGAGAAAGAAAGTAAACCTTTTACCATGCAAAGCAATTTTTTTTTAAGTTTGTGATATATATTCTGGCAGAAGCAACTTTATTAGGTAGATCACTAGTTATCAGGTGTATTTGAATTTATAAATATTGTAACAGCATAATACAGGAGATTATAGATTCATCTAAATGTTAGTTTTATGGCTTTAGATGTTAACACTAAAATGTACTCTGGTTTTAAACAGGCTTAATATATTCCTTTAACTTAATCCTGAAAATCAAGATGTTTTCATTAACTTCCGTTCTTTGAAACTTCAAGGTAAACACCTTTATTTCATTGTGAAATTAGCTGCATTTCTTCATTGTTTAATAGAATGAACTGTTAACAGATACCAGAAAGTAGGATTCTTTTATCATCATCCACTAGCAAAAAATTTTCTGTATCGCCTCCATGGGGGTAAACAGTAAACCTACTTGATTGTGCCTTGAAAAATTCAGGAAAACAGAGAATTTTTGACAGAGGTGGGTGTTGTTTAATTATCTGTGTTTTTAAGATAATACTCATTATTACATCTGACTCTTTAAAACTTCATCTTAGATGCTGTGATTATTCTTAGAATCTTCCCCTATTCAGCATAGTATTCATCACAAAGAATTTACTTCTATTAAAAATGTTGTCCTTAAAAAGCTTATTAAAAGAGAATGTGTCTATATTTTTGTGCTAAAATATGTAGCCTTCCTCAGCTGTATACTGTTGTAAATCATCTGCTCACTAAGCGTAAACAATTGTTTATGCCATCTGTCTGTTGCTAACCAATTGCACTAATAAACTAAAAAAGTGAATAATCATGAAGGAATTTGTGAGCAGTTGATGTGAGAAGACTGACATAGATGATCACAAACTATCTTAATAATACAATAAAAGCTTTAGTAGTTTACCCATAGTGAAATTTCTTGGCAATGGCAAGAAATTGATACATATTGGTCAGTGGTTGTCTGTACGTAATTTAACCTGATCTGGTTATTATGGGATAGAGAGCACCACAAAGGGGAAGAAATATTTAAAACATAAATAAATAAGCAAAAAAAAAAAAGACATTTAAAAAGAATAAACTCTGAAAGACACTGAAATAGATCTACCATTCAGATAAATTCAGAAGCTAACTGTTAAAATACACCTGTATCTTCTTAAGGTTCAAATATGTAGTAGGTCTTTTGAAGATTATCTTGCAGTGTTTCCAAATATTCTAAACCAAAACACTATTACGGTTTTTTACACTAATTTTTATCTTTAAATCTAATTCTGACTCTTAAGCCAGTAACCAGTTTGCAAGGTTGAAAATAATAATTTAACACTATTGCAGATCAAAAGTTTCCTCTGGTAGACGCCTAGATGCCTTCTCTTAGATCCCATTTCTGCTGTTAGTAGGGAGCTTTTCCTGCCTGAGTAGACCCACTTGGGTAAAAATAAAAGGAAAGGCTCAGGTATGTCTTACTAGTTTTTGTTACCGTGGCTTGCATTTTGACCCAGTGGTTGTTTTCATGTCTATTTAAGTAGGCTTAAGGGGATCTTCCTAGCCTGAGTGTACAGGCTGAGATCCTGTCACAGGAGTGCTCCCAAGGCACAATCCTGTCCCACGACCTGGCTGTGGTCTAAGGATATAATGACACACCAACAAAGCTGCTGTAACACTTTAACTCAGATAATGTGAGAATAACTTATGAAATTTTAGTACTATTCAGTGTGAATCCAGTGTCTGATTCTCATCTGATATCAGACCTGAATTCTATTTTGAACCTAATCTCTGTTCCAGCCTGATCTTGTAAATTATCTCCAGTGTGCAAAGATAATCAGTTGCTGAGTTAGCCCTGCCTTTGACTCACTAAAATTACTTCAACATAAAATTAATTTTTTAACTTCCTGTATTTTCATAATTGAAAGTGTAGTTTATAGGGAACTACAAGTTCAGTATTCATGCTTGGACATTCATTCAAGCATTTTGTTAGCCTAATTTACAGTTGTAGTTTTACTAAACACTTCTCAAATAAAAATTCATTTCCTCTCTTCAATTGTTCTCCTGACACTCAAATTAATAAAGGAAGTGAAGTTTCAAAGTTTCAGTGATCTGTATCTTCACATGTAATCCCTGAAATCTGAATTTCTTATAATATTTTCCATGCATTCAATACAACTTTTCAATTCTATTTATTTCCTGTATGCTCTGAGCCAGGCCGACCTTTTGATTTGTCAGGTTGTATTACAGGTGATGTCTGTGTGATAAAATGTTAAAAGTTAAATGGGTACTACGACTGGTACTAGACATGAAAAAAAAATCCTAAAGTGCTTTGACAAAATGCTGTTATTATCTGCTTTACCACTTTGAGACATTATACAATTTTAGAAGTAGTCTTGTCTCAGATACTTACTGGAAAATGTGCCATCAGTATGTAAGAAAAGGATTTTTCATGGTAAAACAGATTTTGAATGTCAGACTGTAAAAATAACATATAAATAGTAGTAAGTTCATATGTAAAAGTTAACAGGAGTGCAAAAAACAACTTACTGCAGTTTACCCCAAGTGACAAGGGACTTGGCATAGGATAAACCACAGAATTAAAAAGCCAAAGAGGAACTCTGAAAGTGAAAGTTTGAAGGTGTAGAAAATACATATTTAATGCCTTTCCTACAATTCATGTTACATATCAAAATTGTCCATTTTTCTCTTTTCCCTATTCTTTTCTTTATGTGTCTTAGTACCCAAAGCATTTTGCTCTTCTCGTATTGGATATTGATATTAGTTTGAGAATTTGCTCTGTGAACTTATAGGAAAGTTTGCTTGGATGTAAATTCTGTATATTGATTGTACAGTAACCATTCTAGGTCTGGTTCTTCTTCCTCCATAGGTAGGTTGTTGGTATCACCCCAGAGGGATGGCTTAGGTAACGTAGGGATTTAAAAGTCTATTATATTTTACCTTCTCCATCCCTTTATTCTATATGGGTGTTTAATCTTAAATGTTTGTAGTAGTTTTTAAAGTGATTTAGCATCTGTCAAGACATATAATATCAACTTAATCAAAATTCTAAATAATCACATGCATTGTGTTTTTATATTTCAAACAATATTTTTATGTTCTTCATCCTTAAACCTAATGTTTAAGAGGTATGAAGAAGTTGCTGTTGGTATCTTTTGTTACAGCCATTAAGTCACTGTTTTAAAATAAAATTTAAACTAAATAAAAACATTTAGTACTAAAAAAAGGCCTGGGAAGAATTTCCATTTATTTTGAATTACAGCAATGTGGCATATAAACTGGTATTTTCTGTGCAGGCATTAATTTTCTTGCAGGAGTGCTTAGATTGTATGCCAAGTACTACCTATGGAAAAAGCTGAAAGGTCTGTTCTGTTGATTAGATGGGTTTAATTTCAAATCAAAAGCAGAGGAGACAAACTGCCCTTTTCTTTCTTCTTCCAGAATGCTCAAATCACACATTTGTATGTTTACACCTCTTACTACTATTAATTTTCAATGGCTTTATGTATTTATGCCTTCTATAATGGTAACATTTATAGTTCGATACTCTGTGTTCAATATACCTTTTTTTGCACATGCTTCCATGGTCTTTTACAGTACGGTTGGCTGCAGATCTTTCTAAACGTTGAGAAAATGAAACAGTGACAAAGTTCTATTCATGCATCTGTGAGAAATGCCAGTTGTGTCAGGTATACAGAAGGGTTTCTACAGTTCTTGTGTTTGTTTAGCATATGTTTTAACTTTTTTGGGAAAATTATCATTATTTTCTTTTTCATAGGTGTTTAGAACAAACATTAAAATGTGGAATTACAAGCTCATGTCCCTTTGTTTTTTACCATGCCCTCAGCCACTTCTCTTTTAGTAGATAAAAAGCTTATTCTGCAAATACCAGCCACCTGGAACCATTTTCTGAATTTCATTGTTTATGGCATTGGTGTTTCAGAGACATGTATTATGTTTAAAACTTAAAGTTATTTAACTGGTTTTCCTTTAATTCTGTGTTCAGTTTTCACTCCTAACTTGTGTACGTATTAAGAAATGAAAAGGAATCTGAATAGCTTGAAGAGAATAAATACAAGGACCAAAGGACTAAAAATTAGCAACTTGTGTTTGAAATAAAATTCTGTTATTTCAACTCACGTTTGCTTTCTTGTGAAACAAGCTTCTGTTCCTGGACAGACATGAATCATATTGATTTTATGTATGCTACCAATATATATCTGAGAGATATGTTGTCACTCTCTCATCCACAGTGGTTGGATAAAAGATTGTTTTCTTCTGATTTTCTGCACCATTGCTCTTGTTACAGAGAAGTTCTCTTTGGGATTTCCTGAAGGGCACTGTAAGATTAGTTTCCTTGCTATAAACTATCAGACTCCTTCATGTGCATTCTGCTGTTAAATAATTATACGCTAATTAAGATAAATCTTGTAACAAAACCAAATTGATGCTATAGCAGTTAATAACACAGTACATTAGTTGTTTGAATTTATTTTAAGTTAGCTTAATGGTACAATGGTAATAACGAACAAGTAGAATACTGAATGCTGCTGGAATTCCCAGTTCTTTGTTGACATTTGAAAGTATACCCCAATTGTAATTTTCTTACTATACTAATAATCCACATTTTATATTTTTGTAGAACTTTTATATAAAGTTGAGTATTTTTAACTACTGTTTTCTAAATTCTTCTTTCTAATGATTGTTTTATTTTCACTGAGGAACACAGATGGCATGTAACAGAACATACTTCAACATTCAGTAAATAATTGCTTTGTTTCTCAAAACCTCTTTCATTATATGTTTGTTTAAGATAATTGATCATTACTTATTTATGCTGTTACAGAAGGCATTTCCAGTATCTAAACTGATCATTTTAGTAGCTGTTAGAAGTGTGTTTGAAAGTTTTTCTTTCCGGGTTGGTTTGATTTTTGTTGCTTGTGTTGGACTGTAAATAGTTTGATGATTACCAGGAGTTCACTAAAAGAGATTTCTTTGATGATTATCATGTGATATGGCTGCTGCTTCTTCTTTTTTTTTTTTTGGCTCCCCACCTCCCCCCCCCAAAAAAAAAATGTGGGTTTTTCTCCTAGAAACCCTAATTGTTTCCTGACTTTCCAGTCTCCAGCTGTATGTGATAATCACGATAATCAGGGAGAAATGGTCAATGGCACAGAAGTGAGGAGGTTCTTTTTGAAGGATTGAAAAACTGCACACGTGTAAAGGTGCTCACTGAACGGTAAAGTCCATTTGATTACAAAAGTGACAGTATTGGCTGGAGCTCCTCTTAAGGACCTGATCTGCTCAGGGAAATGTCAGCAATGGAACGCAAGTTTTTAGTCCAGAAATTGGGTATGATACATACATATTTTAACCACCATATAGACCTAGGGGTGTGATGATGTTGAATACCTCTTATAAAGTGAAGAGTCTATCAAGAGACTGCTGTACCAGTGAGTTGATTCATGAAAATACTAGTGTGCTACAGAACTGTCTCCATGACACAGGAAATTAAGTTTGACTTTATTACTGCAAGTATTGCCTTCTTTTTTTGCTGCTGTTTATGAAAAATTTATTTTACTGGGAAGAGAGCTGTTTCTGTATTTTTTGAGAGTTTAGCTGGGAATTCACCCCACAAATTTTTGTTACTTCTAAAAAAACCATGAAAGTACTAGCAGAAATCTGTCAAGTTTCTTTTGGGGGCTAAGGTATTCAGTGTTTCTTAATTTCATTGACTGTTATCTCTTTGTAGAACTTGAGGATATAAAAATCTGTGAAGTAAAGAAAATTCTTGAAGTAGTTGTTGATGTAATACAGTGAAACTAAAATTGCATAGCTGAAATGATGATGTGAGGTTTTTTTATTTATTTGTTTTAAAAATCAAGCTAAAGTTCTGGAATTCTCTACTGTATGAAAAGAATGGTGAACTTGTGTGCGTCTGCATATACAGCTGCATCTATACAAATAACTTTATTACTGAATTTTTAAGCAAGTTCCATGATTTTAAGGACTGGTGTCCTGGTTTATGTGTGTCTGGGGTTAGCAACAGTTATTCTGGAAGGAATAGTGCATCCATGGAGAAGTAATATTGTATGTTTATGGTGCCTGTAACATATTTGAATTTAATCTATTTTCTGAGCATTGGGAATGTCTCATGAAAAAAAAAAAATAGAAGGAAAATTAAGTAAAAAGTGTGAGGAAAGGAAAGGGGGAAAATACTCTGTGTTACTGAAGGACGTAGGAAGAGGGAGAGATTTGGTGATGGGAGAGGGGAGCTGTTTATTTGATTGGTGGTTGTTTTTTTTTAAATAAGAAAAAAATCTTGTGACAAGACTTATGTTATTAGGAGGCTTGACTGAGACTGTTATTCTTCATCCTTGTCTGCCATTTTAGACTGTCATGTGTTACACTTTTAAAAAAGGATGTAAGTGTGCATGACTACTGTACTAGTGAGCATCTCACAAAGATATGCATAGTATTTCTTGAGTTCATCTCAATGAGAAATTGATATTTAACTAAAAGAATATTGAGAGCTTATTCATGCTCACACTTGATGCATTTTGCTTTTTGTATGGTTGGCATAATATATATTAAATACAGGAAAGATCACTAGATTATATGATATTTGTTCTTAGGTGTAGAAATAGTTCTCTTTCTTAATGTACCATGAATGCAAATGTTCCTGGGAACAAGAGTGATGATGATTGCTAAAAAGCCCACATCTGTTAGCATCTTATCTGCTTGTCTGCAAATATATATACATTATCAAATTGCAGTCCTGAGGGTTTTCTGACATCAATCCTACTACTGAATTTTTTCATACATCCCATGTTATTGTTTAAAGGGGGTGGGAAAGTTGGCCAAGTGCTTTAGACCAAAAGAGGCTGGAGGCTATCAATTATAGATTGACAAGATAACACTGAATTGAATTTTTTTGCTAAATTTAGATTAAAGCCCCTCAGACCAAAAGTCTGATGAACCAGAATTGAAAAACACAATGGCTAGTTCAGTATGTACAGGTCATATGGTACAAGTAACAGCTGTGAGGTGTATGCTTCACTGACCAGCATATGCTGCTACTCTAAAAGAAAAAGAGTAAGCTTAGGACTTGATACATTAATAAAATAAATAATTCACATTTCTGTGACATTATATTACATCCTGGATTTCATAAGCTCACTTTGATCAGTACTGTGTGAAGTGTCTGACAGATTTGCAACTTTTAAGTATATCAAAGTTGCATAAAATTATTGGACTCATTGTACTGAAGAGTTATTTACAGCTATGTTGTGTTTGTTAATCCTTTATTGTTGTGCTTATGATTATAGCAGTCATCTACAGAAATGCCACAGAACATCAAATACACTATTTAAGTGGTAGTGATCATTTAAATATGTACATTCTTCATTTCCACATAAAATTCATTCTACACTATTTTATTAACTACTCCCATTCACCAGAACAATAATTTTCAGATTCTGTGGGTTTTCAGTTTAGTTGATTTATTTAGCATCTATATTTTAATGCTTTCAGAAATTATGTCTGATTTAAGTGAAGTCTGTAGTAAGTAAATTTCTAAAGGGAGATACATCACAATGTATGTAGTGTTTGAAATAAAATCCATCTTACCCTTAGAGTTTAGTTTAATTCTGTCAAATAACAAATCAAATTAAAGGACAGAATCAAGCTTCAACATTAAGTTTCCCCCCACAGTGCATTTGCTAGAACTTTCAGAGAGGATCGGACTCACTGGGTACATTTTGCTATAATGTTTCTCAGTGGTTTGTTTCTTGGGGATGCATTAAAGTGTGGAACATCAGTCTAGACATAATTGAAAACTAGCAGTGAATGTTAAAATCAATTGATAGCTGACTGTCTGTAATAATCAGGAAACCTACTGCTGTACTATATGGGCCTGATTTACTGCTGTATAATCTCAGTGGAATCATTGCATTGGAAGATGAGTCTATTTATCTTGTCTAATGATCTTTGAATTCCTGGAAATATCTTATCCAGTTTATTATCACTTAACCACCTCTTTCCCCTCCAAAAAAGCCAAACCAAACAGAAAACCAAAAACCAAGGAAAAAAAAAAACAACACAAAAATAAACATGAAGTGACTAGTGCACCATTTTGCATCTTCATTTCAAAAAATCGACTAACTTATCTCCTTCTCATAGTGTTAGGCTCAGGGATGCTTTAATATACATCAAACTTACATAATAATAATTTAATAAGTATAGAGAAATTGTAAGAATGAGCTGGTAACCAGTTGCTTCTCCTAATTATCTACTCAACCTTGATACAAGGTGATGTTTTTGATCAGGCTTTATGCTAGTAATACTTCCTTCTGTAGTAGAGATGCCTGGCAATCCTACTATTTTTAAAAGTTACTGCTAGGAAGGGTCAGGTATGTAGACGACGATGATGATGATGCCTTTTGTTTTCAGGAACATGTATACTGTTGGTAAGAGCTACCATGTATTTGCTGATTTTGCAGTATCCTTGAAAGTGGTATAACTTTGTCTTGTATTTCTTGTAAATTTTGTTTGCCTTGTATTTATGTCCTAATAATGGAAGTTTTTAATAATTAAGATCTGAGGATAAGCTTTCTTTAAAATTAAATGGGTCTTCTGCAACTGGGCTATGCGTGGGACAATCAAAAACAGAAAAATACCTCTGTAGACAAAATGTGCAGATGTGTCACATGAAGTTGTTATATAACCTGAAGAGTCAGGGAGGAGCTCTTCATTCAGCTCATTGAACAAGAACTGGAGTGAGGTTCACTCCGGTCAAGATATCCAGCTGCTTTTGTCATCTTGTATCTGTTTATATTTTCCTGTGGTAGTGGCTTTGAAGTACTTATTTTGTAGTACAGGCACCTTTAAGCAGCAAGAAAAATACTTAAAGCTGAATTAGTTAGACTATTATTTCTTGGAGTAATTCCTGGTCCTTCCTGCCTAATCACAGAAAGCTTTGCTGGCTGTGTGGCTATGGTCTGTAATGAAGCATGAATCTCATACCGTTTGAAAGAAGCATCTGTGTTTTCAGGTTCATTGTATCTAGCTATATTCAGACAAACTTGTTGAAATTTGTTGTATTAGTTATTATTTGTTGTACAGGTTGTGAGACTTCTAGAATTGGGAGAGAGCTAGAATAGTGAATCTGTCGGATACAGATGGTTAACCAATCTGTGGCAAAGCACAGCAGCATTACATTAGTAAGTCCTGCTTCAGTGGTTATTGCCATAGGATGGTCAGGCCGTCTTTCCTGATTGACTTCACAGAGCAGTAGATATAACCCATAGTAAAAGAAAAATCTTTTAAGAAGGAGTTACAATTTGTTGTAAGACCAGCTACTGTTTGTTCCTGCTGCAGCAGGGGGGGTTGGACTCGATGATCTTCAGAGGTTCCTTCCAACCTCTATATTTCTATGATTCTACTGTATGAAATTCATGTGCTCTGACATAAATTCTCAATGCCATCCTCTTTCTTTCCAAAATACTATGTCTTAAAATATTCTGTGGCTGTTGTTTCTTCCTTGCCTAGGAATTCCTTAGAATTTAAAACAGACCTTCTAAGGCCCTGGCAATGAGGAGTTTGCTTATTGATTGAGCAAATCTAGAATAATCACTACAATTCAAGATAATCAGAAAGTTTTTTACTGATTTATCTTTCACTACCCTTTCAATTTATTCTGTGAGATTTTATTTATTTTTCCCTTACTGTGATGTTTATTATGTCCTTTTTTTTGGATTAATTTTTCCTTTTTTTTTTTTCTCTAGAAGAAAGCAATGCATTAGAAACTAATCAGGTAATTTGTTTCTTCTTCCAGTAATATACTAATGCACTGCTTATCACTTAAACTAATTTTTTTATTTTTTTTTTTTTCATTTCTCTTGGCAAAGAAGCTGTCAGGCACATCTTGCCCTTCTGCTGCTTGTGGTTCTGCTCTGCAGATAAGGTGACTGCTATTCTGTAATAGACAGAAAACCTCCTGATAAGTATTGTACTGGTGAAGGCTGAATATACATTTCCACTTTTGCAGTGCAGAAATTTTCAAGAAATTGGTGTTTCATTATCATGGAAAGAAAATGTAATCTATTGAGTGTTGCTTGGTTCCCTTAGATAGAGAAGTATTTGAAAGGTCTGCATTATTGGGTTTTTCTGATATATTTTGTGATACAAACTGAAAATTTGGTGAAATAATTATAATTTCAGTAACAATAAAAATCAGTAGTTATGATTGCACAAGGTTAAAATTTTTTGAATGTGGGTTATTTCAAGTAAAATCTAAAGAAAAAAAATCCAGCAGAAATTTTAGACATGACAAATATAAAAACTTGTTTCAGTAAGTTTTAGTGGTTTGAATATTCTTCCTATGATTCTCTGAGCAAAATATAATACCAATATAACACTATACAAAATACTGTACAAAATAGTAGGCAGATTTTGTATCATGATTGTATTGAGTAGATTAAAAAGATTACTGTTTTCTGGAGAAAAAAAATTTAAAAAGGCATTTAGGTTTTTTTCTTGAATTGAGTGTTTACTTAGCCCACAATCAAAATAGAGCAATGTCATTTTTGGAAAAAAACATTAATGAACATGAAGATTCAACTGAGCAGAGGCACTTGCCTCAGCAAGGGATGGTAGCAACAGCAAAGAGGTTGCCTCAATTTACACAGTTTCCTCTGTGTAAATCTCTGCAGAGGACTCTTCATGTCACCTAACCTTTTCCATGAGCTCTCCAATAAAATTACTTAGAATAGGTAGATCGCACTGTAAAACAACTTAAATAATCTGTCTTAGCTAATTCCACATTTACTGAAGCTCACATTTTTGGTACTTGGACATAGTGATTTTGTATAGACACTGTTCTTTGTTAACACTCTTCAGTACAGAGTTAGAACAACTTTCTTAGTGATGATAACTGACAGACATGACTTCTCTCTATTTATCTTTATCCAGATAAACCTAAAACTTTAAACCCTTATGAGTGATGGTGATGCTTGCATCCATCACTGTAGACAGAGTTTCTTACAAAGATTCCAAAAGGTATACGTCAGAGAAATAAATAACAGCAGCTACAGCAGCTTTTGCACCTACTTGATGAAACTATTAGCAAACAGGTCTGAGGGGAAGGTTTTGGCCAAACACGTTTTTCTTTTACTTTGAAGAAGTTAACAAAGGTTTCTCAGCTAACAGACTGTTGCTCTGTCTGGTGATTCTGATCTCCATTTTCAAAAACCAGGAACTAGGGAAGCCTTGAGTTGTACTTTTTTTTCTAATAGTACGATGAAGACCTAATTCACATTGTGAGGGACAAAGCCTTTTCATAGGTAGCCCAATGTAAGATAGGAACAAAGGTCAGTATAACATTGTCAGAGTTATTAAAATGTTGAAAGTGTAGAGGTCACGTATTACAAGAAATTACCTGTACCTCTGAGAAGAATCAAATTAGATCTGAACACAGCAATATCTTTATTAGTATTCTACTCAGTGATGTATATATGCTTTTAAAATTGTATGTGCACTGGATAATGCATGTAAAATAGATAAAGGTGTAAATTTTAACTGGTTTTGTCAAGTCCTTTGAGAACAGATTATTGCTGTGATAAAAACTACTGCTGCTTGAAAGACACAAGGGAACTTGCTTACTTCAAGACTTAGCTCTGGTAAATATATGGTAAGCTTGGAGTAATTGATGTGAAACTTAATTTTTTTGACAAGTAACACGCATCATTGTGTCAAAGGGAAGAGAATTTTATTAGCTGCTTAAGTTATCAAATAATGCTCTGTCAAAAAGTTAATCATAGTTTAACAAGGTTTCTTAAATTACATTTGCAGGTAGAAATCTGGCTTCCAGTGAACAGCAAGGATTCTCAATATTTTCAGAGAAATGTGATGTTGTATTCAAGAGGTCTGTGAGAGAGACACGGTACAATGCCCTTCTAGCAAAATAGTTGAGTTTAACTTACTGATACTGCTCCAGTAATTTTATATAAAAACTGACCTATGGCCTCACTATTATGAGAAATCCTGCTTGTCTAACATAATGGGAATAAAAGGGGAAACTATGGTTGTTGCTGTAAACCAGTAATACACCATACTGTGAGTTTATAGAAAGAACTTCAATTCAATTTCAGATGTTTTGGGAGAATCTGAGAGGTAGGAGCCATGAGCAAAATATATTTCAGTAATAAAGGAAATTTAAAAAAAAATTACATTAAAGTATGTGCAATTGACTTCAGCTTTCATGTTTGAAGAAAAAAAAGAATTTTGACAGAAATCAAAATTCCATTGCTCAGTAAAAATTATTGTAAATTTTACACTTTACATCTTTCCTGTGTTCCCATTTTGGGAAACTCTAGTCTTTTTCTTTTTTCCATGATCTTCCAACAGTTCAACCAAAATAGTGATGTGTAGATAAGACTCAAACTTCACAGGTATAGTAAATTCTTTAGCATGCATTGAAATCTTTGCAGCAAACTGGAAAAACTAGTTGTACATAACATAGGTGTAATATTAATATTAACCAAGTAGGCTTCAGCTCATATGTTTAATAGCTGTGTTTTGAAAGCAGTAATTATTTTTCTTCAAATAAAAGAAATTTCATGAATGATCATTAAACAGACTCCTTGGAGACTATCTCAATAACAACTAGATAAATAATTAGAAAACAACTAGATTAGATGATTGGAAAAAAAGAAAATTAAAAGTACACGTTGATCCAGAAGTTCTTTTTATTGTTGAATTGCTATAGAATATTTTTACTCAGCAAAGTTTTTGTATTATTTAAACATGTGCAATATAAACCATGCAAAAAATAGCTCAGCAGCTTCTTCATTAATTTTCATAAATATCTAAATTACAATCAGTACTACCACTGATGTTAGTTAAGAGAAGCTTTATAGAACTTTACTTGTTATGTTTCAGAGGATTTTAATCACAGTATATTTCAGTCCTAAACATACAAATCAATCAAAAAAATGTGTTATTTTAATGAGAATGGGTAAAATATATGCACATTCACAGTTCATTTACTGTGCATATTTTACTAGAATATATTTATAAAAGCCCCCTCTAGTCCCTAACAAGAATTGAGCAACAGAGTACAAGGATTCACATATTGTATAGCTATTGAAAAACATCTGTCCAGTCATTCTGCAAGTCAGATCTCCCATAGTCATATATTTAAGCAATATAATAGCCTTTATTTAAATTTTTTTAAATTTACTAGTCCTTCTACAGGTTCCTTGATCTCTGATTATTTACAGTTTAATGTAGTTGTGCTAAATTATATTAATCAGCCTTTGCATATTTTTCCACTTTTCTTTAACTAAGATTAGTTCATATCAGACTAATATTTTTCAGTTGTTAGATATTCGTGCAAGTCAGCCAGAGAAGTATTAAACCATTTATTTTCCTGATTACTGGTAATGTGTGAGGAAAAATGACTCATATTACCAAATTATAAACCACAACTTGCTCTCTTGAAAGGATGGCGATTAAGAAAAGTGTGCCTACTAGTGTCTGCTCTTGGTTTGTTTGCATTGATGTTAGTGTGATGAAGAAACAAGGACTATATGCTGGTGATTTCTGCTTTTCTTACCACTACAGCCTGTAGAAAATAGATTCTGTTGTGTCATTCATTTTGTTAAAAGTGGTCTATTTTTCTTCCTTTTCTGAACCATTCACTAGGTCAACTTTAGATGGTGAAGCTGAGATAAAGAATTACTTAATTGGTATGGCTAGTGCATTATGTGCTGGCCTTATCAGGATCAAAGAGATTTAGTATCAGTAAGGCCAAGTGATGGACAAAATCATGTTATAAAGAAAAATATCATATCTCTTAAAGCCTCAATATTACTGTTATCAGAGAAATAAATATGAGCTTTAGATACTCAGAGTTTTATAACAAGTGAGATACTTGTTACTGCCTTTTGTCTCTGGAAATATCTACCTTCCTTTCCATGTTAAGAATCAATGGACTCACGTGTGAGTAGGCCTTTTACTGTGAAATCTCCTTTACACGGCTTAGGCCTGTCTCATGTCAGATGGCTGTTTTCAAGACTACTTAGAGAAAATTAGTCTGTACTAGCAGAAATAGGAGTTCGGGGTATTAAAATATGCTTACAGTAGTTAGCCTATAAATGATGCATTAAAAGTGTTAGTTTTGAAAGGGGTGAATAATTATGCAAATAAAATTGATGTCAATTCACACAAAAGAGCATTTGAATTTGTCTTAAGTTTTATGTAAATAATTTTGTTACTGTTATATTTGACTTAAGTTTGATGTGAAATATTGACATAATACAAACGATATGTATGTATGTAGTATGCCCTACCTACTTTCACGTGGTGAGCAGCTAACAATATCACAGAGCAGGAAATTTTAGTGCTGTTCTTTCTACCATGCATTTATGTTAGTTCCATGTCTTTTGGAAGCTTGAATCAAATTGACTTTTTAAGGCATTGCAGTTTTTCATAACATATATAAAGAAGAGAGAAACGCTCGGATAAGAGAAGACTGAGCCAGCAGTTACTTATCTGTCCTAACATATTACAAGACAAATTTCTGTCTTAAAAGTCACTAAGAAAAGGAAAAATAATTAGTCCTTTTTATCAGTATCTATTTGATGTGAAAATACAAATTATCTATACATTTTGGAGGCTGTTTTTTCTAAACACTTGAATGCACATGCAATTTATTTCTCTGTTAGCATTTTAGGGCAGCATGTATTTACTTGGCAGGCAGGAGGAAAAAATAGAGAGATGTCATTTAGTCTCCTTCTAGGAGAGACAGACTTGGAGACATGAATAGTGGCAATGAAGGATGTAGGGATTGGAAACTAAATAAAGTGTTTGTCTTCCTACAGTCATAGTAAACAGGGGAAAGCAGTGAAAAAATATCATTTGTAATTCAGATTTTTGTTACAGAATGTGCATATATATATGTATGTATGTATTTATGAGTGAGATGTAGATGTTCTTGGTGTTCTTTTTCAGGATTTCGCATTAAATCTTATTAGTTTTGTATACTGTGGTGCCAATACTGAAATTGAGTGACCTCATTAGTACTGCTGCAACCCTTTTCAATACAGATGACCTTACTAGTAAATTACTATTATTACTTTAAAAAAGCCCCACAAATAAATTTAAAACAAAAAAAAACCCCAAAAAACCCCCAAAAAACCACAACAAAACAGAGAACAGTGAAGGGCTACTCTAGATCTTTTGAATCACCTGCATTTGGCCAAAATAACAATATAATTTTATCTTAACTTGGATTTTCTGCATTTTATCTTCTGTTAATATAATTTTAATCTTGTTTGCAGGGTTTGGGGTCTTGGTTGGTGGTTACTGTTTTATTGGAAAAGTCATGCATACCCTTTATCAGGTCATCTCTGCCCATTCTCTTCTTTTCAAGTTTGAATTTCAGTATTATCCATCCTACTTACTAACTGGTCAAATTTTTCACCTGTTTTGAAATAAACAGTTGAGTACTTTCATTTTGATCTTTACTGTCTTCCAGAGTGGTGTAGATAAACTTTCTTGATGGTGAACCCATTTGGGCTTGTGTGCCACCCCTGTGTAACACTTCTCAGGCCATCACTGGGGTGAGTCTTCCAATGCTTTAATTTTGTTTTCTGACTTCTTGTTTTTTGTACTGGTCACAAACCACACTATAGAATAGTTTCCTTTAAGAGGCAACTTTTTTCTCTAACTCTGCAGAAGTAGCAAGAATTCTTACTTCTTGTCTATCTCTTGTTCATTCTGCTAGCTCAAAGTGTGGAGGAGGGACTGGTGAATCTCCTCCAAAAATCCCTCTTTCTTACTCTGTATTCCACTAACAAAAAGTCATCTTCCTTTCTTGTGATATTTTATGAATTTTCAGGTGTTTAGCATTTTCAAAAATGGAACAACCTCACCCTCTGTAACAGAAAACAACCCTGTTTGTTGAACAATAAATAGATACACCAGTTACACCAAAGGAGTCTGGACAATATGATCACATACATGGCAGGTTTTATTATACTGATCAATTCCTGATGAATCTGATTGAGAAATTAAAATACTAGCTCTAATACTAGCTAGCTCTTCTTCCACATTTTTCTAAGTCACAAAACACAATTAAAGTTCTGATATACAGATTGGTTTTTTTGCCCCTTAATAGAGACAGAAAAACATATTAAGAAAGAAATTGTTTCAGTCTATCATTTAGAAGGAACATTGGGTGGATATTCTTGTTGACTTACTATTATTACTGATAATTATGTTATCATCAGAGGTTAGTGACGAGTAGTCATTAATTGAAAAAGGCTGATTTTTTTGTGAGTCACTGATGCATTCATTATCAATCATTAGTGACCTGTCTTAGGCATCTGAACTAAATTACACTCTTATGTTTTTAATCAAGAAAATGTAATTTTTCCAGTCTCCCCAAATTTTCTCAGATTCTAAATTCTTGAAAGACATTGAGTTTACCTATCATTATCTGTGCTAGAAATTGAAATTTAAGATTTATGGTACTACATTTCAACTGCAGAGATGTTTGTCACAACTTGAGTCCTAGGAAGTTAAACTCTTTGCATATGTAAGAAAAAACAAATCCCATAGGCAAGCTCCTACATAGTACAAGCTTCTCAACACAGTCACTAAGATGCTTGAGTTTTGACCTAAAGAGAGTCCTCTAAAGAGTGCAATGGTAATTCTCTTTTCACATCTATTTAATCTTATTTTTCCTGAGAAGATTGGCAATATGGTTGCCAGAGCCAGTTTTGATGTGTTGTGTTGTTTTTTTTCTTGACATACTGACAGCAAGAATTAAACAAAAAGATGTGAGAAAACATGTAAGCAGTTTTATATGAAATATTGATCAGGTGATTAAGATGCTAGGCTACTAGTTTTAAAGCTAGATTCAGTCTGGCAGTATGAACAAGAGAATTCCTGAGTAATCCCACTTCCAGCAAGCAAATGCTGAAAGAAGTTGTCCCTTTTCCTAATTTTTTCTCCCCTGTTAAGGAGGGCATATGCCAGAATAGCTACCTACAATCTGAAAGTCTGATTCTCAGCTACAGTTACAGATTCTAGAAATAATGTGCTTTAAAACTTCAAGTGCGGTGACATGCAAAATTTTAATCAAGGCCAAATTATTTTCAGAATATCCTTTTAAGATTGAAAAAAAAGAATTTCTAAAACAAAATTATTTTCAGCTACTTTTGAAAATAAAATTAAACTTTATTTTTTTCAAAAAATAACTGTCATATTTACCAAAAAAACCTGGATTTTTATTACCTTAATCTGAAGTTTCCATGGCATTATACAACCTGAAGAATTTTAGTGGAATATGGCTGTCTTCTGTAGTAAAGTAAATGAACCTTCATGCAGGCATGCCATTTTTTCTTTTCTTTTTCTGATTCGTTTTGTTCTTGGTTTGGTTTAGTTTTGGCTTTTAGTTGGTTTTAGTTTTGGGGTTTTTTTAATTTGTTTTGGTTTTTTTCTTTTGTTTGTTTTTAATTCCCTCTATAAAGTAAATAGGAGAGGGGAAGGTAATATACAAATTCCTCTTACGCAGCTAAAGAATTAGGGGTAATTAAAACCAACTCCCATGTTTTTCCTTCACTGTAGCTACTGAACTTAATGAAATAATACTATAATACTAAATAATACTAAAATTAATTAAATATTTTTCAATGTTTCTGTCTTCTTCCTTGGCACTCAATGAGTTATTTCTCAAGTAAGTTAAAGTTGCAAATGCAACCAAAGAGGAAGGAAGTTTTCCTTTGGCAAAGACAAGTCTTGATGCATGTTCTTATGAAAATAACTCATTGCAGGGTTCTGAACTAGGGCAGAGATACCAAATCTGAACCTTTTTGAAAGTAAGTCTTGAAGAATCTCTTAGAATAACCATCTTCAGGAACACTATTTTTTTATTTTATCTAGAAAAATAATCTTCTCAAGTTTTTTATAAAAAATTAAACCTTCAAAAGACTTCAGAATATCTTTCATTTCTATTGACTCCTATTTCCTGCTTTATCTGTCTGTCGTGAATTCCCTAAAGGCTGAGACCATCTGGTCCTTCAGTTTATTTGACTGTTTCTCAGTTTTTGTGAGCCTTGAATTAAAGCTGTCAGGCTCAAGGTTTATAACCATAATGATTTCTCAGACACCATTAATTTTAATGTTTCCAGGATCTGTTCCATTTCTGCTCTTACTCTTACCTCCCACAGGAGTAAGACCTTCCTTTCTTGTAGAATGTGCTTTAAAATGGATTAATATTAAATAATTGGGGGGAATCACCAAGTTGCAATCCAGATCTTTATCAGAGTTATTTTATATTCTCTTAAATGAAATAGCTTTTTATGCATTTTCTGGCTTTCATTTAACCTTCCATTAAACATAGAAATAATTCTATTTTGCCAGTGGGAAAACCTCCTCTAATGTATGTGATGATTATACATAGCAAGTGAACATGTAATGGTACATTAATTATTAACACATTATGTAAGGGTTAACCAGCTAGTCTCAAAATGCCTCTGGGAGGGTAATAAGTATTATTTATCCTTGGGTTGTTTTTTTTAATAGAGAAGATGAGGCCTGTTTGATAATGAAGAGGATTGACTAAAGTATTCAAGGGTTCAAGTGCTTTTCAGTCAAGACTAAATAAGTGAGAGATAGTCAAACAGAGAGGACATTCTTCTTGCCTTCCCTCCTATGTCTCTCATACTGAGGCCAAGAAGAATGTGTTGGGTTTTTTTAATTTCTGCTTCAGAAATTTGAAAGAATGATGAGAATGACTGTAGGTCATAGAAATACAAAAGTTGTAACAAAAATATAAACAACTGTATAGTAATGTGTAAAGCTGCTGTGCACACACTGATTTAGAAATGCTTAATATTATCTTTCACATCTCTTGTAAAAAATTGAATACTTAGTAAACATTCAGATAAACCTGCATGTCTTTTGCTCTTCTGACAGAACAAATGGTCTTTTAATGTGTCAGTGAAAGAGAGTGAAATCTTAAATATGTTTTTATGGATATTTTATTATATATATTGTATGTCAATCTTGTTATTGATTTTTAAAGAAATATCTTAACAGTTCACTACAAAAATAATATTTTGGGGATCATTATCACTGCATAAACCCAGAAGGTTAATATTGATATAGACATGAAAGATGAAAATACATATATTGATCATGTGGTTATTTTAAACTCTCAGAGAAAGACCTTATGCAACGTAGTGTATAAATCACAGAAATGTCTAGGGATCTGTGGTGGTTTGCTTGCATTCTTGTTCTAAGATACAGGAATCTTAATTCCTTTTAGAATGTGGGATTGTACCATGTGATTAAGTGTACCACATAATGTGAACACCACGTCACATCACCTATTCCTCAGGTCTGTATTTTACCATTACTACTATTACATCTGCTTTGATTTCTGTTGCTGTGGCCTGTATCACATATTTGTTTTCAGAACAAACAAGATTCCAAGTGAACAAAGTTATACCAGACCTTAGTAAGGGAACATTTGTAAAGATCTTTATATTTTTTCACATGAGAGACTTGAAGTTCTTTGTGATGGCTCTCCCATCTCAGGTGACCCAGGAACCTTGAAGAATGGTTTAGTGTGGGGTATTTTTTAAACTTAGAATCTTATCTAAACCAGAACAAGTATATTTAATTTTAAAAAGTTATCTACTGAAATATCAACACAACTGTCTGAACTGTATTTCACACTTCAATATTAATTATTTTATAAGTGGTTTGTCTGGATGAGGGCAGTGAACTCACAATTCTAAAACTGTTATTCTGTATATAAGAGAGGACAGTTCCAAGGAATATTCAATACTTGTGTTTGAAACAATCTCTTTTTTATTTTATCAGAAGTGGAGGTAGTGTTAGGATTTTAGCAGCCTATACCTTGTACCAGTTAGTGTTATGATAATAGCCAGTCTGCTTAGGAAATCAAGAAGGCAGTCATTCTATAGTTAAGATAAAGTTGGCCTTCTTGTTCGCAGGGTAGAAATCTCCTTTCCCCCATGACGTCAAAGGTGAAGGTGAGAGGGGCAGAATTTTGTGGGAGTAAGCAGGGGAAATAAAAAATCTTCTTTTCAGTTCTTGCTAAAAAATTGAGAGGATTAATAAAACAGAGCCACAAAACATGTCATCTTGGCTATTCCAAGTACAACTCAGCTTTTATTGCAAAGGTGTAGTTGTTCAGAATCACGCTCCACTGCTAGGTACCACCATATAGATTGGTTTTGTGGCTTAGCGTCACCAGTTGCCTTGCGGTTTTACAACTGAATGGCTGTTGTACTGTCTGTACAATAGACAACATGAAATGCTTTAAACACGAGTCTAGTACTTGAGTTGTTTCTTTTAGTTAGGAATTTTCCTTTCTTTTCTACTGTGAATATTTAACCTTGAACAAAACCTAGGTCTAAGATTTACTAGTATTCTTCTGCCACTTCACACATTTTCAAGTGATTGTTCAGGTGCTAAAACTAAAATATCAATAGTTTTAAATTAAGGATTAGAACATAACTGTGAATTAACAGGAATATGATTATCTACAGCTATTCAAAGACAGAGAAAATTAACACTGATTGCTAGGAATGACTGGATAGATACTTCTCTGTTTACAGTTATTAACTAGACGCTTCTTGGAGTGTATTTCTCTGCTTTTCTCATTTACATTTTCTAGAATGTAAAATAAGCTTTACCTTTTTCAGTATTAGGATATAATTAGGGCAAAGCTGTTGAATGCCATTGAAACATCTTTTACCAGAAGAGGAACACCTTTGCCTGTGCTTAACAGAAAAGGGCATCCACATGTAAATCTACAAAACTTAGGCTGTTGGACTGTGTATGTGACAAAATGCATTATTACAAAGATTGACAAAGTTAACTTGATTCTCCCATGTTGTGCCTTATTAAGCACTCCATCTCAATATTACAGACTTAATTAGCTGGAATTGCAGTTACATCACCTTCAGTGGTGGGGATCATTCATGTGAGCTGAAGCAAGTCTACTAGGCTTGACCTTCAGTCAGTTATGTGAATGGTTAAGAACTCAAATGCATGCTATATTTACCATTGTCACGATCCGGTATTCAGATACGTGGCAATTTTTTATAAAGGTGATCCCAACTGGTGAAATTAAGACGCAAACGAGGTCAGATGTCACGTGCACAACAAACTTTTATTAGAATAACAAAGCGAAGGTCCCTAGAGCGAATAGGACAGGCAGGAAAACAGACACAGAAAAGAGAGGAGAAAGCAGAGAGATAGAGGACAGCAAGCAAGAGAGCATAGTTACCACCCACAGAGCAGCAATGTTGTTGGTGAGGAAGAGGTTCCTGGTGGAAAAGTACTTCTTCTTCCCATTCTTCTTCTTCTTCTTCTTTTTTCTTCTTCCAATGCACCCATAGAGTCCCAGACTTGTATACAGTTCTTGCCCACTGCCCCCATACTTTTCTTTCTGGAGTAAGGAAAAACTCCTATCTTCTCCGTGCTCCTCCGAGATAACAGGGGGGGTAGGTATGGCACCAGGTTAAGTTCTGCAGATAGTCTTTGTTTGGATAATTGCTGAGGTCTCTGCATAACGAAGGGGAGGATGAGATGACTGGCACCACAGCTTTAATTTATTGCAGGGGAGTATCCTGCTCCCAGAGCCAGCTGTAGATCTCTTTAGTCCATCAACAAATGTTGTTTCTCAGATGCCACAAGACACACAACAGATACCTTGAGTGTCAGAGTCCATATCTCTTGGATTGTTCGAGACAAACACTGTAAATTCTGAATGCCACAACCATCTTCATGAAGGTTCAGACTGATCAATTCTTCAAAGAAAGGTCTGCAGAACTCAAATACTGGGGAAGTCAAGTGCAGGCATACACATACTTGAAAAGTAGCTAGAATTTTAACTTTTTTATGGGCTTTAAATACCTATGCAAAAATACTACTGACTGGAACATGTGTCCCTATATCTAGGGAAGGAAAAACAAATCAAAGCAGTAACAGGTTGTCAGGAAAAACAAAATCAGAAATACAGTTTTTTGTCTAATATCATAGTCTAAAGATATCAGTATTAATTATCTTCATAAAAATTAGATCTACCTGCTAGTTCCATCACAGTTTTTTGCATTTGGTATTTAAATCCATGTTTGCCCCAGAAATTAGTTAACAGTGTTTATATCTGCATCCTTCCCTGAATTCATGAACTGTAATGATGCCTGTCAACTACAGACAGGCCTAAGTGTCACAGCCATGGTATGGACATGTTTTTCTGCACTTGGCAGTGCAGATAGTGAGAACAGCCTGAAATGAAAATAGCCTCCATTATTTTCTTAAAAAAAAATGCGGAATTGTGACTTAGGTTAAATTATGTTTTAAATCTTGTGTGAAGCATGGATTTGGTCTGTGACTATCAGGCATACTGTTGTACCTTTTTGTACTAGGAACAACTCTACTAGAAAAGACAGTAGAGCACTGGACTTCAGTGAAAGTCAGATGTTGAATCTGTAATCACGTTTGTTTCAGGAAATGACAGCTAAGAAACTTTCTCTGAATAGAAAATTAGATTTCTGAAAGTTTATGATTACTAATAAAAATTACAGCAGTTTTGGTATTGCATAGTGCACATTCTACCAAAATAGTATACTTAAGATCTGGTATTCAGTATCTTGTGTGATCTGATACATTTGGCTGAAAAGCATGATAGACACTGCCCCGCCTGCAAATCATCATGCCAGAAGTATGTCAAAGGAGCTGCCTCTCGTATTTGCTTTATCTTATTTCAGGTCCTAAAGAAAGCTTATAGTGTTCCTGTGTTGATAAATGAATTTAATAATGAATATTAGTAAATTAATTATTAAATTAGAATTAATTGTGCAATTCTTGTAATGATTTTGCCTGTGAAGAAGGCTTAGATAGGGAAGAGGCAAAATTAGCTCTCTTCGTGTTTTATTACTCTTGGACCAGCAGTTCCAGTATTTTTTTTTTTTAATGTCATCCTTAATAAGCTTTTGATACTTTTAGGTAGAATGATTTAAGTTCTTTAGCTTGCCTTTTACAAAACTGACATGTTTTGTATCAAATAGATTTTTGCTTCAACATAATATAAAACACAATTGCTTTTCTATAAAAATGGAGTAAACTCTTCTTTATACCTTTTGACAAATCCATTTTACAAGCAACTACAAAATACTGCACTGACCTATACTAGGTCATAAGTTGTATTTATTGAGTTACAGTAACATGACAGTGGTCCTGTATCCAGAAGGAGTAACAATTGCAGTAAATATATAAAATTCATACCCAGAAATTGTGCTTCATGTAGCACTTGATTCTTAGTCTTCTCTTATTTTCATCTTCTGAATATTCAAGATTGTGTTTAAAAGGCAACATCCCTCACCCTCAAATCCTGCTTAGTTCTATATAATTAATGATTTAATGAGTAAGTACTTCAGGTATTTGATTGAAATGTGGATTTTAATATTGGAAGCCTGTAATTATTCATAATGTTGTCTTCTACTGAGCAGTAATGACATATCTTAAACCTCAAGTGTCCCATATAGAGAAGACTGACAATAAAAGACATCCGTTAGTTGTAAAAATAGGCCCCTAATAATATTAGTGTTTATCTCATTTGCTTGAGAAGGTAATATGATAATTTCTCAGAAAAAGGGAAAGATAAAAACATTGCAAAGATCTATGTGTTGATTTTCTGTGCAGGCAGATATTTTCTTGATTGTATTATATTATAACAGATACATTTTCATTCTGTCTGATTCTAAAGAGAAATACCAAAGAATTTTTATTCAGTTATGCTCCACATGATCACACCACTGTCTCTTAATGTTATGTTTTACTTCCATAGAATTTAATAATAATTTGTTCTTTTAAGAACAGATTCAAAACAGGCTTCAATTTTGCCATAGAATAAATACAGTTGTTACCTCCAAGTTTTATGCAGTGAAGAGAAATGATGTACTTAGAAATACTTAATAATATTTCAGAAGAACTGTCTGTTTTCTCATAGCATGAGCCAGTGTCACATTTTAATGAACAGACTGGGTGAAGGAGGGTGTTTATCTTATCTCACTTGGTGTCAAATCATCTTCTATCTGATGCCACTAAATTGGTCAGAAAGTTTTTTGTTGGCATGGTAGAGAGGGAACATTTATACACAACAAATATAAACATTTCTGGGTGCTAGCTTAAAATAAATAAATAAAAATGTCTCTTTTCTCTCCCTGAATACACCCTTCTTCAGCAAGTTTTGTTGGAAAGGTTGAAAAATTTTAGATTCCCCCAGCATGACATTACTGTTTATGTGTCACTTTTGTTCCATTCAGTCTTTCCCACAGAATCAAATGTTGCTTATGGTACTAGTAAGTAAGTACCACTGTTCTGCTGAGATATTTTTTTGTGTGTGTTGCTAAATCCACTTAATTTTTTTTCCTATTCTAAGGGTTCTATTTTGTTTGGCTCATTGCAGCTTCATTTTGCTGCCGTGCAATAGAAAGCAGCCAGGCTTCCTTCATGTGAGCATCAGAATATTTTCCTGGTCTTTCAGGGCAACCACAGAGAGAAGAAAAGGTTGATGACTTCTGAAAAGATTTTGACGTGTTTAGAAATCGTTTTAAGTTAGTACATATAATATTTTCTAAGGCAGTTGCTTTGAAAGCTTTTTGACATCTGTTGGCACTGCTGATGAATTTCCAGCTATGAGATCCATATGGTATGATAGGAACATCTTTTGAGTTGAAGATTTGTTAAAATGTACCCAAACTGCCAAATCCTGTTGATGTTGCTAAGTGGCTTCCCAATTATGATTTGATGCATGTTATCTCAAGTTAAGTAACTAATTTCTGTATTCCATTGCCTTCTTTGGTAATATGTTAATTGCAGTCTCTCCAGTGGAGCTCTCTTTAATCACACAGGCTTGCTTGTTAAGTGATATAGAGGGGATTGTTTTTACAATATCTGGGTCTTCTGCATTGTTCACCGGTACTTTGAGAAGGATTTTGTGCTGCTTCTCCATATAAATCATTAAAAGGAAACACATATGGAAACAGAAACTTTGCTTTTTAATGCATATATAAATATTAGATAAAATTAACACCAAAGGACTCAGAGGAAAGATATGGGGTTTTTTTCAGCTGGATTACACAATTTAAAAAATAACAATTTTGCTATATTATCCCAAACCAATAAGGCGGGGGTATGCCTTGGGACAGCTCAAAATGCTTAGAAGATTACCGGTATCTGAAATGCAATCAAACCCACCTTTTTAATCAAACACCAAGCAACAATTTGTACAAGAACTGAAAATGTAGATAGCACACACAGCTAATCCTATTAAAATATTTCCAAGAACAGAGAAAGATTCTTTCTTAAAGGATAGCAAGTTAAAAAATGCTGCTTCCTTGAATTAAAAGTGAGATAATGTAATGGAATAAAAAACTGCTCTAAAAAGCTAAAAGCTGGTGGTTTAGATTTTGATAAATACATGGTTTGCAATAAAGAAGTTGCAAAGCTTCTAAAATAAAATGTAGTTACCTGCTATGGAGAAATGGCTGGCTGGGGTGTTATTACCAATAAATAATATGTTCTGTCCCTTGTTACCTCTTCCTTGAGTAATGTGTACTAAGAGAGGCCTAGACTAATTTGTGTTAAGTAAACATTTTCAAGATGGACAGGTAAGATTATAAAATATAACAAGGAAATGCATAAAGTTGATCTGAATAAAAGGTTTTGTTAGAATTGTCTGTGTTGAAAGCACTTCAGTTTTTGTGAAGAAGTAACTAAGCAGTATAAACCATTTTCCCATGTGCAAGCAATACAACCATGATCTGGAACATGCCTCTTAAAACATTAAGATGTTCTTAAGAGCTGTAGCTGATGTATTAAAATACTGAAACAAAATTTGTAATATATATAATCTTCTGATCACGTTAGCTTTTCTATTTCAGTGCAGACCTATGCACAAGCTGGCACACATTCATTATTGCCCACAATGCAGCTGGGATAAAGTGAATTTACTTTGAACAGGATGGAGTCTTTATGGTCAGAATACAGATAGTTTCACTGGTAAGAACTGTAAAGCAAAGAGCTTGTCATGAGAGTTAGCACAGCACTTATTCATGCAGTACAAGGATAGCTATGAAAAGTAAGACTGTTTTGAAAATTTGAGTTTATTTTGCATTGTGTTTTTTTATTATCTTTTAAAAATTAAATTAAACTTTTTAATTAAGATCTGAGTGCTTGGGTGAAGGTGCTGAGATCTCTCAAAGTCATCAGAATAACTCGTATATCTAAATACAATCAAAGGCTTTTTAATATTTCAATCCAACACATCAGGATGACCTTCAAATATTTTAACAAAAGCTGACAAAGGAGTTCCATTTGTTTAAATTGCAGACATGTGCTTTATTCAAAATTTTAATCTTTAAAGGTTTTTCCTTTAATGAATTCTTTTGTCATGTCAAGTATAAATAAATATATATGTTTCAATATAAATACATGTGCCAGTATACATTTTGTCAGAATCAACAAAGTGCTGGTTGTTTTTAATTTGTTTCTTTTTAACAAATATGTGTACTTTGAATACATACTCGGCTACAATGTGGGCTCTTTAAAATAATCTTTTTAGTTCTATCATCGGAACATACTTTGGCTGCACAAACAACAGCCTGAACTGACTGATGGGTAGGTCGTAAGGTACCCTATATCTCTCTGAATTGAATTGTACCTTTGTAAACTTTCGATTTGCAACAAAATTCCAGACATTGAGTTGGGAGTTGGAGGATTTGGAACTTTTGTTAATGCTTTTGCAGCATATAATTTACTGTTTCAGCTTCAGTGACTCTAGATGTTAGTTCTAGATACTGTAGCAGGAGGGAACAATGAGAGGAGAGTATGAGACTCCTCGTTGGAAGTCTTCCTAACACCAGCAGTACTACATGCTTCTTTTAAGAAGGCCTCTCTAATCAAAAGTTAGCTAATTAGTTCCTTCTTCCTGTTGACCTGTCTGTTGACCATAGTATTTGTTGGCTTAGAAAGTAAGAAGTTCTTCTAAATAAGTTATTTCATTTTTTGCTGAAGCAGAATATTATAAGCAAACAAAATTGGCTAAGAACAAACTGCTTAACTACAGAGAAAGAAAAAGAAAGTGGCAAGTGACCTCCGAGCTATCAGTTCTATATAATTCTTTCTTTTTGGTGACTTCATTATTTTACTTTTTCCCCTTTTTCTTGTCTGCTGTGCTGTCTCTTGTTCTAAAATTATGCCAGGTGCTTGACCTCATTTAGCTGCTTTCTGAAGACCCCCAAAAATGTCCAAACTTTTTTAGCTTTCTCGGTGATCAGTGATTTTACCTTTTCTGTGCTTCTCTTTTGTGCTTCCTCTACTTGCATTTTCTAATAATCTATTCTTTTTTGGTTTAATGCACCTTAGCTATTGTTACTTGCTTAGCATCTTAATTCACCACTCTTCCTGAGAAACAGATGCTATTGCTTTATAAATGATATTTTTTAAGCTCTTGGTACCATTGTTTTTTTAAATGTCAATCACTGATTTAGCCCCTTGAGTCTCTTCATATATTTCCTTTTTATCTTCCTGTTTAAGTTGTTTTCCTGCCTCCAGAACTGGTTCTATTTAAAACTTCCCATTCTCCTGAAGCTATTTTTTAAAAAACAGATGAAAACAAAACTTTGAATGTTTGCCCTAGAGATCCTATCTTTTGTTTCCTCAGTTTGTTAAAGCCTGGTTTTGGAATGTTATTGTTCTTAATATGCTGTGGCAATTCCTTCTTTTCCTAGTATGTGAGAACTCTGTTTATGGTAACTTTCACTCAAACTACATGGTCTCATACTCTTGACCAACTTCTCTGTATAAACAGGCATCGTAACAGCAGTCCTTACCAGTACCAACTGACTTTTCTGCTCTCTGAGACTATTTCCAGCAAGTACCGGGAACTTGTTAGACAGTATCTTCTAGCATTATTTACTTAGCAGAGTTAGGGTAGTCTGGTTTGCCACCATCATCACTTCCTAGCCTTTGATTGCTTCTGTTAATTGCTCTGGAAAAGAATAATTCAACCTCTGATCTCTCTGATCACTGTTGTGAGACTGATCCCATGTTCCTTCCCTTTTATCCTATACAAAAGCCTCTATTAGGCCTTACACTCACCTGTTCTTAAACAGCTGAGAATGTGTATCCATTATGGTATATCTCTGCCTCCATTTTTTGCTTGTATGTCCTTTTTTAAGGATTGTTTTATTAATAGCTCGAGGAGACACTGTATCACAGTAACATACTGATAAAATACTATTACCCTTTATTTAAAAGGAGAAGTCTGACCTCATAAACTGAAATCTGGTGAAATGTGCTGAACAATTGGGAAGTATGTAATGATCTATGTATTGAGTACAGCATCTGTGACAGGAGGAAGAAAAGAGAAAATTCTGAATGAGAAAATGAGAACATCATTTGTCTTCTAAAGGCATGTCCAATTCTGAGAAAAGGATGGAAACTGGAAATGTACTGAGATACTGCTTAGAAATTGTAAGATCAACTAGAAAGATTCTAATAAGAGGCATAAAATTATTGGAGAACATTATAGCAAATAATTTAAAAATACAATTGAAAGTTTAAATCTGATTGGGTATGAAATGCATGTGCAGGTTAGCGGTAAGTATTGGCTAATTATTCAACTTACTGAACAGATTAGAGGACACATTTCAAATACATATCCAGAATACAACAAAAAAATATGTACACTTTTAAAAAAATTTCTTAGAAAAGTAAAGGGAAAATTATATACTAAAGATATTGTTTAGGAGGCAAATTCCTATTGTTCTGTGCAATGCACATGGCAGTACATTTTGCTAAAGAGAGAGCCATCAAAAACATACCAGGAATTCTGCATCCCTTGTTCACATTGGGAAAATCTCTGGTTTTTCCCCTCCCTGCAACTGTGAGGAGGAGTTAATGAGTTTGAGGGGAGGGAAGATGACCAGTATGTCTGTGATTACATGAATCTACTGCCCAAGATGCCTGTTTAGGGTAATGTATAACAGCTGTGGATGCTGCTGCCTATGGAATGCAGTAATGACTGCAGAACAGCTGCTCTAGTGCTAGGAACCCTAGGGGGGGAATTTGTTCTTTCCTTTTACTCTGCAGTATGTAGAGCTAATTTACTTGGATTGCAAGATTGCATGGCTATCTATATGGAGTTGACTTTGAAATACTTGAAAATTAAATTTCTCTTATGAACAGAAAATTAACTCAAAATTTGTACTTGACCAGGTACCTATCAATACATTTGTTGTAACCATTCAGAATTATTTATTTAGTTATATCAATGGTTGTTTCTTTCCACAAACATTCTTTGAATTGTAAACATCTGTTTTATAAGGTCATAAAGGGACTCTTCTAGTTTATATGTGGTTTTATTTAATCTCTCTGAAACAGATACGTATGTTTTTACTGTGGTAAAGACACTGACTTCTTATTGCCTTCATTACCTTTTTCTGAAGTGCTTCCTAAGAATTACAGGTCTACTTAACAATAAGAATTTGGGGGCTTTTTACATAGTAACATATATAGTACACATTGCTACTCAGTCTTTGAGAATCTCACTGCACAAAATGTTTTATTAAATATAGCAACAGACATGCTGCATCACATAATATGTGGCACAGCTTGTCAGATGAGAAGCCATGTATCTTTTTTGGTTTCTGTCTTTTTAAAATATGGTAAATATAGAGCATGCACTCTGATTTTATGAGAGACTTGAGAATCCCTATTGCTACTATTCTACATCTCCCTGTTTTTTTTATTTACAGGAGTTTATTAATAATATTTTTCAATATTGGGGACATCTATATTGTTTCTTTTGCATTAGAGGCTATCCTGCGTTTTCATTACAAATCAATACCGCCAAGTGACTTCAGGGCTGTTCATAGTTATTTCTATATTCAGAGAGATACTTTTTTAATCAAAGCACAGACTTGCAGGCTAGAGTTTCAGATAAATGGTTTTTGGTTTGGGGTTTTTTTAAACCTATTTGGGAAAAACATCTGATACAGATAACTATGAAAAAATATGTCAGCATTCACCAAATATCCATATATCCAAAATATATTATTAAAAACTCCACTATTTATTTACACTCATTTATTATGCATCTTCGTAATTGTAAAACTGTCATCTCATAATATCTCAACATTTTTCTTCAAACAACACAAGGCTTGTACAGGTATTGTTAGTATACTCAACACGCTATCAGGACTGTATTGAGAAATCATGAATGCCCCAGCCAGGTTCTGCTGTCTATTTGCATCAATCTACTAGCACTAGTAAGACCCCAGCTAGTGTGTGGTGTCCAGGTTTTGGCTATCCAGTACAAGAACAATATGGGCATACTGGTTCAGCAATGGGCCACAAAGATTCATAAGGGACCGGGCAAGGAGAAGATATGGTGCAATAGTAAAGCAGTACTATAGAGAGCTTTATGGCTAGATAGTTTTTAGTACCTCAACTTAGAGTTTAGCTCAAGATAAATACAAATGTGGTCTTTCCATTAAGACTTCGGCCTAGCACACAGGCTGGCTGGGTTGCATATCTTCCTTCATGCCATTTTCTGCATGGTGATGATTAAATCACCTGAATTCTTTGGGGCTTTGTTCTGTAACCTGAGCAATTAAGGAATAATTACTACCTTCTATGATTATGTAAAATGTTAATGAAGCACTTTCAAATGTTTGAATAGAATACACTATAGAGATGAAAAGTGTTATTTTATTAACAATGCATTTTTGTTTTGCTGAAGTTTACTACAATGTTTAGTTCTTGTTGCATTTGATTGCAAATTAATTAGTTGTGACGCTGGACAAATCTATGAGTTCATAGAACTATTTCAGGTTGGAAAAGACCCTTGGGATCACTGAGTTGAATCATGAGAGTTAAATATTTATATAAAACGATTTACAAGATCATGCTTGCCAATCTTTGGAAAACTTTGTAAAACTATGTAAATAATTGAACTTCAGAATATACGATATGAGTTTCTTTATCATTACTGTAAGAACAGTATAGATAGAAGATAGTGATAGGACAAGGGGTAGTGGTTTTAAACTGAGAGAAGGGAGATTTAGGTTAGATATTAGTAAAAAAATTCTTCACTGTAAGGGTAGTGAGGAACTGGAATGGCTTGCCCAGGGAGCTTGTTGGTGCCTCGTCCCAGTAGGTTTTTAAGACCAGGTTGGATCAGGTATTGTGCAGCCTGGTTTAGTGGTAGGGTTCCCTGCTTATAGCAGGGGGGTTGGATCTTGATGATCTTTGAGGTCGCTTCCAACCTTAATGATTCTTTGATTATATGAACAGCTACAGTAATTCAAATAATGACATAAACTTATGCTCTCTGACAAGGGCAAAGTTCAAAGGGAAATTGTTGCATGTAAAAGTTCTGTAACAGAAATTTTGTATCCCTATTTGATCACATTTTTGTCAGGTAAGGGAATGTTTTCTGTCTATATTTGTCCTACCCTTGTTCTTGGAGTATATGAACTGCTTTAAATTAAGTTAGTCATGTGCTAAAATTGGCTGGTTTTGGTTTGGGGTTTGTTTCTTTATTTTTGTTTTTATTTTGTGTGAATACTGTTGCCAGTGATTATCTTTATATAGCAAGATATAGGAGTGTGAATTACTTTGCATTACTTAAGTTAAATATAAGACTGCAAGTTGCAAATTCTCCCCAGTAAAAAAACATGTATTGAAAGAATATACACCTCACTCAGCAGAACACTATTATTATTATTATCATTATGTTTTAGTCAAGAATTTTCTCTGCACATTCACACATTAAAGAACCTCCTACTCGGTCTCAATCCTACACAAAACATGTAGTCTTCCCAGTTCTTTAGGATTTTTCTGAACCTATGCTTTTACGTCTTGAATATCAAGACAACATATTTGGGGGATATTTCTGGTTGAAGGGTCAACAGATTTCTGGTGTAGATTTCCTTATTGTGTGTTTTGTAAAAGCAATGCTATTCTAGCTATGTCTACTCTGCCAATACTGGAATCATTGTCTTTGACTTCAGTTTCATAATGTCAGCAAATAGAAAAACAGAGTATGGTGAGGCAGGTAGTCCTCGTGGGCTCTTCCTCCTGGCTAGGAAACACTGCCATGAATTACTTCTAAAACATATTGTCTAGCCAAGTGCCCAGGAGCTTGACTGGGTTTCCATTTCCTTGGTTTGACCCAAGAATTCTTGAATTAGTTAAATGGAGTAGGCAGACTGAATCTACTCTCAAATCCAGCTTCATATCTACTTTCGCACAGCACTGTAGATCTAGCATCTTGAAGCCAGATTTAAGTTATGCTTACCCAGATATCTTATAAATGAGTCTTAAATTGCATTAAGTTCTCCTACAAATCAAATGCATGAACTCCCCTTGTTGTATTAAAATACGTATCTCTGCTAGTTCCCAGAAAAGCTCATGTCATGTCTTTGGAACCATATATGGTTTTAATTGTCATTATTTATCTGTAAAACTTGGGGTGGGGTTTAGTGGTGTTTCTCTCATTGACCCCAGTTATGCTAAGTCTTCTACATTAATTCAATGTATTTTGTCAACATTCTAATTTCATTCTTCCTTGGAGTGATAAAAGTGGTTTTTTTAAAGTGTTGCTAGGAGATTATTCCTTTTCCTCCAATTTCCTGACCCCACAAAAGGTTGGACAGTTTGATCCCTTGTAGCCATGACAATGTTGAACACAGTGACATAGTGATGTAAATTCTGAAGTCTGACTTCTGTCTTCTCCATGTGTGCTTTCAGAATCGTTTGGGAGATTTTATCATGAAGTGCTTAATGTATTTCTTTAACAGCTACTCAGTGAGAGCACTGCAGATTTGGAGTAGGACCAAACCCACTCTTATGAATATCTATATGTAGATTGGTTTTCTGGCTATTCAAAAATATATAATATTTGGCTCCATATTTGAGCTGTATATTTTTCCTCTTGTGAGTGACCGTTTATTTCATCAGTGCTTTTTCTTCATATTCTCTTGAATCTTTATCATTTTCATACCATTTGTAACTGGCTTAGGCCACTGTTTAGTTTGGTCATCTTTAAAAAAGAAATTAAATATTACTCTCATGGTGGAAATTCAGAAGAATTTTTTAAATGCTAATGTATCCACCACGTAAAACTTTGAAAATTTAACTAGCTTTGTTTCCCACTTGTGAAGAGAGCACTTTCCCTTTGTTAAAAGAAAAAGTTCAGCACTGTTGGCTAAGCAAGTCACTTAGTTTCACTTGCCATTTTTATTCTCTTTTAACATATTGAAGAACATAATTCTGCAATTGTGATATTATCCGTAGTATACTAATACAACTTCTTGTAATAACATTAATTGCTGCACATGTTTTTATTGCTTCTGTGGGAGTAATTGGGTGTACCAACCTAACCATGCCAAAATGCAGCAGAATATGCAAACAAATTGGCAAAACTATATTATTTGCTACGAAGCTTACAGAATAACTGACTTAATAACTGTGCATATTCCCAGAGAGTGTTGTTCTCCCATTTTGAGGACTTATTTGCAAAATCTAGTTTGTGATTTCATTAAATAGGAAGGAATTCCTCTAGCCACATCTCTGAACTTGTAAGTATGTCTTGTCACCTTTTACTGAGTTTCAGTGAGTTACTGGGTCTCATTGAATTGCTGAGAAACACGTGTTACAATCAACATTAAACTGAGGTAATTTTCTTTCACACAGATTGTGTATTATTCAAAACTGTATCATATGTTAGTCTAAGCTAGTTTGTTCAAATCTGGAATATATTCAAAGGAAAACGTGTATCTACCATGGTCCCTCTGTGTCTTTCCATAATTATTGACATTGGCTCAGTATGGTGGTTCAAACTTGTTATATCATTGATTTGTATTTTATTCTTGGTACATGCTTTTCTTCAGTCATGGTCTCAATTTTCTCTGTTTTTCACTTTATGCTATGGTATGGATATTAAATCAGAAATCAGATCCTCCATCTTAAGATGGGTTTAGGCAGAAGGTTAACTGGTCAAGCACATAGCAGACTATTTAGTAGCCTGCCCAGTTAAAACTATGTATAGATGTGTCGCGATCCGCGACCTATTGTATCTCCTTTTTGGAGTGTATTAAGCTTATCAGGATTTGCTGAAGAGGTCCACACATGGGTATCGCCTCACACAGAGGAGACAGGGGCTTTGGCCCTGACTTTTTCGAGTGAATAACTTGCTCAGTGCTTACTAATATTTCCAATAACAGCAGCCAATCCCCAATTAGAATTTATGAAATGCATGGTTTATTGTGGGGAAAACAAAGCAATTTGGGGCAGGAGGTTCAAAAGGAGTGATTAAAACACATGAAATATATATAGGTACACCTTAGTTACACACCTTATTTACTTATTTAAGTGAGGGAAGGAGGGGGGAAAATATGCCCGACGCTGTTCCCGTATAGGGTCGCGATTTGTGTGCAGGTAAGACAGGATTATACTTTCCCCTGTAAGCTGGGGTAGCCGGAATTGTCTCACCACGTTGCGGCGCAGATAGGACAAGCTGGGTCGAGCTGGGTCTGGCTGGAATGAAGCGGAACCCGGCGAGAGCCAGGACTAGGCGAGCCGGGGCTCCAAGCGCGGGTCGCATCCCCCCCAAAGAGAAGTGGTGGCGGTGGCGTGGCGGTTTGCAGCAGAGCGGCTTTGGCAAGAACACGGCTTCCAGCGGCGGCGGCGAGCGGCAGCACACGGCAGAAAATGGC
>NW_009953651.1:2505662-2508777 GCF_000747805.2 Chaetura pelagica | reverse complement strand
CTCCACCGTAGCAGCTGCCCCCCCCCCACCACACACACAGAGGGTTCAGCGCCACGTGGAGAAGCCATTTTAAGTCAGGAATGTCTGTTGACTCAAAGGACATTTCATGTTCGTGTAAGGAAATACCTGGTCCTTCACAAGATGCTACAACCATTATCTCTTAGACAAATACTTTAATTATGAATGCTTCATGAAAATGGCAACACTTGCGCTGACTGGTTATAGATATACCAGCTCCAAATAGATAACATACAGAGAAACTACAAAAATTTAAAACCCCATGTAAATATCAGCAAAAGTTATAGAAACAAAAGTGTTTTATGGCATCCAGCTTTTATTTTGCATTTCCCAAGAAGGAACTAATGTGAAAAGCGTATCACCTACAGAAAGACTGAATTAAATCACATAGATGTGGCTTTTTGACCCGATTGTGGTCAATTTAGTACCCTAGAAAGTGTGAGTTATCAACACAACTTACTGTTTTTTTTCATATAGCCAATGGGATAAATTCAAAATCACAGTCTAAATGTATGTCTAAATCTCTATCTGCGAATCTTTGAATCCAGTCTATGCCCACTAACTTGGTATGTTGTAAATGTGATGGGCAAACTGATGCCAAGTCTGACTGTAGCTTACAAAGAATTTGTGTGGGTCTTAAACAGAATTTTATGTAATAGAGTGGGGAATTTTTAAGTACCAGAAGAACATATGGATTTCCCATTAGTTCAGATTTTCTTGTAAACATGGTATACAACTGCAGGTTAGAGTTTAATTTTTTGTCAAAAAATTTCCAGTTAAAATATGAGCAATTGCACTTCTCCAAATACCTATTCTGACTATGCTTCAGTATAACTGGTCCTTGGATACCAAGCACTGATCAGATGGGTAATAGAAAATAATTCTTGGTGAAGGTTTCTACTATGAGATTTTTGTCAGTGTTCTGATTTTTCTTAAGAAATGCCTTATTTATTTCATGGGCTAATTGCTAGGTTTGCTGGAAAATCTGAATGTGGTTTTTCACCCTGCCATTGATTTTCTGATCTGGAATTTTGTGTGTTTCATAACATTATTTTTTTTAATTCCTTATAAAATCTTAGAAAAAGAACAATATAAATTGTTAATTTGAAAAGGAAAATTTTCTGTTGCACGACTAGGATAAGTTTCCCGGTGACACAGTCTACTTCACTGTAACTGCTATAAAAAGTTCCGGTTTTTCATGTGCATATCAGGCCTAAAACTGATATGTGATCTGTAATATATAATGCAAGAAATTGAAACAGTGTTAAGGTGGAGATAGCTCAAGGTTACCTTTCAAAAGACCCCAAATAAAATGAGAGTCATTTAGACATCTTCAGAAAAAAATATTGCTATTTCACATACAAATGAATTATTTCCCAGTACCTTCATACCATAGGATCACTGAACATGACAAAGACATGCTTCTCACTAATAAAAAAACGTGGAACATGAAGTATTTGCTTTTGAATCCAGATTAGAAGAAAGCTAACTATGGAACGGTATTATTAAAGCTGGAGAAACAGAAAGAGAATGGATGAAACAAACACTAGTGTCACTGATGTCAAAGTAAAATTCATATATACTTCAGTGTAGCCAGGATTTTATCTTCTATACTCTTATTCTTTTAGTTAAAGCTATCAATATATGACTTTGATAGACCTTAAATGCACCACACAAATACAAAACAAGAGAAATATTTGTAATGCTCTTTATGACAAAGTAGCACTATCCCTAAGCTGCAGACCTATAAAAATGTTTGATGTAGTTAAAAAGAAAGAGAATAATGTAGCTAACATTTAAAGTAAAATTTAATCATGCTAAATCTTGGATTGGAGATTTAAGATAATTGTGCACGCTATAATCATCATCTTTGCTGGCAGTTATAAAAACAGTATGCGATATATCAGTTACAGAACCTATCACTGAGTGCAGCAGACAGATGGAAGAGATATGGGGGACAAGACTAAAATTAGTTCAGTAAAAGAATGTAATTTAATATGCTTTGTCTATTCCTAGCTCTCATTTTCTCTATGAAAATTTCTCATTTTCCTGGTCCGGCTTCTGTCTTCTGGTGTCCTTTTTCCAGTGCTGTTGTTTTAACTCATCCCCAACTTCAGACATGCTAGCACTTATAAAAACAAGGACCAGTTATTGTGGTTTTGTACAGCACTTTGAGTCTCTACCAATGATTAAACGTTTTTTGGACTAAGCCATTACTAGTTGTGAAGTACTTTAAAGTATGAGTTTGTATATGTAAATCAAAACCTCTTTTTTTTTAATGGCACAGATCAGGCCACAACTGACACTGCTGTCTTAAATGGTATAGTTGTAGTTTCAACTGATTGGACACTACTGTGTAATGCACATGGAGAACCAGAAGCTAGTTTGCTCTGCCTTTTGCTGTGTTTTATCTGGACTGATGAAAATGCAAGATCTGAAGTAATGCCTTGGCATCAAACTAAGAAATGGCATCCTGAATAAACATGATCAAGAGTCAAGTTGTTGATTAAAACAACACCCTTTTAGCATAGTCCCTTTTTTTTTTGACTGGAATTTAATTTCAAATACTCATCATTTAAAGCTGAAATTAGCCAGTCAGTTGCTAAGACAGTACTAAATGTATAAGCTTAACTCATCTGTCAAAAATTATGCTATGATAGCTGTCACGATCCGTGACCTATTATATCTCCTTATTGGAGTGTATTAACTTATCAGGATTTGCTGAGAGATCCACACGTGGATATCGCCTCACACAGAGGATAGAGGAACTTATGTCCTGACTTTTTTGAGTGAATAACTCGCTCAGTGCTTACTAAATTTCTAACAACAGCAAGGTTTATTGTGGGGAAAACGAAGCAATTTGGGGCAGGAGGTTCAAAAGGAGTGATTACAACACATTAAACATATATGGGTACACCTTAGTTACACATCTTATTCACGTGAGGGAAGCAGAGGGGAGGGATTTGCCCGAATGGCTGGATTATATTTTCCCCTATAAGCTGGGGTAGCCGGAATTGTCTCACCACGGCAGTGCAGGTAGGATGAGCTGGGTAGCAAAGAGGCTGCGGGCACTCCAAGCGCAGGTCGCCCCCCCCCA
>NW_009953651.1:2504124-2505620 GCF_000747805.2 Chaetura pelagica | reverse complement strand
TGCAGCAGCTGCTCCCCCCCCCATACACACAGAGGGGGTTCAGCGCAGCGTGGAGACACCGTTTTAAGTCAGTTTTGTCGGCTGACTCAAAGGACATTTCATGTTCGTGTAAGGAAATACCTGGTCCTTATTTCTAATTCTTGAAATAGATAGTATAGTGAAAGGAATTGTGGGGGGTTTTATGGATTGTATGGCCAAAGAACACTCAGAGGATTAAACACCTCTGTGGTGGCTATGGCTGGTAAAATCATACAGTCATATCATAGAATCATAGAGTGGTTCGGGTTGGAAGAGATCTAAACATCATCTAGTTCCAACCCCCCTGCATGGGCAGGGACACCTCCCACTAGACCAGGTTGCTCAGAGCCTTATCCAACCTGTTGCGTGAACCATTTTACAGTTCTATTTTCGTTATATAGGAACTAGTTTCAAATCATTATATTACTGGACTGCCTTGTAACATTTGGATAGTTTATTTCTGAGCTATCCATTAATGATAAAGTAGACCACAGAGTTTCCATAGAGATGACCCCTCTCTTTTATCTCTTGTCTTATAATCCTTCATGCAACACATTAAATACTCTAACAGAGCAGTAGGCAAAATCTTTCTCTGACATCTACCTCATGATTTCAAGCTTCAATGTTTTGTATTTCTAGGAGAATGGTGATCCTTTAATCCATGTTTTCAGAAAATCAGAATGTTGTGAGAATATAGAAGTATAGGAGCAGTTTTTCCTTTTAACTGATCTGTTGCTAAAAAAGTGAGTAAGCTGTACAGTTTGTTGTCTGGATTGTAGCTTTTAAGAAAGGATTTCAAAATTCTAGTTTTGAACTTTGCACTTAAATTCAGTGTGTGGGAGGTTTTTTTCACAAATTTGAGTTTTATAATTTGTAGGAGCTAAAGGATGTGGGCTTAGGAGCTGAACCTCTGTAATTCTGGGTATGCATTGGTGTGATCTGCAGTCAATTGATGTAATGACAGTATAGAGGCTAGCCAAGCCCATGTGAACATCAAGTACAAGGTATCTACATGAAAATTATAATATTTTTAAATCTATGGAAAAACTATTTCAAAAGCAAGTTTGTTTAATATCAGAGACATTTTGTGCCTCATTGAAGCAGTGACAGGAAGCCTGCATTCCTGATTTGTTTCAACTGCTCATGGTGTGACTATGAGGTAAACTCAAACATCTGCACAAAACAGTGACTTTCTGGATGTCTGCCTTACCTTGCCATGTATGTGAGGTTATTTACTGTTGAATAGAGATGAGAAAATCAAAAGGATGTACACTGGAGGATCTGAATTGAAACATATATAATAAAGCTATACTCTAGTCTGTCATAATCCATGTAACCATCCTCTCTATCACTGTTTTCCCAAAGAAATTTAGTTTTCAAAAATATATGTTATATTTCTTTATAGAAACTTTGGCCTATGCTCAGTGCTTCTGCCTCTTTCAATACCAGAGGAAATTGCTAATTGATTAAGCAGGAAT
>NW_009953651.1:2445467-2504059 GCF_000747805.2 Chaetura pelagica | reverse complement strand
CCCTCAGTGTTCAAAATAAGCAATGCTACTTGTTGCTGAAAATTGCTTCAAGTGCAAATACACATTCTGGATTTGAAATCATGCAATATTTTTACAAGCTCTTCTGTGTTCACTGAGAAGCAGAAAAGAGACTGCAGCAAATCCTTAACTGCTGTAAATTAGGATAGCAAAGTAGGTTTTAGTAGCTGATGATCAGCTGCATTCTTTCTTGAACTGTTAGTATGATATAGGTGCCATTAATCAGTATTTCCTGAGTGAACACTACATATTTTCTGTCTCTTTAAAACAATGGGTATGGATTAATTTGCACACATTCCATTCATTTTGTCAGATGATATTGTTTCTGCAAGGTATATTCAGGCAAATGACAATTAATGTTCACAGTGTGACTCTCCACGCTCAACAGAAGGGGTGTGTTCTATACAGCAAACTGTAAAATTAAACTTTTTTTGTGAATCAGAAGCTGACAGAGTTACATCTAGCTGAAGATTTTGCTTGGTGTCAATTCACATATATTATTTGATTAAAGCTAAAGGTATATCTTCAGCAGGGTCTCAAGTTACTGCAAAATGTCTATTGCACACGCCAAATATGTATCCAGGATATTTCTCTGTTGCTTTTCTTAGTTGAGTATAAAAAAATGCATTTTCAGCTATTCTAAGAAATTATTTTACAATTAAAAAAAACAACTCTTTCCAGGTTTCCTATTGTTTAACTTTTAGTTTTATGTTTAATATGCTATTTTGTACAAATGTTTACTTATATGCATTTTAAAGTGATAGACTAGGACTTGCATGTAACATTTTTTAAAATTTCAGGTTAAAAAATCTATTGCTAAATAATGCTGTGTTAACTTCATAAACAATTGTTTTATTCATTGAATTGTTTCTAAGGAAGCCTTACTGTCTGAAAAGAATGCGTAAAGTTTATTGTAGCTGTCAAAATTGTTGTAATAACTACCACAAATTATAGGCATTAGTATAAATTGTACCAATACATTTATCAAAAATTATTATGGAAATCAATCTAAGTAGAAATATAATCATATTCTTTGTGTATGTACTTTAGAACATGAAAAGATTAATCTTTTTCAAGAAATATAATTAAGAATAATATAGTCATTACATTAATGAGATGCACACTGATTTGTACATCCTGTAGGCCTGAACACTGCCCTGGTAGATAGGTGTTTGATGTACAATAGGTCATTGCAGAAGTGCAATGATGGGTGTTTGCTTCACTGAAAATTCAGACTCAAATTTCATAAAATATGTTTTCACTGGTTTGAGACTTTGTCTCCATTCATAAAAAGTAAAAGTCTTAGATATCTATGTGTTTTAGTGCTTCAAAATGAAAACATGAGTACACATCGATAGTATTGTAAATATTTCAGACCTTGTTCTCAGAGGAAAAAAAGAGAAAATATATTTTAGAAAAAGGATCAATATATGGAATTCCTCATTGGTATTCATTTGTTGCAGCACCTTTATTTGGAGATGATTGCTGCAAGACAGCAAGCTATGGAGCAAGTGTCTCTGAGCTGCATGGAAACAAATATTTTACATTATGGGGGAGATTTTATGCTAACCATAACAAACAAAAATATAATAAGTGTTTAAAGTAGCAGAAGAGCACTGTGTACAATATTAGATTGTAAAGACACATTAACTCTTGAAAAGGGGACAAATTCTGATACTTTTTTTTCTGAAAATCATGAATGAAAAAAGCTTATAGAAGCCTAAGAAGAAAAAAAAGGACACTTTTATAAATACTTTGTAGCCCCTTACAACATCCTGTTCTAAACTATCTGTGAAATGAGTAAAGATAAAGCAAAAATTTTGCTTTAGCTATTCAAATTGGTACATACAACAATTCTTGCCTGCAGACTCAATTTTACTGTCCACTTCTCTCTACCTTAGATAATTATGGACTTACCTCAGGAGCTCTCAGTTCATTATGTAGTCACCTACCTAAAACACAAAGTTGGAATTGGCTTAATTGCTTCAGTCAGCCAAGTCTCAAAAATATCCTATTTTATTATCTCCATAACAGAAAATCTTATTTTCACTGTATGAGTTGAATTGCCAGTTGAAATTGTATTCATTCCTTTATGCATAGCTGAGAAGAGGTTAACTGCTGAAAATGACAGTGGAATTGAGATGCTCTGTCTACTTTAGCAGTTAATCAAGAATGAAAATAGCAATATATTTTTGTTAGCATATTTGTATTTGAAGAGGAAGTGCCAGCCTCTGTAGATAAGAGTTATTCAAATGTCTGCTTGCTGAAAGTGCTATAACAATACTAGTGGAAATAGAGTGAGGACAAAAACTCAGGTCATTGAAAGTCTTTTCAGTTTTTGAATTATCAAGGGTTGCTGGGTTTGGGCCTCAGAAACAAATCTAGAAGTTTCCTGCAAGGTGAAAAACTGCTGGTGTGTCAAGCATTAGCTCTCCACTCCTTATTATTCAAATAAACTAATGCTATTCCTTCTAATTGAACTATGTGTTCTGGGGAAAGACCTTTTTGTTGTTTTTTGCACATCTAAATCAGAAGTAACAGAATTAAGCTGCTTTTGGGGTTTTGCTCCAGCTTTTAACTAGGCCTTTCCAAATGCTATCCTGCATGTGTCCTAAAGCCAGACTATGACGTTACTTGTGGAGAGTAGCAAGCTTGCTTCCCCTTCCCTCAGCCAAGTTCTTCCATCTAAAGCTAAATGTAGCAGTTCTAGCACATTTGCTAGAAAAGTGGGCTGAATTTCTTCTGAAAAGAGTGTTTAAACAAGAGCTCAGTGAGGCAGTCACCAAATTTGTAAGGTACAAGATACTGTGTCAGAATGTCACATTCTAATAAAATCATTCTCACAGGCAGATCAGATCAGCTGTCCCTTTACCATCTGGGGAGCCACACATTTCTCCCCATTTCTTTCTCTTACTTTTTTTTTCAGTGGATTTTGATTGCCTGCTTGAGATCTATTTCAGGGTTTGTACTAGTAGAGATTACAGTCCAGAAATGCAGCTTTCAATCTCATTTTAGGTTTCTTGATTCCCTTTGGTTTGGGAAGCTGTTCAATTCCAGTTCAGATAGTCATCCTTTAATGAGACAACAGGTGAAATTACGTGTTACAAGCCAAATGATGAGACAGTAAGGAAAAAAAAAAAAGAAGAGGGATAACCCTTGGGAACCCTTGGGTTGGGAAGAGCAAGGGCCCTGTTTTAGCTGGCTTTTGAGGCTTAAGAGAAGACTGGTATCAATTACTCTTGAGAACTAGGAGAGACCAGAGTCACAGAAGGAAGCATAAGTTTGTATAAAGTGAGAGCTGTTATTGAGTAGTGCAATGCAAGTGGTACAAATCTGTAGTCTTTTTTTGCCTTGAATTGTTCTGGTTTTGCATTTAAACATTATATACACCCATTGCTGAAGATCGAAGTGCTATATAGAAAACCATTTATTTCTTTCTTGCATGTAGTGTTCCTGTCAGTTCAGTTTAGCGTAACCTTAAAGACTGGTTTGATTTCAGTTTGTGCTTGGTTTCACATTGCCTGTCACTGATAACAAATGTGTCCACAGTGATCCAGGACTGAATGCATTTCTGTGCTACTTCCGTCCCCAACCTTTTAGATGTGATTCTGTGATTATATTTATTTTTTTCTTTGTCTTCTGAGCAGCATTCCCACATAAATGAAATCACTTAAAACTGAAAGAATTTTAGGTAAGCTAAAACTTTTAACTATTATGTATTTTCCTCAGGGTTAGAATTCAGTAGCTCTCTGTCACAGATTAAAACTTCTTAGAATAGCAGCAGATCCTCTGGATGTTTTAATTTTCAATTCATTACACTTATTTGTCCAATATATGATGTATTTTTAATTTCTGTGATGCAACAAGTAGTATATACTGCATAATATATGCATATAACATGGTAATGGTCGGTTGTGACACTTCCAGAAAAATGACTGTAGGATGCATCATTAATGTTACATACTGAATTGTAACATTAGCAGTTTCTTCAGTAAATATAGTCTCTGTTTAAGTTTTCTGTCTTTGAATTTTATTGGACTTTCCTGCATTAAAAAGAGTGTTATTACTTTATTACCTTTGACCATACAGTTTAGCTTAACTGTCCTTTTTTTCAGCATTTTCTTTCCCCTTTCTCCTCATGCTCAATATACAAACACACAATTTATATATATTCTTATGTTGTTATGAAGGTTCTTGTTTTCTCTCTCCTTGTAACAAAACATCCTACTGTTCTGCAAGCAGACCTGGCCATCACCGCTGTGATGTGTTTATGCAATGACAATCCAAACCAAAAGTTCTTTGCTGAAAGCATGCTTGATGATCAAAAAGGTCTGAAAACTGCCAGGTGGCTGTTTCATACTGATGACCTGTGAGATTGTATGATGTTTCACTAGACAATGTAAATGTTATAAAAATTTTATATACTCCTGTTCCCTCTCTCCTTTATTGGTTAGATGTTTCAAAAGCAACTGGGCCTTCTCTTTGCATTTAAACTGATTATTAAAAACAAAACAAAAACAAGACCCTGCAAGTTTACTAGAGAAGGAACTTATTTTAGAATTCCCCAGCCCACACTTTATATTCTAATTTTCAGATTATTTTCCCAATGAAGAATTACTGGCTGATTCTTTTGGAGGAATGTGTATTACACTTTATTTTCTAGTAAGAATCTGTACAGCATACACTGATGAAGTTAGTGATACTACCCAAGGTAATCAACAGCATCATTCAAATGTAAATTTTAGAAAATGATTAAATAAATATTCTAATGTATTTTCCCCACAAACTCTTCTATGAATGTTACACCTTCTGTTCTCCATATGCAATGAACAACAAATCATATGCTGCTGCTTCTTAGCAGCACATTTTAAAGTCCATAAATTCAAAATTAAAGTGTAAAATCTATGTAAGAGTGTGGTGTTCATCTTCCATTACTTACTATGTTGAGTCAGTTTTACAAAGATGATTGACTAGAAATTTTTTAATACTGCATATAATAGAACACCCTATTGAATACTGCTTTTTACTTGTTCATTGCATGAAGAATTTCAGTGGTCCTCAACTGTACATTGACCAGAAGATTACCATTCACCTTTAATTACTGAGTAAAGTCACTGCAGCTCTCTGAAGATCTTCCAAGTCATACTTGGAATTAATGTATTGAGCTGAGTAATATTATTAAAGCAAAAATATTTATTTGTTCTTAAACCAGATTTTTGCCTTAGGGTAATACTGAATTTGTTGACTTAAGTCATTGTTATAAATGGTCTGCACAAATTCAAACTGATGCTGTATGTGGGAGACAGCTGGTTGTCATGGTAACTGTAGTGCAGTTTTTAATTCCACTTGGTGAGTAATGTTAACACAATGATGCTGAATAGACCATGGCTTAGCAAGTACAAGTATCTTGCATTCTCTATGTCAAGGTTACAAAACAAAAAAATGATGTTCAGACATGCAGACTGCATCATTTTTGGCTTATTGCTTATGAACAGAGACATTAAAAAGAAATAATCTAAAAAGCTACAGAACATAAAAATTATACAGAGATTATGGTTTTGGTGCATGCCTCAAGGTGATAAAATTAAGAGAAAGATTATAAGATGTTTATAACTAGAGAATACATTTTGGTTTTCTTATTAATTTGTCACTGTTTTTTTTGTTGTTCAACTATTGAAGAAATGTGGGAATATCAAAATCTAGAGTGGCAGAACAAAAAGTGGCCAATCAAATTTTATTGTGTTTATGTACAGAAGAAGACAGGCATTGAGAGAAGCTATTTTATTCTGTTAGAGTTGAGACATTAATGCTGTTGGACAAGTGGGATCAAAATCTAGTTTGCTAAACTAGTATTTTATAGTTTTATCTAGACCTTCATACTTGCTATAAAATACTTCATCCTTATGTTAGAAAATAGTCCAAGAAAAATGGGAATACAGCTTTCAGTAGTCTGTGCTCTTTCATATTGATGTGGATATATAAAGCTTCCAAGACTCAGAATTCCTGATTACAAAAAAGCCTGAATCTCTCTTGCTGCTGAGATAGACCATCTGGGACTCTGCCAGTTTTTCTCAAATACACTGTCTTTCAGCTAATAATGTTAGTTATTAATTTTGTACATGATGTTAGTCCTTCAGTTGGCATGAGAGACTCAATTTTTTTCTCTATTGATTTTCTTTCCCTTTCCCTCCTTGAGCACATTTCTTTCACATCCTAGCTGCTGCATAATTAATTCCTGCTCTCAGGTACTCATACCAGCATCTGGTAGTAGCAGTAGTAAGAGTCCAGAAATGCATGTGCAGGATTGATTCAGCACAGTATTCCCACCTTATTTAATACAGGAAGAAAATCTGGGAAGTCTGGACTATAGTGAAATGGTGAACATTTTAAGTTTTTATGTTATAAAATGAGCTGTACTACTGCCTAAAATAAAGGTATATCCATTTAATAGGAATTTGGAAGTGATTCAGCAATGATCACACACTTGGGAAAAAAAAATATATTAGTCAAATTTGGCAGTGGAAGCCCTGGAGAAGGTCTGTATTATACACACTGTTGATGTGTCTGACTGATAAAATGAAGCCCTTTAGAGTAAAGACTTTTGGTAGAAATTTGTGAACACATTAAATATACTAATGCCAGAAGAACTGACCTTTACTGAAAAAGACTAGAAAATCAGTAGAGCAAGAGGGGAAGATCAAAAAATATTCAAACCATTGCAAATCCTTACATATAACAATATAAACCCAATTCATTTTCTACTTATTAAATTGCAGATTTACTGCTTATATAACTAGTTTCCAAGATTTAGAAAGTGAACATTTCATGGCAAATAGACTGCTATTTGTAATGAACATGTTGCTGTTGCTTTTTCAGTATACAGACCCTGCAGCACTAATATTGAAAACTTGTGTTCATTCAAAACTCACAAGCAAAACAAAAAGGCTGTTCTTTCCCATCCACTCCTGTAGTATATTGCAAACTGAAAGCAGCTTTGCACTTGGAAGAACCAAGTCAGTTGTTATCTTCTTTTGTTTGATCTAAGAAATGGGGAAGGCAGCCTGATGGAAGTTCCTAGTTTTCAGACCTAATTTCCTGCTATCCAAGTTTCATCCGTCTAACTTCAGCATCTGGGTATTTAAGGAATCTATTACATTAGAAATATGTTCTATTGAAAATCATCATTCTGAACAGTGACTGAATGGGAGTGAGGGAGTGCTCCTGGTGTTCATTCAGAGCTCAGTTGGGTTCGTGCACTGCAGGAAGTCTCAAGAAGACCTTCTTCGGCATCTCAAAGGTGCTTGCTTGAGTGAGAGCAATACATTGTATATGGTTCAGAAATATAAAACCATCCTCACCCAATATAAACTATGAGTTTTCATGCAGTGATGACTGATGACAAGAACTGATAATGTATGTTACTATTCTGAAATCTTAGGCAGAAGAAGGTCATCAGTGCTTTGTAGAAGCTGAGCTACAAAACTTGATTTGACTAGAGCCTTGCCCAAGTTATGGCTTTCAAAAGTGATGATGGGTTTGAAATGTTTAATGGCTGTAGGCAATAGGGATAATTCCTGAGATGATCTGCAGAATATTGAATCATTTCATGGTGTGGAACTTTTAAATTCACTTCCTAAAGGACTAGATTGCTAAAATTATTTTCAGCAGTTTCAGCTTTCCTCCATTATCAGACAGGGGCAGTATTTCAGTAGTCATCAAGCAGCAATGTCAGCATTTCATTGCAGTCATTTTTATGAAAAGGCAGCATCAGAAAAAACACTAAATCCTTGAGCTTCTGTACAGCATATGCAATGTAGAAGCTTTCTTTGCCTCAGGAAAATGGTATCAAAATAGTTTATTATTTTTTCCTGAATTAATCTTTTTCACTAAATTCTGCTTACGTTACTCAATGGACTTTATATTTATCTAGCTTAACTAAGTGTGAATACCACATCAGTGAAATTAGAAATGCTGTCATCTAGTATGATTAAATAGTTGCAATATTCAGTCATTTTGAATTACTGTATTACCCAATGTTTGCTCCACTGTGTACTCATATTCAATAAATGACTATACACAAATTATCTAAGACTTTAGAAAAAGCATAAAATCTGTAATGGTATATATTACACTCTATTAAAATGCATATGAATTTAGTACAGAGCAATCTTTCTTATGTGTATAAACCACCTGTTATCCCTTTTAATCAGATTGTGTTTTCCAACTTTAGAAATACGTGTGAGTAGTTGGAAGTATTATCTTGGTTCTCAGTCTTAATGGTTTCTTATGTATGATAATTACTGAGCTATAGACCATGCAGAAAGTAAAGACTGATTTGAGGCCTAGGTCAAAAAATAAGTTGAAAGTGGTCATAGCAAAAAAACTTGTGTATGCCAGGAACCTGAAGCTAGAATTCACATCATTCCTTCCTCTAAAGTGGTAGTAGTTGTATAGTTGAATTCAGTGGTCAATAAGCTGTAGAAGGTATTTGGTTAGTTAGGTCTTTTGTATAATTATTATACCCTATCTAGGAACCATGATAAAGGCTTTGTAATTATGTAGCAGAATGTTTCCACCTAGACAGCTAACAAGATTATTTTTTGTGACTTTACATTTTAAAATTCTAGCAATTTAGTATACGCCCATCCGATTCCCTGCGTGCATCTGCAACAATTAAGACCAGTCTCATCCATGTCACAATGAAATAGAATATGCCTGTCATCTTTGCAGAAAGTTCTCACATATTTAATGCCTAAAGAAGAGCTGATCTTCTAAAGAAAAAGCAAAAAAACTCCATTCTCCCAGGCTGCTCTGAGGAAAATGTAGTATTTCTAGGAGCTAATGCATCCCTGAAGGGCCCAGTGAACCAAACTCCTGAGAGGGTGAGACTTCCTGTAGAGTGCACTGCCAGAAGCCATCCTTTTTAGAAATGAAACTGCAGTGAGTCTCTGTATGTCCAGAGGAAAACAAAAGAAAGTTACAGCTTGAATTTTGGGCTGTGTCCAAAATCCTTTAAAATGTCAAGGATCTTCCGCCAAAAAAAGCCCTCTACATTCCACTTGAAAACATAAGCCACCTTAAGAACTCCTACACTTCCAGGAAGACCTCCTTTGTGCATTCTCTGCAATAACTTTCTGCATTATAACAAGCCTATTGTGTACTCTGCTTGACTTTCAATAGGAATCCTGAATTGAAGCAGTCGTGTAGCACTGTCTGAAAAATCCAAAAAGCTCCTTAAGATAAAAACTTGATCCAATTCAAATAGAAAAACTATTAATACTTTTTAAAAAAATAATGTTGTGTTTCTTCTATAGAATTCAATTTATATGAGGTTGTTCCCTAATTATTGATTTTCACTGTGCTTTACAGTGTATTTTCTGTTGTTGACATTTGGACAAAAGATAAATTACCATGGAAGGTGAAAACTGGGTAAAACTTGGAAATTTTAAAATGACATTGCTGACGTGGAATTTCAGAATACACAGAAAGTATACTAACAAATTATAAGCGGTAAATAATTTACAAATCTGATTCTTAATCCTTGTTTTCTTACATTGTAGCTTCTGGAGCAATAATGTTTTAGACTGTCTGCAGATTCTTTTTGTTTTCTGAGGCTTTGGCAGAATCATGTTTCACCCCATATTTAAATTGCTTCAAAGGCTTTATTTGAAGTCACCATGATATCAGAGTTAAGTATTATGGCCCTACCTATAGATGCAGCCTGAGTGTATGGGAGGTTTGTAGCTGATCCAACAGTGTAAAGAAAAGATTTTGTCTTTTCTTTGGAGCCATAAGATTGCCTGGTAGTGCTACTGTGGGTGCTACCCCAAATGAAGGATACTTTCATTTTTATTCTGTTTTAGGTACAGTAAACCCAGATTCGTGTTTAGGAATAGTAATGTAGTTATTAGAGTGATTCAATTTTTATGTGATTCTGTATTAGGAATTTTCATCTGAGTGTCAGTAGTTGACAGTTATCTTTAATGGGAATTCCTGTCTTGACCGTCACACGATATAGCAGACAAAGCTCTTGTAATTTAAGCACTAAAGTTCTCTTCAATTTTAAGGACAAACAGTAGGAAGATAATAAATAGAAATATGCTTCTATCTTAATTTTTTATTATTCCATGTGAGATCCATGTTTAACTTTTCTATTTTTAGACTTTTAAGATTTCTAGAATACATGGCTCAGTTTTCAAGTTTGCTGTCTGCACCTCTGATATATGTGCAGCATTTTTTCTTGTTTCTCAAAAAAATTGTAATATCATTTCCATGATGCATGTTCTTCGGTTGCAGATCTTAGTCACATGAATCTACCATAACTATATAGTTTTTTTAACTCTTTTCTTCCTAGTGAGATTTTTTGTTAACTCTGTTAACTGTACACTGCAGATGTGAGAAGTAGGAGGTTCAGAAACTCCTTTTTTTCAGGAAATTCATGAGTTTGCAAATGGAATTTTAGATACTTCTTGTAAAACAGAGAAATAAACCAAAACTCTTCAAACCACATTGTATAAATATATCATAAAGTTTTCAAATGCTCTCTCAAAAGTAGGTAAATTTTCTGTGTGTGTCCATAATATTTAAAAGCCATCCTTTCCTCTCTTTTATTAAGGCTAGGAAACATTTTCATGCTTTTAAGTCAGCATTTTTGCTCTTGACCTATGTCTTGTTTGTCCTCGTATGCCAGCTGTTTGCTCCCATAACTCTTCTTCCTCCCTAGATGCTATTCATATGGTATTTTTAAAGACAGCAGGCACAGGTAACAAATCTAAACTCTTTCACCATGCAGTTGTGAAATAAATTATTCATTCTAATGTTGACCTTATTAATTATTGTTTACATCTATTCTGGACTGATTTTACTTGAGCCCAGCTGATCAAAATTTTCAATATCTCACTCAGTGAGCAGTTTTCTACCTAACATGCAAAGCTTTATTTAAGACCAAAGAAATTAGATTAATTATATTGCTTTGTCTAGAAAAAACAAAGAAGACTATTGTGGCTCTGGCATCATTTACTTTTGGTAAACCTATCCTCTCTCCCTTTGTGTTATTTTTTTTCATTGACTTTTTTTTTCTCTTTTTCCTTCATGATAGTAGATTAGCAGTTCAGTTGTTGTAGGATTCTGCACATTTTTGTTTTCATAAAAAAAAAAAAAAGCACAAAAAAGCCAAACAAAGACAACAAAAAACAAACAATCATACAAAACCAAACAAAACCAAAAAAAACCTTCAATGACTGACTGGAAAAAAGAAGCAATGGCATAATGATCCATCTAGTAGTGTCTAAAGACAACATTTTCATGCAATTTACCAGTCAACTCTTTTGAACTCATTAAAAACAGCCTGTCTTTGGACACAGATGGAGTTAAATATTGCAGCAGCAGGAGCTGTGAGTAATGTTGTAAACTGTGCATTAAAGTTGTTTATTCATGCATAGCTCTATACCATTACCTCCATGCCAAACTTGGTTCACTCATTCACCCTAACCATAGATTGTTTTACAGAGCAGTTGTCATTGGTCTATGACCAACTCAGTAGATTCCTAAGAAAATATAATCATCCCTTGATTTAATGTATCAGTTCTTTCAAATATTTGTACAACAATATTCAGGTCTTACTGGATTGTACTTTGACATTTGTGTTAATTTTTGAATTTTCATTCTCATAGTTGATCCCAGCATTTTTTTAATATAGATCTGAAGAACTTACCACTGTATGTAAAGAATGTTTGGTGATCACCAGTGTATCCATCCATTTCTTGAAACTCAAAATACTCTTATGTTTCACTGCTCAATGGTTGGCTTTTTTCCTTTTCATAGGCTTTCAGATTACAGTCATTGACCTTTTTTTTGATCTGCTAATCTGTTCCTGGTCTTGTAAGTTAACTTTGTTAACTTTTGTCAGTTAATTTTCTGAGTTTGCCAAGTTTTAAAATTTGACATACAACATTCTAATGTGGAGAATATACTTATTTTTTACTTTTACTAGGGAGGGCTAACTGATGACCAGGTTTGCAAGGTTATTTTGTGTTGATAGCTTTTCCAAAATGTCCATACTACTTGCTAAATCTAAAATTTCTATAGCATGAGTCTAGGAAACCTTTATTATTAATTAGTGAAAACTTTAAACACATATTAAGATGGTTTTGTACTTTTTACTTGCAATTTGCATTTCACTGTGCATTAAAACAGCATTTGTGCCTAACTAGAACAAAGATGTCTTAGACTCCGTACCTAGGTTTCCAGATATTGAGATGGATGTGGACTGCAGCATTAGCACATAATGACTTTATCACATAATAATCCTAACATACTTAGCAATTTCATCTCAATAGCCAGGTGATTTTATGTTGCATTTTTGGAGGTACTTCTTCAGTTCTCCATAGGAATTTATATAAAATTTGCTTTTCATTTGCTAGTCACCTCTGAGTCTTTCCAGACCTGTATTTAAACAGCAGTCTAAAAAGGGGTAGTTAAACTGTGACAAATCAGAAGCCAAAAATTCCATCTCACCTTTTTTAGGTCCTATCAAGTTGTTTGTTATTATGTGTCTTGTATAACCATGTTGCTTCAAACTGGCATTGTTTCCTTTATTTTTACAAAGTATTTATTTGGCACTTTCCCCAGTACTCTAAATTTTGGAGCTTTTTCGTTACTACTTTTCATACTAGAAAAAGAGATCACTTCTCATGTACAGTCTACCTAAAGCTTCACAGTGCTGGGCCAAATGCCTGTACTTACCTCATACGTTATGTGCTGAGATAATTCCAAAGGAATGTTATTTTAAGTATCTACCAGGAGAGGCAGCTGGAAAAAACTGTTTTGCACTTTTTTTGTGACGTTAACTGCCAAACCTTTAATGTAAACTCCAAACTAAAATCTTCAGTTGTTGCTTCTAAGGAGCTACTGTCTTGTTTGAGGGCCTAAATAAAATCTATTGTATCTGTATAAATATTTTATTTTCTTTATTTTATTACAATGGCCACACTGATGTCTTAGTCAATAGAAATTTGGTAATATAGGCTATTACCTCTAGAGCTTAGTTTCTGCCTTTTTCTTTACTGCTACTGTCACTTTATATAGCTTGTGCCTACCTTGGCTGCACCCTTAGATCTTTAATATACATGCCATCTTCCATCTGAATCTATAAAGCAGCTCATTGTATACTTCAAAATCTGGAAGCAGTGGAGATACTTTTCCAGTTCTCTACCTGGTGTTAAGGTGACTTCATTTACTCTGTTTTTTGTTTGGGGTTTTTTTTCCCCCTCCAGTTTTCTTCTGACCCCTTGTTAGGATGCTGGGTTTTGAGTTAAGGATATTAAAAACTGAAAAAATATACCTTATGACTGTTCTAAGAGCTGAGAATTGGAGGCCTTCCTACAAAATCTATTTTATCTCAAACAAATACTGTGCTTGAACTCAAAATCAATCCAGTATCAAGGCATACGCAGGGAAGAGCTGCTGAAAGTAATTTGGTTTATATCCTTTTGCAGTGGACCAAGTATATTTCTTGATAATGGTTGTCTAGTAATACGTATGGTTTTGGAATATTATGCTAAATTTTAGACATGTAGAACAAGGTCATGGGGAAGAGATGTTGAATATGGAAACAGGTCTCTTTAAAGAATTGTGAAAGTGGAAGTGCTTATATCACAAAGGCACCCAAGGCAAGAGGCTGTCTTCCCTAAACACTTAAAAACTCCTTGTAAATGCTAGCATTGGTTATAGAGAATACACTGCTGTCCAGAATAAAATGGCCTTGAGAAAAACTTCACTTTAAATCTTTCTTTTTTTTTCCTTAAAATGTTTTAATAAGGGTCATACATGCATGAGCTGCAAAACTGTCAAGAGTCCATGCTCTCTCAATCCTGAGGACAGTTTCCTCTTTAGAATTAGGTTTTCCATTTCAGATTTACAACCTTTTGGGATCCAGCTGAATTTACTTGTGCTGTTCATGTTCCTCAGATATTTTGAAAATTTCAACACACACAAAAAAACCTCTGAAATGAAAAAAAACCAAAACAAACAACAAAAAACTTCAAAATTACTTACAAAACTCTCCAAATTCAGATTCTGAGTATTCAAAACAACCTTTTGCATGTCTTTTTGGCAAGTTTCCCAAGTTCCAAAAAGTCTTGGAAGCCAGGATTTCTAGGAGCCCTCCCAGAAAATCCTCAGAGCTGGTTTAGAGCTGCTAAGCTCTCTTTCCTTAGTTGCAGGACACCCAGCAGATTTTTCAGTACTTGGGCAGATTATATAGAAGATAACTAGGAGATAATGAAATTTGCATTGTTTTTATCATATTTGTACACAAATGGGTGGATCTCATGCATAACTTTCATTTTAAAATGTTGGCATTTTTTAGCAGAAAAATATTCCTTAGAAAAATCTACAGTATGTTTGTTCAAGATTTGTTTTTTTATAATGAACGACAATCCAATTCACTTAGTAGGACTAAAATTAAATGGAGTAATGAAAAGATTATTGACATTCTGTTTTGAAAATGTTCACAGAATGTTTAAATCCTAACTAGTAAACTGCTGACACAGACTCTAAATCTTTCCAGGGAAAATATGAAATGCTGGTGCTGACCTGTGTCATCACAAAGCTACATCTTCCACACAGGATACCTGATGGTGATTCTGTCTCTAGTGTTTTCTCCCCCTTAGAGGTGGAGCAGCTGCCACAAGTAAGCTCAAAAATGTCAGTTCTTATGTGATTTGGTGATATGGTGTCCAAATAAATTTTTTTAAAATTAGATGGTTTATGTGGATTTGGAAACGTCTGAAACACATACACTCAAAATGTGATGTTACAGTTGTTGGTTCTAGTAATTGTTCCCATATTGTGTTTCATCTCTGGCCCCTGGAGCACCTGACAAAGCAAAAGAAATAACACCTTACTTATTTTACCAAGTGAGAGGGAAACTGAGGCAAGAGTGGGGAGCTGATTAATTCATCAGCATGCACAAGGTTAGAAGAATCCAAGACTGAGCCTCCAGTCAGGATCTCCAGTCAGGATCTTCTACTACAATAAAAGGGATTGCCTGAGCACTCAGATTATCCCTCTTCTGTGAAAAATGACTAACGTTATTGAAAAGAAGACTCTCACATATCTTAGATGTAAAAATTGTTCACAAATATTTATTCATATTTTTAAATAGCACTGTGAATGTGTGGGCACTCTCATTTTTCATTAATAGCCTAGCACAGATGCTTGTTGGCAGGCATGTTGTTTAATTCTGAGGAATTTCTACATAAAGTAAATATTTTATAAGCAGCAAATAGTTTGACTTTGTGTACGTTTGTCCAGTCAAGGAACAACACTGTCCCTTTTCCCATTGCTCATAGTATACTTCAAAATCCCTTTTCCCATTGCTCCACCAGACTGCCTGCACTCAAAACAAATTCCTGGAAATAACAGGTATGCACAGGGCAGTATTCACAATTAAATTATATTCCAGGAAGTGATTGTAGATGTTATTTAGCCAAGATTATTAACTAATTAATGCTATGGGTACCTTCTTGGTATATTTTGAGGAGACCAGTAGAGAAAAACACTCTTCTAATGTGGAAATAATTTTCTGTAAATGTGTCTTTTTTATCATGTAAGTGATTTGATGTTGCTGCACATGTGAGATTTACTCAGCCCAAGAAGTGTGACCAGTCCACATTAAATCCATTTGGAGCCTATGTAGAGCTTTTCTTCACTACATTTGACTTTGCCTCTCTCAGGGGAAGCTGTACTCTGTGGGTAAAACATGGGACACTGTGATGAGATTCCTTTCCTTTATGCTATGTAGTTGAGGGTCTTTATGTGGGCAGAGACAGGGCAACAGTGAGGAGATGAGGTGTGGGCATCACCTTGGTCTTTCCCCAGCTCTGCCCTGCTATCATGCCTGCATGCCAGCCCTCTGTGCTTCAGATTTGTGCAGCCTTTCCTCTGCACCTCCCCACTCTCACAGCTAAGCTCTGGCTGCGCTGTTTCTTTTTCCCATTGGTATCAGGAAGTCCCAATGGAGAAGAAATTAGAGAATCACAATGAATTAGACAGTTTCCCCTCATAGCAAAAGTGCTATAAACCTGTTGTTTTCCCTGTCCTGTGTAGGACTGCTTTTGTCAAGTCACAACACGTGGTTGCTTATCCCTGAGCCTTCAGCTGTTGGTTTCATTATCATAAGCTTCTTCAGATGCTTCTAGCTTTCTCTTTTTGTGTGTAATAAGTAATTAGTGTAATTTAATATGTCATTGTTGCTACTTTTTCCAACACAGAATAGTAACCAAATATAAATATCACACTGTAACTTCTCTTACGCTTCTGTGTATCTTCAGATAAGTCCTTAAGAGTGATCTGGGGTTTGACAAATGACACTTCTAAAAATTTCTGTATGCACTTATTGATAACAATTTTATCGCCAAAAAGGCATCAGAGGTTCAGGATATACAGATAGTTTGGAGTATCATAGAGTAAAATATATCTTTTTCAGAAGCATAAGATAAAGCAATTATGACCACTTTGGTGAACTAGGCAGTGGCCTCTGTTTCTCCAGAGTATTTTTATTAAGTGACATCACCTAGATAGAATATTTATTTTAAAAATTAATTTTTGTGGGTTTTTTTTATTGCTAACATTGCAAAACCTTTCCAAAATATAAATGGTAATAAAGAGAAAATGTACAGAAGCATTTTAAGCCTCCATATTTAAGCATCCCAATGACATGACAGACAACTCATGCTTTTCTCCCATATTTATCCTGAGGTCACTAAATGCTTCTCATATTCATTTTAATTCACTGCTCTCTTTTCTACATTTTATTTATGATGTGTATTTCTCCCAGCATATGGACATATATTAATGTCATGTTTGTTTATATGATTGTGAAGATTATTGTTTTACTTCTCAAAGAGGTAGCGCACATGTACTATGAGTAAACTGTGTGATAATCTATGTAAATTATGTGCACAGAAGCTATACTTTGCCCTTGGGGAAAATGCAAATTAGAACATTTTGTAGTTTGTTTGTTTTTAAATACATACACTTTTCACTTCAAGGCTCAGGACAGAACATTTTGTAGTTTGTTTGTTTTTAAATACGTACACTTTTCATTTCAAGGCTCAGGACTCCCTGTTTATTTTCCAATTACTCATCTTTTTTTCTTTTTTCTTTTTTCTTTTTTTCTTTTTTCTTCTTGTAAATGTCTCAGTCTTTAATGATTAACTTGCTACTTTGGTAGGAAAAAAATGCTTGATGAGTGAAGTCCTCAAAGCGTAACGTTTCATGCATTTCATAGGTCTGCTCTAAGGGAAGCATCTGCTTGTGAAAGGGTGTATAACACACATCTCAAAGCTGTTATAGTGATCTGACAGCATTCATTCATTTTCTCCTAGTGCCGTCTTGTTTTCTTCTGTTGCATTAGTGCTTGTAATATTTTTAAATCCTGCATTACTAAAACACAGAGTTAATTGATTTTCCTTATATGAAGAAAAAAAAAAGCATATTCATACAATGTATTGTTTACTGCACTTGCAGTTCTCTGCTGATGTAATTCTTTATATTAATAAAATTATTTTTATACTCTTGAAGTACCCTTTTGGAGAAATGTTTTAATGCAAGTTGTCTGATTCTGTTTTAAGTGAAGGAGAAAACCTGGTAGAGGTTGTCTCTTTAAATCAGATCTGCAGTGTTGATGGACCCTCTAGCAGGCACGGTAAGAACCATTCTCACCTCTGCAGCAGGGAGCTTGACCATATAGACTCTCACATTCAATCAAAACGCTTTCCCTTTTAATATGCACTGTACCGATCCTATTCCCATGGTTACAGCTCGTGCTTCTTTGGTTGCTTCCAGTCTGCTGGAAAAGGAAGGCAGCATACATTTCTTGCACAGGAGTTTAAAACATCACGAAAGCAACCCTGTTGCGATTTGCATTTTAAATCTTTCTCTTTTTTTCTCATTGTACAGAATGCTGTAGCAGTAGCTTCAGTTCATTTGCCACAGTCTGTCTTCTCTCAGTCTTCAGCCTGGCAATCTGTTGATAACTCCACTTGCAAGCTACAGTTTATTGTCTTTCGGAATGGAAAACTCTTTCCTAGCACAGGAAACTCATCGAATCTTGCAGATGATGGGAAACGTAGGACGGTTGCCACACCAGCTGTTTTTGCTAAAATAGGTGAGGAGCTGTTATGCATTATTTCCTTTAATCTAAAAGCTACAGTATACTTGATTATGGAAAGAATAGAGGAGTATACATTGTGCTGAAAGCCTGGAAACGGTCTCCTCCTTTAATACTAATGTTTACAGTTGTTCCTATTGGCATGATTTTATTAAAATTATCCTGTAAATAAAGAAATGCACTTGCTGTATGACAAGAATGCAAATTTTACACTACTGTTTGTTGACAGTGTGGTTACAGATGCTTATTTCTTAAAGCATGTTTCTATAGAAAAGAACCTTGTTTTACTCTACAATGAAAATTACAATTTTAACATCCTAGATAGTGGTGAAAATAATGCTTTAGGAGTGGGAGTAGTGCCCTGTTGCATGTTTCAGTACTCACCAGTATACTTTCTGATACAATGGATATAAACCAAGTGTCGTTAAAGGATTTTGTCAAAATGTAATACATTGTATGCGCTAGTGAATAATTATTTTGATTAATTATTCACCCAGGCAATTTTACTAATTTTATTTCATACTGAATAGTGTTCACATTTCTATTAACATTTTTAAAAATGCTTAAATGTGACTTTCAAAGTGCAGAATTGTCTCAGCTATTAATCATACCACAAAACTGAGGCATTTCTGCAGTTACATTGGCAAGAGTGTAACACCAGGCATTAACAGAAGAATCGGAAACCAAAAAAATCTTCTTTGTGAAGGATAATTAGATCATTTGGACACATTATGGGACTGAAATGTGCAGATTTATTTATACTGTTGCAAACTTTCCCAAATGCGAGCTCTACCTTTGATTTTGACCATTAAGAGTATGTCTATTGCTTTTTTTCCCCCATAGTTTAGTGTATCTGATCTCTTTACACAGCATTCATCATCCACTCCATCTCTCTGATTCTGTTTGTTGCTTTTGCAGATGGGTGCAGTTTTGGAAATCTCACCAGCCCTCTTACTATAGGCTTGAGGCACTTCGCACAGGGTATAGACCCCATTGCAGCCTTCTGGGATTTTGACCTTCTAGATGGACATGGAGGCTGGTGGGGAGAAGGGTGCCACATAATTAGTTCTGCAGGCAATATTACCACCATTCAGAGTACACACTTCAGTAACTTTGCAGTGCTAATGGTAAGTATATGACTTAGCAAATATACCTATACTTCTCTCTGTTTTGCCATTTGTCTTGTGTTCTTTTTACATGTATCTGTATCATTCTTGTCAGTAACTGACCTTCTGTTTTCTACAATGTTTAGTATTACACAGTCTTAAAGTAAGTTATTTAACTGTTAGTAAGTGAATAAACCTGCTGGTCAGTTTGAATATTCAGAGACAGATATGATCAGAAATGGCACTAAATTCCATTTAACAAATGACTGTTCCATCAAAGAACAATTAGTATGTAATGGTTATAAATTATAGGACATGGTTTCAAAATGTATACTCCTGTGTGCTTTACATCAGCACATCTCAGAGGCTGGTCTGCTTTTGTTCCTGCCCTGCACTGTGTTGATCATACTAATTAGTTGCAGACATACTGCAATGTTGAATCATTTAATAAATGGAGAGGAATAACATCTTCTGTTCTTTTATAAGTACGGACAGTGCCGTCATTGTTGATGCTGTAGGAATTTTAGTTTGTACCAATGCTGAAATTGCTCTTCTTGAAGAAAAATATTTCTGTGCAGTGCTAGCACATCAGCCTGCTTTCGTCTGTTCTCAGTCACAGTTCCAATTCCAGTTATTCAACTATCCTGCTTAACAGAAAGTTACCTTCATGAGAGAAAAATATTTTGCATGCAATACTGAGCTGCTATTACTCAGGGAACAAAGACAAGCAAACAAAAAAGGAAATGTTTCTAATATACATAGGTGTGAAAATGTTTGTACCATTAAAAATATTATTTAACCAGTCGTAAAAAGATTAGCCTAATGTGTACTATTAATACCAGATTGATCCTGAATGCTGGTGCATTATTGCACTGTAGATTTTGCATGTGTACGTTACAGAAATGTTTATAGTTGAGTAAATAATGTATTGTGTGTATGTCTAAGAGACAGCAAACATAGGCGACAGGAATTGTGAGGACGTGTGCAGAGAATACCAATCTGCTGCTGTCAGATGGAGTCCAGATGGCAGCCAATCATAGCACAAGGCTGTGGCACCCACGAGTTAAATGCAGATATTATTGTTCACTTCGTAAGAATTGATTTTCCTCAGAGTTACTTGACTATTTTTCAGAATTTAAGAGCTGTTCCTAAGATTTGACGACATCAAGTATACATAATTTTCTTCGGGTTCTATGAGTTCCCTTTTTTCCCACCAGCCACTTTTTTCCCAGGATGTGAAACATACTTTTGATTTCAGGATGTCTTTCTAAATTAATTAAAGAAAGCACCTGTTGACTTTGCAGATGCCACACCCAAAATGGCTTCCTCCTCCTTCAACTCTTTGGGTGCAGCCTGTTCTTCTTAAACTTTGTGTAGTTATTAAATGTTAGCTAATTGCTTGCAAACAACCAATTTCATAGTTTCATTTTGTTTGCTGAAGTAAGGGCTACAATTAATTTTTTCTTTATAAAGCTAAATGCACATTTATCTCTGATAAGATGTAGCAGATTAGTTTTTCTACAACCATAAAGGCAATGAAGACACCTTTTTACTGCAGTTTTTGCATCTGATATGTAACTCTGGTTTAGGTCTTGTGTTTATTTTGTTATGGTAATCAACTTTTTTTTTTTTTCCCTATGCATGTTCCATTATCTGTGCAAGATGAGCAAATTGAATCTTAGACTTACATTTGCTTTGCAATTGATATGGTAGCAAAGGCGATATGTTCTTTGGGTTATGTTTTGCTGTCACTTTTAAGAAAAGAGATGCCTGACTTTAAGTAATTTTAGTACCTATATACTCACATACACTCAGGTATGTCTTCCAACAGCTGTCTATCTAAACAGCTATTGGAAAACTTTTGTAGCTTCATTATGTGCAATCATTTTCTTTCAAGTGTTGTTTCTTAATTAGTGTTTTGTCAGGGAAAAAGTCAGAGATTTTTTTATTTGATAGAGAGTACACTTTTCTGGCCAGTTCAATTCTCATACCATAAATGAAAAATATTTTATTGTTCTACTTAGCTATAAACTTACAATATGAACAAAAAAAAGTGCCTATGTGTATCTTCTTAATTGACACCTGACTGCCTAATAAATTTTAAAATACTAACAAACTGACAGCAAATTCAGAATATCTAGCACATGATATGTAGCCAATAAAATTAGCTATATCATCTTGATACAGCTTATTAATCTATAATTCTCTAATCTATTAACCCATACAAATTCATAATTGATTATTATGTTTTGGGGTAAAAGCAGAAAACTAAAGTAGCATCTGTAAACTGAAGAGCAGCAAGAAAGCAACAGTGATGAAGGTTTATATTACCATCAAAATGATGCATATTCTGCTGTGGAACAAGATGAAGTAGAAGCCTCAGTTCATCCAACTGTCCATTTTATAGCTACACATATTCAGATTTGCCATCTTTTTAAATAGTATGACAAGGTTCTCTGAACTGCTTTTATAAAAGTTGTTTCCGCATGTGAACTGTAAAAGGATTAAAGAAAAGGTTTTGTAGAGTCCTTTTTTAGAATGGCAGTAATCAAGGATTTGTCATACTACGATTGATAATTAGTAAACATGAGCATGCTTCCAGTGAGAGGATTCACATAGAGTCATTTGGTTTTTCTCTGTGATGGTTGTTCAAGTGATATCAATGAGAGAGGGAGACAATGGTTTGGATCTTGGGTTGGAAAGGGAGTACAAGCTCCTTCCCTCACACTGCTCTCACACTTTCACTCTACTCAGGGTTGGGCCTGTAGATGGAAAAAAAAACAAATAACAAAAACCAGCAGTTTCAGACATAATACAGCATTCTCTTTTTCTGATCAGCTTTTCAATGGTAGGTCTTAGGGGTGAGAGTAAAATACTGTGAAATGAACTCCCAAGTTATATTCCTGTCTTTCCCTTCACATACTGTGTGTTTAGACCAGTCCCCTATTTTGTCTTCTGTTATCTGCAGGAGGAAGAGAGATAGTCACACTCTAGCTTCTTTTGAAGCTGGCCAAAGCCCTCTAGGATCTTGAACTGTGCATCTCTGCAATACGATTTTCTCTTTTAGAGTAGAATCATGAACTTACATATTCTGAAGCTTTTCTATATCTGATTATAAACGTATCTTCTATAAATACTTTGAATAAGTGCTCTTTTGTGAACTGAGCTATATATCAATACTTTAATTTTTCAAGATTTTTTGTGCATGTTCTGACCATCTGGTACCCTGTAGCTGTAGTTTACCTGAGTAAAAACTTTTCAGGAGATAACAAAAATATCCAACAGCAACATTGAATTTCAAAATTTGCTGAATATACATGACATACATTGTTCTTTGTTCTTCCTGTCATTTTTCTTACAACAGAATAGCAATTCAATAGTGATGGATATTACTGTAATTGCATATAACATTTTATTTTCCCCCTCAGACTGCTTAGTCAATAACAATTTCCTCAAATCTGCCAAAGAAACACTGGTAAAATTCTTAAACCTAAGTATGCTACTTCTTAATTAACATAAAATTGATTAATAAATATCATTAGCATTTTTAATTGTAATCCTGGAGATAGGTTAAATGAACATACAATCATAAACAACTCCTTTTCTGTTTTCTCTTGATGCATCTCTTTTTTTCTTTGAGAGCATGAGGAGTCATCATTTGGAAAAGTAGCAGACATTCAGTGGATGGCTATTGAGATAATTAGGGCTGAGATGACTGAGCTGACAAAAGCAGAGCAAATGTGAAATTATTCTGGAAGCAAACCTTGGAAAACTGGCAATGAGAAACTGAGGAGGGGCAAGGTACTACACATGGATCGTGCTAAGAGTTAATAGAATTTTTCTCCTGTTTTTTGGCAAGCATTCCCTGAATCTTTAAGTCTCTCCAACTTGGTAGGATAACAGTACCACAAAAGCAACGTTTTCAATATTTCCAGTGTGACTGGAGATAATGGCAGAATTTCTTAGGCCTATTAATGAGCTTCAATTCTGAAACCAGTCTTCCAAACTTCCAGGTTTCAAGTCATCTCCCAATTAGACTTTCCTTTGAGAAAATAATTCATGAGTTAGGGAAGTATTACAGAGATGTCATTTAGAAGGTTGACATAATTACAGTATTTGACATTTTCCCCATAGAAAACACAGGATTTTCTCATAACAGGCTGTGGAAGCATGGTTCAGTACTTTTAAAAATCAGGAAAAAAAAAAATCATTTCAAATTTTTGTGTGTTTTTTTTTTGTGTCTGAACACCTACTTTTACACCCACAGACCTTAGCAGAGTTTAAGCATCAAAGACTACGAAAATTATCCAGAAAGTTTACCTGCTATCTGCAAAATTAACATTAGGTATAGTAGGAACTGCAGAATTCCCCGGAAAATTCTGCGTGTGCATAGATGCTTCCCAGTGTCAAGAGCTTGATTTCTAAGCTTTGTTGTCATTCTTAGGCCTGGCAAGGAGGCATATACTCTTCACCTAAGTCCTCAGCTGGAATGTACTGCTCACCTGAAAGAGAATGGTTGGCCCATAGAGACAGTATTGAGACTAGCTTCCCTAAAAAGTCTGCTTTTTCAGAATATTCCTGAATCTTTTGCATAGAGCCTTGGGGTTAGAGTATCTATAAGAGCAAGATCCATCTTTTATTCCTTTCTCCTTGGATTGCATCTACTTTTTATTATGTTATACCTAATAATATGTTCAATATGCTCTTTAAAATGCATAAAGTCTCTTGGTACTGGGGACAAAAATCCACACTTGTCTCCTTCAAATTCATTAGCTTGATACCAAAGCTGGCTTCTGGCTCAACCTCCTTCTTTCTGTTTGCTCTTGCTTTTGGTTGATTTAATGGATTTTGCATTCTTGGTGGTATTGCTTCAACCAAATGGTAAAAAGATCCAGACTATAAGGGATCTTGGTAAAATAGGCCAATTCTTGGGAGATAAGAGATGTCAGTTAAAGACCTACAATCTAGGTCTTATTTTCTTGGTGACTTCTACTGGTCTTCTTCCAATTTGTCAATGTCTTTCTTGTACTGAATTGCCCCAAACTGGACACAGTAGTCAAGATTTGGTTTCACAAGTGGTGAATAGAAAGGGAACATTCACTTCCCTTAGCTTGTACTCTTGCTAATACAGCCCAATATATGGTTTACCTTACCTGTTGTAAGAGCTCACCACTGGCTTGCTTTCAGTTTTTTGCCCACCAGGTTCCTCTAACTCTTTTCTTAAATGCTTCCTCCCAATCAGTCCGTCAGCCTGTACTGCTGTTGGAGTTACTCTGTCCAATGGATAGGAAACTTCTTTCTCTTCATAGAGCTTCATGAGGTTCCTTTAATCCATTCCTCCAGCCTGTTGAGATCTTGTCAAATGGTAGTCCTCCTCTCCAGCACTGCAAGTACTCTCCTCAAATGTGCATTGCAGTGTTTTCAGCTTTCCATTGAGACACCAACTCTATAGATAATTGCCATACTCTGCTGCTCCTAAATATCCTAATATTTGGTACCTAAGTTTTATGTTTTGCTTTTTTCAAGTAGGAGGAGTCTAAATGCAAATAGGAATCTAAATCTTCGTATAACTGATTGTTCAAATGCACTTGTGTTTCTGAGTCTCTCTGGTTCTTGGATACCACTTCCTTGGGGAACACAATTGTAGTTAGACTATGCTTTCTAAAGTCATGCTAATACAAGCAATATATTAAAATAAATGTTTATTTGACAATATAAGTAGATGAGTTACAAAAATCTACACCACCAACTAGATTGTTTTTAGAAGCTGTGATTTTGTGAAAGCACCAGGTGTTTAGAATTAGTTCACTGTATCTTTCAGCTTTCTTAGCATATGCTATTAGACATCTCAGGGCTGCCTTTGTTATGCAGGTTGTCTATATCTCTTTAAACTTTCATATTGAGTTCTAACTGATCAATACAGATGTTTGTTTCTGTTGATTTTTTGAATGAAGTCTCAACTAAAAGTCAACTAGTCCCATTTGCACTCCAATGTTTTTATAATTCTGATTGTTGGATGAAACAGCAGATACAATGTCTTTTCTGCCACTAATTTCCATAACTGATTTCTATTGTACTTTATAGACTAGTGGTATTTACAGCTGAAAGACGCTGGTTTAACACCTTCTTATAAGGGAGAATGAATGAATGAATGTTAGAAAACATTTTACTTTGTGTATAGCATGAAAAAAAACCCAAACACAACACTCTGTTTTCCTCATGCTGTCTTCCCGAGAGGATTACTCAGGGGAGGCTGACAGATCAATAAGGTTTAATTAACATCAGAAAACAGACAAGATAAATTTGTTTCATATCTATAATGAAATCAGTTTTCAATATACAAAACTCTTTAAAAAGAATATCCTACAATGGCAATAAAGCATTATGATGCTCAAAAGTTTTACCACTTATTTACTGTACAAGATTAGGAAGGAGATTACAATAAAATTTAAATATTTTTAAATTAAATTAGCTTTAAGACTTGAGTTTTCTGTGGGCAAAATGGTTTTATTCCTGTAGGACATTTGACATTTGCTTTTATACTGATGTTTGAACAAAGGGATTGGTTGATACTTGCATTTGCAGTGTTAAAAGCTAGTTCTTTAGTACACTGAATGGTGCCACCTCAAGTAAAACCACTTTTGTTTGTTGCTACATAAATGTGTAACTTCACTGTGTTTCCTTTTTCACAACTTCGTTAACTTTTTCAGAGTTTATTTTCCAGAAATATCCAGGATATTTATTTTTTTCACTAACTGCATGGCTACTACTATATTAGTTAAAGTAACACTTTTCTGAATACATAGAACTGAAGCAAGCGTATACATAAAATTTGGACAAAGTGAACTCTTGGTATACCAAAATATTATTATATAAATAAGAACTGGAAGTAAATATATTATCATTTTCAGAAGAATATTTTTATTTAAATTGTCTAGTATTTATATTCCCACTCTAGCAATGTGAGACAAAATTGTACTGAACATTTCTGGTAAATAATAATCCGAGTTGAAAAGTTCACTCTGTAAAAGAATTAATGAGGGGATGATGCAAATAAAAACATGGAAGAAAAGATGCTCAAAAAGGGGGTGTTTGAGTGGAGGTTCAGTGGCAATTCTGAGCCATAAGACTTTTAAATAATTATTTGAAATTTATCAGTTCAGTATACCTTGAATATATATTCATGCATGCTTAAAAAAAGCAAAAACAAAATTGAGAGAAGGCCTCAAGAGCATAGGTTTATCACATTAAAAATATACCACATCAAAAGACTGTTGTTTGATATTTTGTTATCTCCTGAAAAGATTTTACTCAAGTATACTACAGCTACAGGGCACCAGATGGTTAGAACATACACAAACAATCTTGAAAAATTAAAATATTGATATATAGCTCAGTTCACAAAAGAGCACTTATTCAAAGTATTTATAGAAGATATATTTATAGTCAGATATAGAAAAGCTTCAGAATATGTAAGTTCATGATTCTACTCTAAAAGAGAAAATCGTATTGCAGAGATGTACTGTTCAAGATCCTAGAGGGCTTTGGCCAGCTTCAAAAGAAGCTAGAGTGTGACTATCTCTCTTCCTCCTGCAGATAACAGAAGACAAAATAGGGGACTGGTCTAAACACACAGTATATGAAGGGAAAGACAGGAGTATAACTTGGGAGTTCATTTTGCAGCCTCTTCTTTTTCAGACTAAACAAGCCCAGTTCTCTGAGATGCTTCTCATAAGATTTGTGCTCTAGACCCTTCACCAGCTTCATTGCCCTTCTCAGAACATGCTTCAGCACCTTGATGTCCTTCTTGTAGTGAGGGTCCAAAACTGAACACAGGGTTTGAGGTGCAGCCTCACCAGTGCCGAGTATAGGGGGATGATCACTTCCCTAGTACTTCTGGACATGCTATTTCTGATGCAGAAAGCCATTGCCTTTCTTCTCCACCTGGGCACACTGCTCACTCTAGTTAGCTGGCTGTCAACCAGCACTCCCAGGTCCTTTTCTGCTAGGCAGCATTCCAGCCACTCTTCCTCAAGTTCATTTTGATGGTCTTTTTCGTGTATGTTGTAAGCTGCTCTGTTTATGAACTGACATTAATATGCATCTGGAGAAAGGAACTGGTATTTTAAATGTATGCCAGTATTCTCCATGTTAGAGTTGCTGGATTGTTATACTCAGAACTTCTTCAGAATTTATCTTTTACTATGCTAGGATCTCTGTTCATTTTTGCATGCAGTTAGTACCACTGCACATAGAATCTGGCAAGTAGACTGCACTCAGATGATAGTTCCTGTGTCTAATTTTTAGTACTCATTTGAAGAAATCTACTGCCACAAACAGATATGGCTTAACATATTACAGTGTATCTCTAATGTTTGGTCAAAATTGGATAGTCTGAAGACATACTGTTTTCTGTAACAGGCTTCTTTTGCTTCCCCTCCATCACACCTGCAGATTTAGCTCTCTCAATATTTCCTCCTTGTGAGTTGCAGTAATTTAGAATGAAGATTTGATGTGGTTAATTTTACAAATATATTAATAGTTTTTAGTTGTTTTTCATGAAGAATTATGTCACCAGGCACCAGCAGGTCCAAAGGAATGCATGGATCTTTACTCTGCTGTTAATATAGCTGTCAAGCTGCTTTTGAATTTATATAGGTAGTAGATTATTTGCAACTAAGTTTGAAGGTCACCGGGTCAGAGAAGGTCTCAACTGAGAAATATATTTTAATATAAGAGTGACTAGGTCAATATTTTTTGTGTATTCTCATGGCTTTTGTTTCTTTGAGTGGTTCTGCAGCCATGTCTATGCCATTTAGAGACCTTTATGGTAATTTGATATTTTGTACTTAATATCCTAGTAAAATACACACATAAAGTTCATGATATCACAAGGAACAGATATTGCTAATGCCAGGAAATGGTAATATTCTGTGTGTCTTTTCAGACCTTTTTTTAATTAGCATATGTCTGCTTGTACAAAAAGGTTCATTTCTGTCTTGCAAAGTGTATTCAGATGAGGAAAGAGCAGTCCAATGTTATTGTAAATTCATTAACTATATCTACGTTAAAAGTCCGTAATCTAATTTTCTTGCTCTTGAAAGGGAACAGCTAGAAATGATGGGACATATTGATACGAAGTCTCAGTTTCACACATGCCTAACAATGTTAAATCATTTTGCTTTCTCTACAGGATTTTAAGACAGTGCTGTCTTTCCCCCAGTACCCAGGGGAGTTTCTGCACCCTGTGGTATATGCATGTACTGCAGTTATGTTGTTGTGCCTGTTTGCTTCCATTATCACCTACATCGTCCATCACAGGTAAGAATTAAATTTTAAGCACTTGTGTGAAATGGTCAGAATTATGCTGAGGTACTTCAATTTTTTCTAACCCTCATTGAAAAGATAAATTAAAATTATCTGAATTACTGTCAGACAGTAGTATCAGCAATATAACTTACACCAGAGAAATAATTAAAAAAGAGGTTATGTAAACATTTCTGAAGTTGTTGGCAAGCTGTATCGTTCCTGAGATGTAAGTCTAAATGGTCCACACATTGTTCCTAAGATTTCTAACTTGACAATTTAGTGTAAAACCACGAGAAGTATCAAATTGCTGTCTAGCTAATTCCTTTCAGAGAGCAGCTCTTTGGTCAGCTACACTGGCAGTATTGGTTTCTAAGATCAGGGTTGTTTGAAATATGTGGTAATGATCACTGGATTCAAAACAAAACAAAAACCATCCAAACTTTCTTTGACCTCTAAATGTTCTTGGGATTAGAAGACTTGTGTTTTTCTTTATATGAAAGATTTATATAAATGCTGTCTTAACTACATATTTCTGTCAAAGACCATTAGCAATTTAAAAGAGTAGGAATGTATTGTGCTGTAGAAGCTACTAAATATTAATTAAGTGAACTTAATGCAATGACTTCTGATCTACAGCTTCCATTTAATCCTTTAGAGAAGTCTTGTTAAAGTTCTGCATATCTGAAGATATGCAATAAGCCTTTTGCTTTTATTACTCTACTTAAATGCTCAATTTGATGGAGGAAACTTTTTAGTAGACACTTGTCAGTAGACTTTCTACAATTTTTACCATTGATATTACCTTTTTGCCATTTATTTTAATGCTGTATGAAGCAGGCTCTGTCCTATAGGTATATCGCTGGGTAGGTATTTAAAAATCAGATTATTTTATTCTATCATATTAAGCATTTTTTCCAAAACTTAATTTCCATAAGAAATACATTGATTTTAATTTTAAAATATGATTTTTCAACAGCACAATCCGAATAAGTAGAAAAGGATGGCACATGCTTCTCAACTTTTGTTTCCATACTGCTCTCACGTTTGCTGTTTTTGCTGGTGGAATCAATCGCATTAAATATCCAGTTATATGTCAAGCTGTAAGTAATTATTACTGTTAGAATAAAACCTAAAATGGTATATTTTAACATTATATTGATATGACTTTTTCTTTTCCTATATTGTTCCCAGATCTTAAGTTCTTCAGAATAAGTCACATTTATAAGCATATCTTTTAAAGGACACCACTGGAAATGTTCAGTGCTTGGTTGTCACCTGAGTCTATGTAAGGCTGACCAATGCATTAACTTCTCTGCAGCTCATATTTCCTATTTAAGAAAAAAAAAAAAAAAAAGTCCTTAAAATCATATCTCTGTGTTCTATGTGGTAGTTGTTTGATTCCTAAGTATTTTTAGCGTCCTTTCTGAACTTTGGATTGAATGTGTGGAATTAAAGTTACTGCTGCTCTTATGTGCCATTTGCCTGAGGGTCACCCTGGTTTCACTGAGTGATCCCTAAATATATACTTGGACAGCTTAATGTTTATAGAATGATTATGTCTTTTAAACACAACTCAAACTAAGGAGACAAAGCAGACGAGTACACTTGTGATTTATGGACTTTGCACTGCTGGATTATTTGACATCTCTTGCTTCATCCTTTCTGGGGATATAGTGCCCTGAAATGCACAGAGCAGGCAAGACTTCAGCTGCCCTTAATGTAGAGGTTGAGTTTGTACAGTGCATAAAGAGAGTACTTTCAGTCATCTTCTGTAACGCCTGACGAGGGCTTGTAGCAATTTGTTTGACGGACATATTTCTTCCTCTCAGATGTCGCAGAAGTGCTCCAGATCTCATTAATGTTGTTAGTATTTAACTGTTTGAAAGCACTTTATTAAGCCAGCATTCTTCCAGATATATTGCCTGACACTAATCTGGTTCATTTGATTGGCTTGAATGGGTTTAAACAGGAAGAGTGTCCAGCCAACAGTAGAGTCACTGCAAAACTTGTATAACTAGTTTAAGAGCTATCACTAATTTTCAGTGAGATGCTTTGGAAGCTTTTTGTATACTTGTGCACAGAATAAACAGGATATTTAGATCTATAAACACCTGTAATATCCAACATGCCATCCACCTATGTACATTGCAAGGTATTCATTTAAATGACACAATTGTCCACTAGATTATTCTGAGATAAATATCACACAATATTTATCTGTATTGTGCCATAATTAATCTGTGAGTTCTAAAAATTTGAAATATCATTTACCATTGTCTTTATCTGCAGTTTGCAAGTGAGGATAGAAGATTAGTTTGTAGGGCAGCCTTATCCATGTAATTACATGACCACAAATGACCATCTGTTGTTATAATAATTGTCTGGCTATTTCCTTTACAGATTGCATAGTAACAATGCAGTATTAACAATTACAATGAAAAATTGATTGAGATAAATGAGTTATTAATAATCTGTTATGACTAATACATTAACTACAAGGGCATCTTCATAGAACACATTATCAGTAACAGCTGTTATCTTTCCATCTTTTGGAATTCAAAACACACTGCAGCAATGTAATTTGCACCTTCTGTTTCCTGAGCGCAAAAGGGAAGATTCAAAGTGCAAGTACTTCATGGCCTAATCACTGAAATGTGGTGCCAAAGCCAGTGAGCCTCCACCTTTCTTATTGTAATTATCCCTAAAACTTCCACACAAATTTCACTGCAACATCCTTACCCAAGTGGAATAATAGAGTTGATTTTTATCCTTCATAATTAAACAAAGAGGATGGTTCTAAAATATCTTCAGTTGCTTCACCTTCTCCCTCCAAATGAGTTGTAGCAGGAATTAATGCTATGGAAATGGACCCAATCTGTGATAAATAACTGAAAGAACCTTCATATCCCCTTGAAGACAAAGTAATTACACACACACACACACACCAAAAAAAAAAAAAAGTGTTTTCAGAGATGGTAAAGTATTTATTTTTATCTGGAATCTGAAAATCTAAAACTCCCTTTCAAACCTGCATACCTGTTTCAGAAAGGATTTTGTATAGACAGTGTCACTTGCATATGTGTTATGCAGTCTTCATCATTTATAAAGAAAACTGACGTTAGAGTGCTGATCTGGAAGAGCAGATTGCTTTTTCACAGATTTCCTGTGTGAATGAATTTACATCTACAGACTCTTTAGATTACCCATGAATCTGGATGTCACTGAATTATGGCTGTCGATGGAGAGTCCAGAGTCTTGAGCTTATGGTAAAATCTTTCCTTCAAGGCAAAGGTTGTGTTAGGGATTAATCAGAGTCAATATACTAGGCCGACAACTGCTTGAGCCAGCTAGTGGATGTTGTAGTCATCCTTCTCCAACTTCCAGAGTTAGGGTCTCAGATTACTTTCCTTCATAGGGCAGAAGGATGCTTATTCAGTCTGCGTAAAGGAATGAGACTGAAGGAGACACAGTAGTAGCTGGATCACTCCCCATGTGTGGGAGGCATTGCTTCTGTACCCTCAGTCTGAGAGATTTCAGTCTAATGGCACCTTCTTTTCAGGAAAACGTGACAGCCATGAGTCTGTGAATACTAGGGAATGAAATAATGAATTCAGCAGTTTGAAGGATAGGTTTAGGGACACAAGAGTCAGGAGACAGAGAAGTCAGGGAGTGAGACAGAATTAAATATTTTTATCCTAGTGGCCAGTCAGTGAGTGCATGATCAGTTCAATCACATCTCCAGGAATCTCATATCAGATAAAAGCTTCCATGTAAACTGGGGCAAGGCTCAGATGTTCCTCCTAAGTTATGAGTGTCATACGAAACTGCTTGTGAATTGCTTTCTGTAGGGCAGTAAATCTTCATCAAGAAAGGTGAAGCCTATTCCATACTAGCCAGTACTCTGGAAGTTAGAATACTACCCTGGGAAGTTTGAAGTGTAGATTAGAGTTCTGTTAAACTGAGGAGGTTCTAAAGTTATGCATCACATCTCAAGTGGGAGCTGTAGATAAAAAAGTATTCTAGAAGGTTGAGGAAAAGGGCAGTTCTTCCTGGTCTAGCTATATTTTTCATTTTTCTTGGAGAATGAGCTTAAAAATAGTGTACTGTGATCAAGTTTGCCAGTTAGGATGTCTAAAGTGGAGAATGGTATTTAAGAGCTCTTGGTGGTCTTTGGTGAGAAAGATGCAGCATTGTTCAGCTCTGCTGAGACAGGAACAGAGCTAGCCATATGCACAAGCAAAACTTTAGGTGACTGGAAGCTTTAGTAGCAGCAACATATGACATGCATCCTGTGCTGACAATTGTCCTTTCTGGTCTTATGTACCTGATCTGTGGGTCTCAGCTTCTTGCTTTAAATTTTTTACCTGTGAAGGGAGCAAGGGATTGTTATAAAGCTAAATGTTTAAAGCTAATGAAATATTTGCAACCAGTGGTGTTATGCTCCACAGAGAAATTCCTGAATCCCTCTGAAAGAGTCACTTTCAGTGTGGGTTTAATAGTTTAAATGGAATGCCAGTGCACATCCATATCCTCCTTCAAGTAGAACTGGCTGAAGAAGGACAATCTTATCTGAAATATGATGAAAATTGAAAAAAAAACCAAAAAAAACCCCAAGAAAACAAACAAACAAAAAACCCACCAAAAAACCCAAACCAAACAAACAAAAAACCCCAAAAACTAAAAACTTGGGGAAACAGAAATTTGCATGTGAGTTCAAGCTGATTAAGAGAGCTTTTTGTACCCAAATGCTTTGCATAAATGTGTATTCTGGTCATTACCAAGGTAACTGCATGGCATGGAACTTAAGCTACCTCTAAGGTACTGAAATTTATTGAAGGAGCACATAGAGGCAGCATCTTCTTACTGCAGAAAAGCATAATCCTCCATTCAATAGGCTGGTGCTTATTTCCAAAGGTAAGGGTTCTAAGAACACAGGTTATGGGAAAAATGTGTCGAAGACAAGAAGAAAGTTTTCACCATATAGTTGCAGTTATTAAATACCCTTAAGACCAATGTTGTCTTCAATGCATATGTCCTGACATAGCTTTTGGTACCATTTGGCCTCTCATAAAACCCTTTTACCAATAAACATCATCACTTTAATATAGCAAATAATAATCCTTTGTTTTGTGTGGAAAACTTGACCCTGCCCACACAAGTTTCTATGAAATATAAAAGTTCTACTTATAGTGAAAATAGTTTTAAGTAAACACTTGGGAATTTAATTTGTATCTATTTATTGATCCTTTAGATTTACAGAGGCACAAATAAGTAACAAGATAAATTTGTAACCTGGACTTTTAGTGCATAAATCTAAGGTTTATATTTACACTAATAGAGCTAATTATGAGTTCACAGAACAAAACTATCTTTGTCCTGTTCCCCTTTCTGTTGAGCCTTGTCTTCCCCTTCCACACCATGAGCTGGTATCTCATTTTTCTAACATAGGGCTCAGATGTTCTTCTAGCTTAAGAGAGCTAGAAAGAGGTGGTCCCACTGAAGGGGGGACAACAGAGTATGCAGCCACAGCCCCCAGCTGCAACAGTGAGGAAAATACATCTCTGGGGCATGATTGATGTCATTGTGAAAATATGGGGCAGGAAGAGACAGAAGACCAAGACCAACACTTTGAAATACTGAATTTTCAAGATAAGGCATGACAAGCATTTATTTACCAATTTTTATTAGTTGATGATTAAGAGCAAAAATTCTAGTCCAGAAAGCATATTTTTTGATGGGAAACAAGAAAAAAAATCATCACCAAACAGAGAAAGGGTGCCCTTCCTTTGGTATTTAGTATAACAGCCTAATGCACCTTTCCAAAGTCCACATTTTTCTTGTGTCATATATGTTTTATCACCATTGTCCTTTAAATCTGTCAGTCATTAGGAAATCCTTTGTCATCAGGATATATGCGTTCTCTTTAACCAAGAAATGCAAATGAATCTATTTTTTTCTTTAGAGAGAAAGAGGCATTTTAGGAAGGAGTTAGTACAGAAGATGTTCTAATTTCTGTCTCCCGTCCATGTTTGTTTGATTTGTCCGTGTATCAGAAGGAACTAAGTTACTGGAATATGAGAACATACATAGCCATATGTGTTGTCAAAATTTCACATGTAGGTGCCTTCTCACATGCAGTTTAGCCCTGCTGTTCATATTCTTATAGACTCTTGCCATAGTTGTGTAGAATAATTACAGAATATGTAGTAGCAGTGCTATGCTGAAATGAGAAAGAGGTTAGGAACCAAATCTCTAGAATTTTTCCAGTTTTCTCATAGTTCCCACCTTCCCCCCTTCTCCTCCTGCCTTACTCCTTCTCCCCCCTCCCCAGCTCATAGTCATAGTCATTGTGTCTCTACAGAAATGCTGCAAGGAGCATATGAACTAAGTTCAGACCGCACTTGCCACTGAACTGGCAATGTCAGCCAGTTGGTAGGACAAAGTTGTCTTATTCTCTTATTTCTCCTTCTTTTACCTCAAGCGACAACAGCCATGAAGGCTTCATACTCCCTTGCCTAATGTGTCAGACAAGTCCCAGAGAAAATAACAAAAGGTTTTCTGTTGATGATAATTCCTGCGATCTTCAAGTTTTGTGCTGTATTACTAAACAAAAAAATTAATGTATTCTGTGATTCTTTACCCATTAACTATTTTGTTTAAACTTGAGCAAAAATGAGCACTGGTTCAAATGAATCATTATAATAAATTTGTGTTAGATTTATTCTGCAATTCTCTGTATTCCTTAAACTTTTATATGCTTTCCAATTATAGCAATATTTTACTTGTCACTGCAAAATGTCAGGTTATTGCTTCAAAGGTAACCTCATTTTATATAATCAGATGGAGACTTAGCTGATGTAATAAAGCATTGAAGATTGGATAAAATTCCAATTGCTGTTTCCATAGTAATGAATGACAATTACTAACATAACAAAGATGTTAGTATTTTAGAGGTGTTTTGTGCTTTATTTTACTTTCAATGATAGATGTTTTTTGGAGACAAAATTATAAGAACACTGTTGGGAATTTGTATTTCTTTTTAAGGGAGGATGCCAAGATCTGTCATTTAATTTTAAAAATTGTGTAGCCTATTTTATAAGTTCCTTAAAATATGTCTGGAAATAATACAGTTTCAGGAAAATAGCACTGATCCCATTGCTTGATGTCAACCTTGGATATATGCAGCTGAGAGAGAATTATGGCAGAATATTCCTGAAAAATGAAAGGAAATAGTAGCACAAGAGCAAGCAAAAAATTCTGACCTCTCTTTAATTTTTTAATAGCTTTTTCAAGATAAGCTAACAAGGCTTGCATCACAAAGATTTGCATCGCTTTAAATCTGGGTGTAAAAAGTTGTCTTTAATCAGATTCTTAGGAAACAAATGTCTTTACAGTCCTGGTTTCATAACATCCCATCTGGTATCACTGATATTATCTATAATAGACTAAATAACAGATTCCATCTGCTTTTTTAAAGTGTTTTCTCTGTTTAGAAATAACCTGGGAGAAAAAAAAAAACAAGCCCTGATGCACTTACAAATTCAGTTTAAAAATATATTTCCTTGTACACATACGAGGTAAGATTATTCTAAAACTGTTCTACTCATCCATTTACTGAGTTGTTTAACTGTCTATTCTTTTTTTAGGTTGGCATAGTACTACATTATTCTACACTGTCTACTATGCTATGGATTGGAGTAACTGCTAGGAATATTTATAAGCAAGTTACAAAAAAACCTCAGCCTTGCCAAAACAGTGACCAACCTTCTTATCCAAAGCAGCCACTGCTCAGGTATGGAACATTAGCTATCCTTTTTTGTTGCTGTTGTTATTTATTGCTAAAACAGAAATTTTAAAACATTTTCATTTCTGTATTCTTTGCTTTTCACAGACTATAAATAGAATTGAGTCGCTTGCTGGTATATAAAAATCTGAATATTTACTGTATGCCAACTGATAATTCAGGAGATGGAAATATGCAGAACTGGTGTTGATTAGGTTTGGGTACCTCTATGTGAAAGGGAACAATTCAAATGTTCCTGTTGGTTTCTTAAGCAGGGAAAAAAAAACAAAAAACAACACACCTGTTTTGGTTCTGGGTTAAGGCATTATTTAATCATCAGAAACTACTCTATAATGACTTTCCCTGTACCCTTATCTATTCTGCTGTAAATCTTGACCATACTTGTATTGATTGTTTAGTAACCTGATAGCAGCCTTCCTTATTCCATGCCAGAGATCTAATACTATTACAGGAGAGACTGAAAGTCTGGACTCTCTATCAGCTTTCTAGATGGAGTAGATTAACTAACGGGTCTCTGACAGCATGGCAGGTGTAATCTGATTAAAGACATGAGAAGATAGATTAATTTTTTAAAAAAAATATTTTAATTTATTTTTTAATATTTTTTTTTTTAGCTATCAGTGAATTAAGTATTAGCCAAAGTTATCTAGTATCCCTGTACTGAGTTTGGAGGGAGACTGAGACAGAGAGGAACTTCCAGAGAACAGTTCTTCCCCTTTGTCTTAGACGTTTGTGTGAAGCGGGATGAATCGTCTTAAGGAAGTGCCTCTCTTTCCCCAGGATGGTCAGTTTACACTAAAGACCTCAATTGTACAGTGAAGGACAGGAAATAGCAATTGTACATTTTATGGATTTGCTGTGAAAAATCCAGATTGCTGTATTCTTTTAAACAGACTTAGCAGATTTCATTTTGGACACAAAATATTTATAGTGAAGTACCATTTATAGATGACTGTGTGAGGTTGTCACAGCTTGTTAGAATTCTATATGAAGATGAATTGTGTTTTGTTGTCTGACTCTGCTGAGTGAAATCTTTATTAACATGCTTAGTTTTCTGCTTTTAAAAACATTTTCTTTCTAGATATAAAATTGATTAAAGTTAACATAAAATTTGTATAGTGAAGAGCCGTTTTGAGCATTAGCTTTGTCAGGGATAAGGAAGACTACATCCTTTCACCAAGAGTGCCTGACTTTGCTAATCCATTATTTACTACAACACTCTTCACAGATGAGAATTTCACTCTCAGTTAATAGCTCGTGGCCAAGTGAATAATTGCCAATTTTCAAATGCTGGAGCATGGCTATTAAGGTAGAAAATTGGTACAGGTTATATAGACCCAGCATAGTGTGTTTTCTGCAAATTCAAATGTTGAATCTTAGATAATCAGGTGATGGAAAAGATTAGTCTAATTAGAATTTTTGTGGTACCAGTCACGTTGAGGTTCTCAGACAGTGTAAACAAATAGTAGAAATTTTAAGTTTAGCAATAGAAATTACAAACCTTCTTTTAACTGCAAGAGATTGTAAGTATAATTGTTTACTAGTTATGTGAAATGATTCTCAGTCAGGGCCTAGACACACAGGCACTGAAATGTCTAATATGATTTCATAATGGTTAGTACTAGATTCAAATAAGGATCGATTTCATTTCATGTAGAAAGTGGGGATAGTATATGGAAACTTAGAAATCACTTTAAGCAAGAAAAAGCCAAACTCATAATTAGTAATTGCTGCTCTTTTAGAATGATAATGATAATTTTTATATGCATTTTAACTTTCCTGGTTTAAATAATTTTTTAATCAGAAGTATTCTGTATCATTATATTTCCATAAAGTCTATTTAAGATGTTTATATTTCAGTGTAGTCATCTATAAGAAATGTTTTAACTAGACAGTGCTCTTGTATCTGTAAGCTGATGCCAACCTTTATACATGTTGTGCCACAGGTACATAAGAGAGAACATGTCTGTTTTTCTGGGTTTGAGTGAAGGAGTCTTAATTTTTATCTCCAGTAGATAGCTGAACAATACAAAGTTTGTTCAAACGGAGATTGAGTTAAGCCTTTTTGTATGTCAATATCATCAGTGCTAGGAAGCACATAATGCAGTTTGAAAGACACTTTCAAACAAGAGGTAGTTTGTCAGTAATTCTTTTCTGTTGCCCTACTTTGACTTGTGTTCAGGTTTAGTTTAACACAAATCCATGAATGTGTTAGGCAATAATTGTACACTTTGCTTTTCTTCTGCCATCTTTTCTGGTTATGTATGTATACAATAGACTGGTTTTCCAGTTCACAAATGAGTGGGTTTGTGTTTCTTCTATATGTACTTTCTATATGAGATATAAGGATAGCTTTTGTGAGTCAGTAAGTGGAGACTACTGCCAAAAATCAATACATAAATCTCTGACATGGAATTTACCAAGAAATTTTAAAAATTATCTCACCACATTTTTTTTGAGGAGCTTGATCCACTCTAAAAACTAGCTGAAGTAGTGAAAATAAATACCAAAATATCTAAATGGAGACCTAGCCTGGCAATGGAAGAAGGAGTTTGCTTGTAACAGTTGCTTGTTTCTCTGCCTGCTATTTGCATAGTCATTGGCAGAAGTAAGACAAATGAGGTACACTTGATCTTTTCCCCCTAGTACTCCTTGAGCTACGGCAAGATGTATCCTGTTATGTAAAATTATGATTCTCTATAAGTTTTCTCTATTTGCAGATGAAGTGAACAAACTTGAAATCTTTTTGCAGTGTAATTTTATTGAAACTTGTTCTTCATGGCAATATGATTTTGATTATTGCCTCTTTTTATACATTAATCTTATATGACACATTATACATTATACACAATATATATATATTTATATATTATATGTGATTTATATAATCTATTCATCACAGAGTTAAAGCTCTTGGGGCCTTTCACTTTGATGGCTGAAACCAACTGGAACAATTCTGATATTTTTTACTAAATGTGTCTGGATGCTAATGAGGTGGATCTAATTAATGCATCATTGAATTTTGTGTATTGAAATGCTGAACCCTAGTACTTGAACAGATAATGAAATTACTTCCTGTAAAATATACTCTCTGGCATTCATAATAGAAATAAATAATTCTATCTGTTCATCCTCTGTGGACATTTGTTAAACCTGGCAGAGTTTGGGCTTCTGACTCAGATTTTGCCAGCAAAGACAAAGAAGCATGCAAGATTCAGCTCTTACTTTAAATGCACAAAACTTCCCATCAGCCTAAGCTGAGGTACAGGTAGTATTAGTTTTTATACCTGATATGTGCATGAATTTTTCATGTGATGCTGGGAGCACATAGAGTGTACAGGAGTACAGACCAGGAAGAAAATACTTCTGAAAGGTATTCTGTTAAAATTATTCCTTTCCTAAAAGAGGGAAAAAAATCAGTCTACTTTCATTTTTAATATGATCCCTACTGAGCATGATTGCACTATAAACATTTAAAATAAAAGATAAATAAACTTCCAACTGGCCCAAAGATTGGTGTTAAGGAGACAGGTAATTAAATTATCTTTCATCTCAGGGTGAGGTACAGATATGTCTCCTGACTTCCTCCATCCTCTTTTGTTCAATGGGCATCTTGCAAGGTAATGAACATAGCAAACTTCAGTCTAACAGTGAGTCCAATATCTTATATTTGTCATGAAAAAAAATCCAATCTGCATAAATAAGGTATAGAATCAACTGCAAAATGGATAACTGTTGATGTCACTGTCTCTGCTGAACTTCATCTTGTTTGTTATGTAATGTATCTTGATAAGCTTTTAAAAAGGTTCTTATTAAAATTGTGGCCCTTGTAGGAAGAGTACCTCATACAATGCCTCAGAAAAACTGTGTATCTAGATGTACTAGCAATTTAGGAACGGATTGTGTGTCCTTCCCTTTTTATTCAAGGCTTAGTAATATGGCTGTTAAAAATTAACATAGAGAATTCAGGAAGATCATAACTCAGGCAAATTAAATCAGTTTTTAGCAGCACACTCAGGGCACCTACAGTCAATATAGCTGGCTTCAATTCCATTTTCTTATTGTTTTTAACTTCAAATACTTTTAAAATTTAAGAATAATTTTTAGAAAGAAAAAGCTGATTGCATATTTCATATATTTTGTAATGTCTCAAATGTTATTTAGAAACTGTCCTTTAACTTGCACACAGAGCACAGCTAGAAACAGTAGGTTAGAAATGGTTCGGTTGAACTGTAATATCTGCTAATGGATGTGCACCTGCATATGTGTCCCCCTTTATCTGCTGTTCTGTATCAGTTCATATATGGTTGGCTGCATTATCCATATACTTATAGAATTTTGAGGGATGTCTTAGAAGGAGCAACAACAGGGATGGGATCTTCCTTGTGGGCTGTGTTTATGGTGTAGCGATGCCTAACAACCTACACCCTGATCACGTGCATGTGCAAGATGTGATAGTGCTCCACTTGCATCCTCCCCCTCTCCTGTGAATGTGGCAGCAGCTCTCCACAGTTGCTCCGTGGCTCATTATTTCTCTCAGCTACTCAGACAATAACCTATGGTATCCAGCTGAATAATACTGAAGTATCTTTGTGACATTGAATTACGTTAGATTCTTTCACTGGAAAAAGAAGAAACTGTGCTAAACTTCCACATTCTGGAAAACTCTCTCCTTCAGTTTGTGTAGGCAAATCCTGCGATGAGCCTCTTCCCTCTAAGTGAGGAGATTTTACAGACTTGCATGATGCCACAGGGGTCATGGCATCTGCTTAATGCTTTGCCCATAGTGTTAACCCTACTTGTCTCAGGATGAACATTTACATGCTTGAGTTGAATTCTGACAGGCTGGAAAACAACTGATGGGCACAACTGGATTTGCTGCTACGTACCATTGCATTTGCCTAACTGTAAGTCCCAAGAGAGCCTGGCCCAAAGTGTTGTGATTTCCATCACAAATTGATGATGTGGTAATTTTAACTGAATAGATTATGAATACAGCAGGCTATTTCCTAAATTTGAGTTGCACACAATAATCGTGATGTCATTGAAAGTTGGCACGTTATATTCTTACACCATAATGGAGGTACTGAAAACACTCTGGTAATGAAGACATAAGACTTCTTATATTTAGTTTTTGAAGGAGTGATTATGTCCTTTACCAGAGAAAAACTCTAATCTACAAAAACCTAATGGTTTCTCATATTCCTAAGGTTAAATATTGTCTTTGTTACTCTCAGGGTCTAGAAAATTTCATCTCTCAGTTAAAACATGTTACCTATAATTTGTCACAGCATAATTAGCAGTGTAATGAGGAATCAAAATTTTACCAAGGTAACAAATTCTCTATTAAATGTGAAGTTCACCAAATATGTCATTTTCTTGGCCATGTTCTTTCCTGGATCTTGAGTGTGAATCATGTGAAGTTACTTAATTTACATTCTGAAAGACACAGACATTACTTGTCCCCTTGACACCAGCAGCTCTGAAATGCAGTTAAGTTCTAATGCATTTTTCATTAGCACTGGCTGTCATGAATCCATGTCTTGTATCAAATAATAATTGAGAGAGAATGAGAGAGAAAGAGGTCACATGAAAAGCACTGATCACAGTCCAATGTTTACTTATTTTTAGTATGCCCTTAAATATTATTTTCTCTGATCTTCATCCATGGAAGCCCATTTTTCCTTCCCAGATGGAACATACTGAACTCCTCTAGAAGTTTAGGGCTGATTATTCCAAGGGGTTAACTGCCTTTTCCGGAACAAGACTCTGTAGCTTATATATGGTCAAATAAATGGGAAATTCTGCCACAAGGGCAGGATTCTTGGAAGCCCTGAGGAGATCTGTAGTTCAGTCTCGGCTGTTAGCATAGACACAGTTCTGTTGTTGCAGAGTAAGTAAAAGTGTTGTCTTCTTGTGAGTAAATTTTTTACCACTTAGATGAACCACGGTACAGTAGGCCAACACTCTCACTGAAAATCTGCTATACGGGGCCCAAGGGAGTTGGCTATAATTTAAATACTCAATTGAAACCTTTGCTTAGAGGACAGAGTATTTTGATGTAGGCAGAGTCAGTTATCAGGAAGTTTTATCTGGTATTATCAGCAACGCTTCTTCTTTTAGTTATTGGAAATTAAGACTAGAATGTTGTCTTTTCCAGTGTATATTTTTAGACAATTTTGAAATTATGCTGTAATTAGTTTGATTCATTATTGAACAAGAGAAGTTTTTGCAATCCTCCTATGTTGACAAGACTGTTTATAGTCTCAATACCATAAGTACCTAAAAAGAACATAGTGTGTAGCAGCTGCCTTCATACATATTATCTGCAAATCTCTATTACCATATTTCTTGTTTCAATATGATGAAATACCATTCTAAAAATTTATGCATTCAATACAAATTGAATGCAAGAGAAAGCATGCTTTCTAGATATTGTTTTAGTTTTATCCACCAAAGTATGGTTTATGCTCAACATGAAAATAGCTAGTATATTATTATATTAGATATGAAAATAATCTGGGGATAAGAGCCATTTCAAAATTTTTCAAAAATTTAGTATGTTTTAATTAGTGAGCTAATCTTTTGAACAATGTTGTAATATGAAGACAATTTTAGTAACTCTGGCATTCAAAGATGACACAGCTAATGATACAACAGTGTCACCAGAAATGCTTGTCTTATCAGTTGGACCTTACTGTGTCTTAGCAACCCACCAGTTTAGGCATGTTCTCAAGTTTTGTGCCACCTGAGGTATAAAAGCTGTTGATATTACAAGCGGTTTAATATGATCACACTTAAAAGGCAGATACATGGTCAGTTGGAGTAATGGATTATAGCCAGAGCCATTTTATTGCTAGCTTAATGTAACTGAAATTTCTGGAGTGGAAAAGGGTATAAAATGGTAACAAGGGAAACATTTCCATGAATTCTTCTTATTCAGTTACAGCCTGAAGCTAAATGCATTTACATCATATGGAGAAAAATTATCTTAGGTCAAAGAAAATGTTTAATTCAGCTCTGAATTAATTGTTCTACACAAGAACATTTGCAGTAAAAACAAAATGTTAAAATATTAATGAGATTCACAGTGGCAATATATTATCAGGGGTACCCTGAGAAAGAAGCTGCACTTTGTGTAGGCCATGTAAATATTCATTGCAAGCAGCACTGGATTGCCAGAGAATGGTGTTGTAGTGGGGAGGTATTTTTCAGCCTACTCAGAACCAAACAAGAAGTGATTAGAATTTTGCTCCTCCACCTTCAAGAGGAGTGGCTGAATTGTTGTTATTTACAACAAAATGGTAGCAGAGCACCTGCTTTACTTTTATTTTCACTTCATCTAGCTTGTGAATCAAGCCTCAAACTGGAAGTATTTCCAGTTTGTTCTCAGTTTCCAGTTGGAAAAATTATTCTTTAAGTCTGATCTGAATGCACTATCAAATGCTATAATTGAATGATCCTGGAACAGGATCCTCCTTTGGATCAGGATTCCTCTTTGGTTTGATTTGATTTCAAGAGTATGTTACAATCAAGGTAGAAAAAGGATTTGTTAACACTGTAACTAATTACCTAAGGTACAGGCGAGATACAGAAAATGTCAGCACTTTCCAGAGCAGAAATCAGACCATACCAAATCTTTAAGAAATGTCCAGATAGAGAGTGAAGTTTTAGCTTCTTTGTTTAAGGAACAATGTCTGAGTCACTTAGCATAGACAAATAGAAATGGTTTATGGTTATTGCAAAAGAAATGTATGTCAATGTATTACATAGCATTAAGCAGCATAGCATGTCACATGTCGAGACTTTGAATTGAAACTCTTCCCAGTCACAAAGCTATTGACAAATATAGCCAAAAAAAGAAAATGACAGCATTTGAGTGATGCCTGGTCATTTAATGAGGGAATTATGGTCTTGGGACTTATAACTCATGTTGTTAACCATTTCTGGCATTTGCCAGCTTGCAAGGTTGTGAGCTTCAGGGAAACTTATTATTCCTGTGATATTTTCAGATTTGAAAAGCTGTAACTGCTGATCTGCAGAACTGTATTAGTTGAATTTTCCAGCTGCTTTTATCATGACTTCACATTTAGGTATTTCCTGGAAATTCAGAATTCTAGTCACACTATTCCTTGCCACAACACTTTCTAGAATTCAACTTGCTATATCCATAATTGTAAAGGATAAGCTAGAAGGTAGGAGCTTGATAAAATGCTCCATGCTTTGATTTGGTGCTCCAGGCAAAATGTGAAATGCTGATTGGAAATTTTGCAAGTTCTAAAAATCCTTGAAGATAAATATATTCAAACTCCAATGGGGGCTTTGTAGCAAACTTTATCAGATTTGAAAAGGCTAAGTATTTTCTCAGATGATTCTCTGCTGTCATATAGATTAAACTTGATTATGCAAAAAGCTGTGAAGAGAAATGAGTAAGATAATTTCTAATGTGTCTGTTGCCATAGTATGGACAAAGAACTAAGTGTTCCTATCTGCATGTATTAATGTTCACTGCAGTTACACAAAAGGCTATCTGACTTTTAATTGTGGATGACTGTATTTATTTATTGTTAAGAAAATTTAAAAATTAATAATTTTATTTAAGCAAAACCACAGTCACATTTCTTACAAATTCTTTCTTATGAAAATTGTCATGTGAGAAAGATGGAATTTAAAGCTTGTTAAGGTACACATCTCTTACAAATGAGTGTCTGTATACATCCAGCTTAACTGTAATGATAACAGCAATGTTGCAAGAAAAAAATATGGTTTTCAAAATGCTATAAAAGTATAGTTTAGAACTTTGAGGAGGCTTTGGATCAATTTTAGTTATCCTTCAACTGCTAAGGTTCTAAGTAGTGAAAAAGGCTTCAGGAGCAAGGTGCATACGTTTTAGAGTGAAAGACAGCTCATTGTTCAAAGCTGGTGCAGAGTTTTGCCTTTTGCTTTTATCATCATTTTTCCTTTTAACATAAACAGAAAAATAAATCACAGTGATCGGATTAATGCAGTGCAGGAAATTAACCTTCTCCTATGTAACTTCTGTAATTTTAGTATTCTGAGTAAAGCTTAAGGTAAATACTTGGAATCACCTCCAGAGTAGATAGAGCCCTCATACTTTAGATTAAAAGCCAGAAGACCAATGTACAGACCTTAGGAGAAGCAGAAAGTCTCAAAGAGATCCATCAGACTCTAACACAAGAACGAAGTCATTAAGACATCCCAGATGGTGATAATATTAATAAAGGAAATGAAAATGGGAAAAGCTGGTCTGCAGTAAATTGAGGTAAGGTAAAACAATGATCATGTAGCTTAAAAGTCCATATCTATTCTTATCTATATTCTGTAATTTCTGTTCAAACCGTATGCTGATCCTTCTTAATGATACAGTAAATTACAAATTACCCCTTTGTTGGTGACACATACACCTTGAGAAGTTCCACAGCTGAAAGGCAGAAAAGGAAAAAAATAATATCTCTGCAGTACTATCAGAAAAATTACGATATTTCTTATTCTGTTTAGAACTTGACATTGTGGACTTGTGATTTTCTTTGAAACTCTCATCCGAAACTTTTTAAAGAAAGCTTCTAACTCCTTATTTGGAATTACACTTGTACACATGGATAAAGAGGGGATAGATGAACTCAAATCACTTGAACGTTGTCGACCCTCACTGCTAGTTATGAGTGTTACTAACAACAATGTTGATAAGAGGTTTAAAATATTTTAATTAAAAAATCTGAAATTACTGAAGACAGAAGAATAAATAGTAACCTGAAGTTGCAATAAGGGGTAAATAGGTTGATATTAGAAAAATATTTTAAATTATGACAGTAGTTTTCAATTAAAACAGGTAACCTGGGAGGTTGTGGAAACTGTCATAAACAATTTGTTAACATAGTTTAGGTAAACTCCAGGCAGGTATGATAAATCTTTAATGTGACACTGCCTCAGAGCTTTTGAGTGCACTAGATGACCTCCTGATGTTCATTCCTGCCCTACAATTCTGTTATTCTTAAAACAAGCATTTTTCCTAACAGTGTTCTCTTTTTTCAAACCTTTATTTACTGGTGAATTTCCACAGCCTTGTTCATCTTATAAAATCTTTTATTTTATTTTGCAAGCAAATTCTGACAGAAGAGTCTTTGAAACTAATGTCTTCCAAATGTGCCTTCATGTTTGGAAATGTTATGAGTCTCGTAGAAACTGGCTGCTGATCCGTCAGTTATTTTTATTCAGGTACCATGTTACTATATAAAACATAACAAAAAATTAGTCCAGCTTCTGCTCTGAAATGTCCACACTCACAATAGGTTTTCAGCTAATCACTGGGAGTTACACATATATAATCACAGGGAGATTTTAGTCCATAGATGGAAATTATTCCTTACTGCTATTTACAAATAAAATCCGGTACATTTCCTGGAATTTTAATTTTACAGATTAAAAGAAGATAAATATATAATATTTAATATCTCTTAGGAAAATAAAAGTCTAGTTTAAGCTTTCAGCATATATGGATTTAGTATTCAGAAAAAGGGGTGATGTCTTTATCATTTTTGGATCACAGTTGATACTCAGGGGATCATTCAAGATTTTAATAGCTTATCTGAAAGTGAACATGGGCTGAGGTTTTCTGTGAAAGAAAACCTGAGCCCATAAGATACCTGACTTATCTATTAATTATGAGAGATACCTAGTTACTATTGATTAGGATGTAGGAGAACTATGATTACTGAAGATAATTTTTGTTTGCTTCTCAATGTTTTTGAGTAATTCCAAGAAACTGGAGATTTTGGAGAATTGCCTTCAAATATTGTATATTATTTTTGTGGAAAAAGTATGAAATGTAAGGATTTCCCTGTTCCAATCTGCCTTGACTGATCCAAGTAGTCACATCAGTAGATCTAGATAATCCACTAGTAATATTATCCACAAATTTATACTGGTAAATCTCTTGAGCAGATAACAATTTCTTCAGACATAAATATTCCTTTCTTCAAATATAATTATTACTTTATCACCCAATATTTTACTTTTTCAATAAATATTTTATAGATTCATTATGGAGGGTCCTGTAATTTGTGGAATTTGCTAACCATATGAGTCATGAGTGGTCAGTCATAGGATCTTTCTGCTTCTTCATATTAGATGAGTCTACAGACATCTTCAGAAAAAAAAAACAACCTATACAGTCAGAGTTCATTTCCAAGAAATGTACCACTTTGAAATTTGATTTCTTGGATTACTGATGTCAGTAAAACTCATGCTTATGAATCAAAGATAAGGAGCAGGAATCAGAGGCAAATTACTACCACTGTTGTTTTCAGAATAGCTACCCTATGCTGGCTGTAAATCATATGTAAGGCATTTTTGAGTATTTAATAAGGCATATGATAGTTTTGTTGTTGGCTCATATAAGACTGACAGTAAACTTGTCAGCTCATAGACTCTTAGTCTTCCATTAGTGATAGTGAAGAAGCCACTAGTCAGCAATATTCCCTCTTCTGGCATTTAAGAGTGTTTTCCAACTGGAGAGAACTCTTTACTCCTTTCTGAGTTTCTGGCATTGCCAAATCTGCTAACAATCATCTTACCTAGCAAAGATAGGCAGCCTTATGACATGGAAAGTTGAGCAAAGAGGTGTTCTTATGGTTTTGTGAAGATGGCAATGACTGCTCTTTGTTCCTTTTCAGATGTCTTTTTCTGCATTATTACCACAGTAACATTCTGGAAATTACCTGTAATTTCTAGCTTTTAATTAATACTTCTCAATTATTATTTCTTTATAAAGGTAACTCTTCTATCTCTGCTCATCCTTTTCTTTCAAAGCTTCATGATAATTTCTGGCTGAGTGCTCTAAGAAACCCTGTAATTTTTAGAGACTTACCTTTTGACCTTTTTATATATGATGGAAAAGCTTTGGTTTTGCTTCTGGTTAAAATCTGGGATAGGGATCACCAAAAATAGATTTCTTTGTATGTCAGTTTTTTAAACAACAGGAAAAAGTAAATGTTGATGCCATCATCATATATATATTTCCCATCACTCAGTAAGACTAAAACCGACAACAGCAAAAAACCTCAACATTAAAGCCAAAAATTGGGGTTGACACTCATGAACTGCTGCAATTGTACCTTCATTTCTTACTTTCAATAGAGTGAATTCAGGACAAAAATGTCAACCTGAATTTTTACCAATAAATCTAAATTTCCATGGGTTTGTGGAGTCAAGTTATTAATTCAATACTGTTTGTCTATGATTTAATAGCAGGGTAATCCATGATCATTCTTTTATTCATAGCATTAAAAGGGAATGCTTTTTGCTGCCTCTAGATTAGCAGATTGAATTGCATCCTATGGGATATGAAGGGGAAAGTGTTACAGGAAGAAGCCAAAAGTCTGAAACCATGAGAGAAAGTTTTTCCATCATGCTCTAAAGCTTCACTGCTGCATGTTAAATTTAATAGTACCTACTTGGTAAGATTTTGAGTTCTTGACTACCTGGTTATCTGTCAAGATAAATTGGAAAGCTGTAGAAGAGGATAACATTGCATAAATTCTAATATAAGATTTTTTCTGTGGAAACGAACATGGAAAAGTAAGCTTTTTCCTTTTTGCAAACTGTAAAGATGAAACTTTTCTAAGATTCTTTAGAGGGTAGATCAGTTTCTGTAAAAGAAGAATGCAACTGTGTAGTAAAAAAATGTGCAAGTCTGCGTCTTACTCGTATGGAGCTTGACCACAGTCAGTGGGAACATTTATGTAAGTAATGGATGCTCTACTTATCTGATACAATAATACATTTTTTATATAGCATAAATTCTAGTTTCAGCTACTCTTGGTTACAGTCACAGCTGAAGGCATTGTTGATGGGATGTAAAGTGGGGTCTTCTTCTGACTTCAATCCTGTCCTATCTCAGTTACCTTTCCATAATGCCTTGTGTTCTTCCGAAGAACTCTGTCCGCCTCTAGGCACATAGCTTTCTAATTACAGGAATTTTCAAGCCGTGCTCACTCACCTGTGAATCACTCTACTCTGAGTAGTGTGTATGTTTCAGTTTACAGATATAAACTAAAAAGAGCAGTAGGTCTAAAAAGCCCTTCTCTTATCATGGACAGCTGGTATAGAAGGACCCTCATAGGATTAAGAATATAACCATGAATAAGAAGTTGATAATAGAATAATAAAAATAATACATTTGGAAGAAACATCTCTAAGTCATCTAGTTTAACTCTCTACTCGAAGCGGATCCAATTTTAACGCTAACTCGGGGCCTCACCCACTCAAGTTTTGAAAATCTCCAAGGACCTTATCTCTTCCTCCCATCCTAGTTCTATTTCCTTTTGGCTTTCATCTTGAATGGACCACTAACATGAAATGTGACGGTTTTAACCTAGTCTGAAATAAAGCACCAAAAAAATCACTCTTCATATAATGAAAAAAAACCCCATGAGTTTAACAGAGCATCCTTAAAAATGACAGCTATATAATGCAAAGTTAAAATTCATAACTACAATATGTAAAATATATAAATATCATGTTGCTAAGCACAAGTAGTTCTCATCAAATTGCACATAATATATCTAAACTATTAATGACCAAACAGAAGGGATAGATAAAGAAACTCATAATGGGCTGAGCACCTTATTCTGCCATAGTCCATAAGGACTCTGATTCTCTAGTACTGACTTCCAGCCTTCCCAGAATTCTAACGAATTTCTAAAAACCTGCAGAAATAAGAATAAAATAAGAATGTGATGAAAATTATTTCCATCCCTAGAAACTGAAAGTATCTCTGAATTATAAGGACATTAGCACCATTCGTGCTAATAGCAGAATACCAAATATCCAGTGCTCAGAGCACTCAGGTTGTGATGGCTAACCCTTAACCTGCTCCTGGGGCAAAGAGACCCTGTCTTCACCTTCATAGAAGAGAGTTTGGGCACCTGATTATGGAGGTGATTATTACTTGATATATATTTTACAGCTTCCCATACCAAATTTCTGATGCATCAATTCTCAGTAACTCTAGTCTTTGTGTAATGCAATTCTTGAAGCAGGCACTCTCCTTTGTTCTGGGGCTCTGTATAAGTACTGAGATTTTTAGTTTTTTTCAGAAAGTATCCGTGAACAAAGACAATATACGAGTAGAAATAATAATGATAATACTAATAACAACAATAACAACAATAATAACAATAATGCCTATATTACCTTTAGAATGAATATGTCAAATCACCTAGGGTGTATTTTGGGATGTTAACATACGTGCCTTGCACTGACTTCACTTCAAAGTGCTTCAGCATTGTTTTCTTTATGATTGAAAGCAGTATTCTGTATGAATAAGAACCATTCTTCCATGCCTGAGGTACTACTTTTTCTTAACTTTCAGGGATGCCCCCTCCTTAACTCACAACCCGTGGAAAACCCTAAAAATATTAGGATTATTTGAATAATTAATTGAAAAAATTTAAAATGGGAGCCAACATAAAGCAGAGTCCCTTTACTGTGCACTGAATATGGACTTTAGAGGAACTCAAAACCTGTTTGTATGTTTTTTACAACTCCTTTCAGGAATCTGCTTCATCTTTTCTCTAAAAATGTGGGTTTAATTTGTCAATGACAAAGGCCTGGTAGCTGGAAAGATTCAACAGCAAGGCCTTTTGTGGTTTCCACAGATCCTCTGCATAAATGCCTTTTTTTTTTTTTTTTTTAAAATGGCCCTCTGGGTTTGTGACTGAATACTTCTCATAGACCAAGTAGATTTAATAATCAAAATAATTTTATTTTGATTTAGTGTGTGGGTTTTTTTCATGTCTTAAACAAGGCTTTTTGTTCTCTCACTTTGCCTGAGGTTACATCTTGCTCTAGCAGTGTGATTAGATTTTAGATACATGCAGTTGAAAATAAACCAAATTACCTAAATAGATGGAAGGTAGAAGTAAATTGTAATTAGCACATAATTGTAAAAACAGAGGTGCATAAGCCTGACATACTAACTCTGTTTAATTCTGGCGATGTAACACCTAATCCTTAACAATATTTTAAAGGTGGGGCGTTTATTACCTTATAGGTAAAATCCTCCGAAACAGTAAGTAAAGAAGAAGCAACTGTCTGTCCTTGTTTGAGCCAGGATGAAGCCAATTTTCCTTTAACTGATTTTTTAATTTTTTTTTTCCTTTAGTAAGCCTTCTTTTAACTAGCAACAGTGTGTTCTTCTAAAGCTGATAAAACAGTGGAATGTTTTTCTAACTGCTGGGTCTCCGAGGTCACACCTGCACTCTGCCGGCTCAGACACTACAGGGAGATCTGTGACCCCCCCGTAGGACGCTGAGTTAGACAGACAGCAAAATTGGCCAGAGATATTCTATTCCATATATCTACGTAAGCTCAGAGGAAGGTCAGAGATCACAGAAGACAACTTCCTTCCTTCTTCTTCCCTTCTTTTCCGTCCATCATTCCTCGGAACTGTATCAGCTGAGGGGAGTGCTGTGGGGTGGGGAGAGGCTAGAGGTTTTGCCCATACCTGAACATATCTGTATATAATTGTATATATTCTCTTATTCATTAGTGTTTTAATTAAAGCTGTGTAGTTTAGTTTTCAATCCAGCCAAGTCTCTCTCTTTTTCTCTCTCTTCTTCCCTACCTGGGTGGGAGGGGGAGGGGATCGAGAGCATTGTTGTCAGACCTGAGTCAAATGGTGACACTGTCAAACTCGACAACACATGAAATAGGAGGATGCAGGGAGTTGTGTTGGTGGCTGCCATAATGAAATATGGAATTGACATAAATTCTTTTCAAAAAATATGATTGCCAAATTTAGTCAGACGAGAGCATAAACCAGAATGCCCTGTCAGTGACTTTCACAGATGATCTAAATTTAAATGTATTTTCTCATGCTAGTAATTTCATTTGGTTCCTTTGGCGGGCTTAATGAAATATTACATCAAATAAAACAAAAATTTTAAACCACATATTTTCTACTTAAAATTCAAGGTGATTCTACTAACAGTCATAAAACAGTGATACTAATATAACATTAATCAAGTGTTAAATACATTTCAATAGAAGGGTACAGGACCTATTATCACTATCTTTGCATGCTTTACTTTTCATTTCACTTTCATATTATACAAAATGGCATTGTCATATATAGGCTGTAATCAGAATTTCTTGTCATGATGAGAGTTGATAGGTTAATGGTTCTTTTCTCCTCTTTGAAAGGCAGAAGGACATCTTGATGGTAATTTAGTTTCTAAAGGTGTATTGCAACGCTTGGTGAAGCAGTTGTGTTTGATTCAGTAGGCTGGAACTGCAAAATAATTTCAGCTAACAACTCTACTCTAGAGTAGTCAAATGCCTGGAAAAATGAGGTAGCACTGAATTATTCAGAACAAGATTATCACCCATTTTACTACTAGAGATTAACTGTGGAAACAAAATTGAAAGGCCTGTTGTGTTCCCTTGGGATAAAATTATTGCACAAATAGAAAATACTCAAAGTATGAGTATTATTCTCGTCCTATTATTTCTACTCAAGCATTAACAGCTTTCTCTCTATGAGTTCCATGCTCTTTCTAAACATTTTAAAATATAGATTCTTTAAGAAACATTAGTAATTTTTAGAGCCTAATTTTGTCAAATGGAGGCCTAGACATCTTAAGTGATAAGCAAACAAATCTGCAGAGAGTTTTCTTGATGGTTTGTCATTCACCTCTCCGTGCTTTAGTCTCTGCCTCTAACTCAAGAAGATTATACGTGTTCTCACAAGGACATTATGAAAGTTAACTAATTAATGTTTGTGAAGCTCTTAATTTAAAAAAAAAAAAAAATCTAGAAAGAAGAGATATATATAAAAATTACTAGCTTCCTGCTGGAGGATCATTGTTCCTTCTGTGCCAATCAAACTGTCTCATGGAAAAAAAAAAACCTTACTGCAAACAGGCAGCTAAAAAGAATAACAATGTTGCCACATAATGGATGCTAAACAGAGTTTTCACACAAGTCTTAACTCTGCTATTATTTACCTTTTAGAGTTTGCCTTGTAATTTTATTAATTTTTAATGTATTCTCCATGTTTATATTTTACGTTGCAGAAAGGAAAAAAACACTTAATAAATGTAGATTATTTCTTTTCAGCAAGGCCAGGAAGCAAAACTAAAATGGTATCTGTAAATATGTTTATAAATCCAGACCATTTGCAAGCAGGATTTAAAATGACAGGGTTTTTTTTTTAAATGTAAAGTACAGTTTCAAAAACCCCTAATTTCTACAAAGTTGTCCTTTTACTTGATCAAAATTCCCAGGAAAAAGGACCATAAAATTATGTGAAGCATAAAAAATTCAGGAAGAATAATTTGAAAATCAGGCTCATAAATTCAGCTTTCTACAGAGCAGCTACTTATCCATCTGCCTGCCTGCCGGGTACTTGAACTGTGGCATCTGGTTAGCTCAGGAGTTAATGACCATTTTCTATATGTATTATTTTCACAAATATGTTAAAATCAAAGCCCTGCTCAAGGAAAAATAAAAGGGAAAGTAATTTTGCTCTGACTCCTCTTTTATCCTCATGTTTATTTTCCAAGTGGCTAATAGATTGACATCTCTTCCTTTATGAACTGTGCCCTAGAAGTCAGTAGAGCTAAAGCGATTAGTCTTTTTTTGCATTGGGGAAAAGGAAAGAAATTAATGTTTCACTGTTGTATTTATATATCTAACATGTACCTTTGTAGAGTTGAACATGCAGAGAGGATTACTTTTAAATATACATTTTCATCAAGTAATGTCTGCAATAAAGACTATTAGAAGCTATTAAATCACTTCCTGATATATTCCCATTCTGCCAACCTCTGCAGAAAAAATCCCAACTTTTTAAAAAAGTCTTGCATAGCACCCACAAAGCCAAGGTCTGGTCCTTTTTGGAAGGATTAATTCCAGAGTCAAAGCTTTTAATCTGGAAACAATTTTGGCTAGAGAATAGCCAGACGTTCAAGCAAGAAATTAATCACTGGTTGGAAGTCTCCTTTACTTGCTGACTTATTGAGTAATATTTATGGAAATAAACTTAGAAGAATATACTGTATGTTAAGTTAGCAGAATAGATGCTGCCTGCAGGCTATTGCAATCATTCTTGCTGACATTATCCTGTTTCTGTCAGATTGCCTGAGAAGTTCACAGTATTTTGTGGTAGGGCTTGGCTTACAAGTGACACTCCTGCTGATTTTTTTTAATGTAAGCTCTGGTGTCAAATGTAAGCTTGAGGACATCACCTCAAGCAGTGTCTGCTGCTCTGCTAGGGGTTTTTAGTGCTTATGTCAGTACATTGTACTTTCTGATCTCTGGCAGCTGCGGCAGGAGCTTATGGGTTCCCTCTAATGATCCATGAGTATGATTCCCACCCACAAATTACTGTACATCATTTGAGTGTGTCTGCATAGCCTGGTTTTCAGGCTATAGGTGTTGCCTACACTACAGCTAAGAGGTATGGCTGCAGCATGCTGAGGCCTGCCAGGCTACCTTTAATCTAATTAGTTTAGATAACAATATTAGTGGAGATGTGATAGAATGAGTTTCAGAAAATAAATGTATGGTGATGTAAAAGCCTACTAGGGATCATCAGAACATCTCTGGGTAGCCAGCAGCAACAACATACAAATTTTAGAAACTCTTCCTAAGGGCTATAGAAGCAACAGGTTGCAAATTACTTCAAATCCCCCAATCTTCCCACAAATAGTTTACAGTTTTCTCCATCAAACAATTTTAAAATTAGATAAATTAACTGCTTAGCAAATTTCAGCTTTTTTACTGTACATCATTTGAGTGTGTCTGCATAGCCTGGTTTTCAGGCTATAGGTGTTGCCTACACTACAGCTAAGAGGTATGGCTGCAGCATGCTGAGGCCTGCCAGGCTACCTTTAATCTAATTAGTTTAGATAACAATATTAGTGGAGATGTGATAGAATGAGTTTCAGAAAATAAATGTATGGTGATGTAAAAGCCTACTAGGGATCATCAGAACATCTCTGGGTAGCCAGCAGCAACAACATACAAATTTTAGAAACTCTTCCTAAGGGCTATAGAAGCAACAGGTTGCAAATTACTTCAAATCCCCCAATCTTCCCACAAATAGTTTACAGTTTTCTCCATCAAACAATTTTAAAATTAGATAAATTAACTTTCTTAACAAATTTTTGTTTTTTTTTTTTTTTTTTTTTTTTTTTTAAATCATTGAATGGTGAAGGTTGGAAGGGACCTTAAAGTCTGTCATGTTGCAACCTCCCTGCTATGAGCAGGGACACCTACCACTAGACCAGGCTGCACAAAGCCTTATCCAACCTGACCTTAAACACCTTCAGGGAGGGGGCATCAGCAGCCTCCCTAGGCAACCTATTCCAATATATTCCTGTTTCTTCCACATGCTTTCCCAGTTTTTAAAGATTTGCCTGCATGGCTATTTCAACCAGTCAAACCCTCTGTGTTAGCTGTCTCCATCATATCAGTCACATCTGTCAAAGCAGGGTTCCTCTGTCTTCTTACTGCTGCCCACAGATCTTCATTGCCAGTAGCCTGAGTATCACCTTTTGCATTCCTGAGTGGTAGAAAAGTATCACAAGTAGATAAAATTGGCTTTGGTCCTGAGTTACTGCATGTTCCTTTGTGAAGAGAAAAAAGCCAACCAGCTTAAAGAGAAAAGTTAGAAAATAATTGGAAGACAAAAGCTGGTTACCGAACCAAAGGATATAGACCTTTAAAGCTTTAAAACCGAAAGAAGGAGTAGTTAGGTGAGAGTCGGGCACACACTGAAGGAAGAAGTTTGATTGCTACTTTCAAAATAAGAAAATATACTTGGGGGTAAAAAAGGATGGTTGAAAATCATGTACTTGCTCAGTCTACAAGCTTCAAGGTACTCTTTATTATATTGTTCTGTGAAACACAATTACTGGACAGGAGCATTACCTCCTACTTTTGCACTTGTGTGGCTGAAGGACACCAGAAGTTGGCTGCAGCAGCAAAACAGCAGAACCCAGCATCTGTCCAGTGACAACCCTTACACTCAGACCATTTTAACCGGTCTGGAAAATGTTTTCTGTGTACATGCCCAGGCAGTGCTATATAAAATACCAGTGAATGTTAACATTAGGGCTGCACAGGGAATAGCACACACAGGCTCCTCCTCCTGTCAGGTGTTGTAGGGAGTAACAGGCAAACAGTCATTGACAAAGGTTAATGAACACCATGAGGGAATCACCCTAACCAGGGAATCTTTCAGATAAGGTTACATTGTTCTTGCTCTTGCTTGAACTTACAGAGAGACAATCATGTTTGTTGGGCTTGGAGACAAACTTCTGTATGCCATGATTTGCTCAGTGCCCTAATTTACAGTAGTAGGGGCAACTTGTATTTAAAGAGAATGGAAATTAAGAAATCTTCTGAAACAGATTTTTTGTATAACCTTGAACACTTAATCTTTCCTTGCTTGTTTTCTCATCTGTACAAGAGGGATAATCATATTTATTGACCACACAGGGGGCTCTAAGACTAAATTAATTGACATTATAGAACACTGATTCTCTTAGCTAAAAGGTTTACTGGAAGTACAAAACATAGCTATTTATTATCTGCCTTTTCTTCACTTTTTATTCATGCTCTACTAATTCTACTTCTGCTTTTTCCTCAAAATTATCTGTCCTGATAATCTGGTTAAAAAGAAGAAATTTGTAAAACTAATAATGACATAGAAACTAATGTTTGGAAATATTGCTTTAAATTTCTTAATTTTAAGTGTACTTTCTCACAACTAATATACATATGGATCTTATTGAACAATGTTTCTTCTCTCTTGCTGACTTTCCAGTGTTTTCTTTTCTCCTCTATATACTGTTTAAGATCATAGAATCATAGAATCATAGAATCCTAGGGGTTGGAAGGGACCTCGAAAGATCTTCTAGTCCAACCCCCCTGCCAGAGCAGGGTCACCTAGAGTACATCACACAGGAACGCATCCAGGTGGGTTTTGAATGTCTCCAGTGAAGGAGACTCCACATCCTCCCTGGGCAGCCTGTTCCAGTGCTCTGTCACTCTCACAGTAAAAAAAAATTTTCAGATATTCACCTTGAACCTCCTATGCTCCAATTTGCACCCATTACCCCTTGTCCTATCACTGGTCATCACTGAGAAAGGCCTAACTCCATCTCCCTGACACTCACCCCTTACATATTTGAAAACATTGATGAGGTCACCCCTCAGTCTCCTTTTCTCCAAGCTAAAGAGACCCAGCTCCCTCAGCCTTTCCTCATAAGGGAGATGTTCCACTCCCTTAATCATCTTCGTAGCTCTGCGCTGGACTCTTTCAAGCAGTTCCCTGTCCTTCTTGAACTGAGGGGCCCAGAACTGGACACAATACTCCAGATGCGGCCTCACCAATGCAGAATAGAGGGGGAGGAGAACCTCTCTTGACCTACTAACCACACCCTTTCTAATGCACCCCAGGATGCCATTGGCCTTCTTGGCCACAAGGGCACATTGCTGGCTCATGGTCATCCTCCTGTCTACCAGGACCCCCAGGTCTCTTTCACCTACACTACTCTCCAGCAGGTCAGCCCCCAACCTGTACTGGGACATGGTGTTGTTCTTCCCCAAATGTAAAACTCTGCACTTCCCCTTGTTGAATTTCATCATGTTTCTCCCCGCCCAATTCTCCAACCTATCTAAGTCTCTCTGAATGGCAGCACAGCCTTCTGGTGTGTCAGCCACTCCTCCCAGCTTAGTGTCATCTGATCAACTTATCTACAAGGATGCTGTGGGAGACGGTGTCAAATGCTTTACTGAAATCAAGATAACCACATCTACCGCTCTACCATCATCTATCCACCTAGTAATTTCCTCATAGAAGGCTATGAGGTTAGTCAAACATGATTTACCCTTGATAAAACCATGCTGACTGCTCCTGATGACCCCTATGTCCTTGATATGCCTAGAGATAGTGACAAGAACAAGTTGTTCCATCACCTTTCCAGGGATGGAGGTGAGGCTGACCGGTCTATAGTTACCCAGGTCTTCCTTCTTGTAGACTGGTGTGACATTTGCTGTCCTCCAGTCCTCAGACACCTCTCCTGTTACCCATGACTTACCGAAGACGATGGAGAGTGGCCTAGCAATGACCTCCGCCAGCTCCCTCAGC
>NW_009953651.1:2439247-2445170 GCF_000747805.2 Chaetura pelagica | reverse complement strand
AGTATGCACTCCTATTCTTGCAGTTTAACTTCTATTTCTTTGATTATATTTTATGTTGATTCTATTTTAATCCCATTCCTCTCTTGCTGACTTTTCTTCCATTTCTTCCATTTGGCAGACTTTTTTTCCCTTCATCCTTTGGAAATTTGAATCCACCATTAAAGAATAATCTGTATACACTGTTATTTCTATTTGCTATTTTGTTGGGTTTTTTTTCCCCCTCCCAGTGAGACAGGATAGGTAGTGTGCTGTGTTGGAAACCATTTGACTTCACCTTATGTTATTTCTAGAACGTATTTTCTTTCTCTTTGCAATGACCCAGGACAAGAATTTGGAAAGATTTTGCCACATTTCTGAAGCACTGCCTAGCTTAGTGCTTCCATAACACTTGATGCTACTGTTGTAGTGTTTGGGCAGCCTGCTGAAAGTGTGAAATATGAAGTAGATTGTCTAACATCCAAATACTGGTTTGTATGAGACTTTAGATAAGGATATAAGTTCAATGTGTGTATCCAATCTGGAATAACTGATGGCACTGCAAAAAAATGAAATTATAGGTTGCATTGTAGGTAAATTTTATGGTGTAATCACTTCAGAAGAGTTTGAAGGGTAGTTTCCTATGCTTGCTTCTGTATTCCTATTTTTCTGCTCCTTGCTATTTCTTACATAAGTTTGGATTAACTTTCGTATGCTTCATTGCTTACCCTAGTCATTTCCTGAATTTCAAAAATGTCATTGAACATGCTTTGTTAAAAATAATAATAAGCTATTAAGCTAGCTTATTCAACATGCTCAAGTCAAAAGATATGTACAATCATTAAACTGCAATGAATGAATGAATTTTTGTAAGGAGGCAGCTTGTTCATTGGAATTTGTTGAGTTCTACAGAAGAAGCCAAGTTTGAAGAAAAAAATATATTTAATGACTTTGAAGCTATCAAATTTGAAAGGCTTTTTGATGATTGTGGAGGATTATTTGCTCTGCTCTGTTTTCAGCTTCCGTTTCCGTTTGGACAAAGATGGACTGTATATGTTAACATGAAATTTTGTGAGGCCTGGCCTCTAGTGCTGCTTCACAAGGAGCCAGTTGAAAATTCTAACAGTAATTCTGGGTCTGCTTTAAATGCTGATTTATTTAATCTTACTATTTCTCTTCATGTAAAAATCCTGCCTTGCAATGATTGTGAGACTTCCCAATATTTCTAACACATAAGAAACCAGCAGCCATCCCACATGTTATCAGGTTCCTTAGTCCTGATGGACAGCATAATAGGAGTGACTGGGAAATGTCTGTATCCCTACATATTGTTTTGAGCACCAGACTTGGAAAGAAATTATTTTTTCTACTGACAGAAGAGCATTGGTTAAACCAGGAAATGAGTCAGGATGTTCAGAAAAACAGCTGAACATCTAGGTGTGGTGGAACATTTTCTCTTTTGTTGCTGAGCAGCATTGCTTCCAGCTGTAGCCTCATATGCACCTGGGCCGGTGCTCTCCACCTCAGAGACCACAGCAGTGGAAGTGCTGTGTGTGTGCATAATCTTTGTGGCTTGCTTATATAAATGGAAAATTTTATTATTGTTTAATTTGCTGAATTTGGACAAATTTGCCTACTTCAGTGAGAAATTCCCTAGGACTTTGATGTAGCCTAATGATCATACATTGGAATGACTGCTACTTCCAAGTAGTTCAATGGCCTTTGCCCAGCTAAAGGGGTGAGAAACTATGTGCTTTCAGTCTTAGAATGCAAGTCTTTACAGAAAGATTAATGCTTAGGTTACAGCCCTTCTTGGATATTTATGATCTTGCTGAAGTCTTGGAAGCTCTCAAATTTCATGCATTTGCAAGGCTGAGTATTGAATTAGTGAAGCAAAGGGTGGTATATGTAAAGGGATATTTAATCCTCCTCATTTCTGCAGATTACTCCTCTGTGCACAAAACCAAACAAAACATTTTTGCAAGTGAACTGCCCCTATTGTCTTTGCCTAACTTTGTCCATTTCTTTTGTCATCTGGAAATTAGGAAAATGTTTCTGTTACTTCACTGAATTTCCCTGGGAACATTTTCAGGTTAAAGTAAATACAGCTGCTTTGTCTGAATATTTTTAATTTATAATGCTTGCATATTTAATAACTATTAAATATAAATATCAAGGTGAGTTGAATGATTTTATTTGGGATGTAGGTTTTTTTCATTAGACAAAGTTCTGTTCACATGACTGCAATAGTAATTACATTTACTAAAAACATAAGTCAAGAGATTGTTAAAAGTGGGTCCCTATGAATATTAAGTATTAAGCTTTCTTCTGTCTGCTTCATAAAGGACTGTGTTTATTGTGACAGTACTTCATTCTTTGCTTTTCGGGTTTTAAGCATGTTTAATGTTTCAGCAATATTTTATACTTAAGATACTACATGGTACAGCTATTTAAAAAGTAGCATTTGACTACAACTCAGGCAAATTAAAATATCGGTTATTATCTCTCAATAGATTTTACCTGATTAGTGGCGGAGTTCCTTTTATTATATGTGGGATTACAGCAGCAACCAATATCAATAATTATGGGATTGAAGGCAATGCACCATAGTAAGTATTAACTATTATCATGAAACCTTTAAGGAAAATATTCTTTCTTTTATTCTGATAAATGTAACTAACTTCACAAAGGGTACAGACATGCCAGTTAGGAAATTTTGTTAAATAATAGTTAAGAAAGAGCAATATCTTAATCTGGGACTTGCTGCTTCATCTCTATCAATTTGTCTCCATTACAGTCAATAAAAACATTTTTCATTTACAGAATTAGTCCTCATTTACATCTGAATATGTGAAAGAGTATTAGAAATACCTAATGGATAGCATATTTAATGGAGCTACTAATTAATTAAATACTTTCAATTCATTATTTACCTTGAATTGATATCCTTCAGGTGAGGTATTTAAAGTAATTTAGAAATAATTATGTGAATAAAAGACAAGTAAAAATCCCACCTTCCTCTCCTCCACCCCCATCCCTTCCTTAAAAAACAATTATTTGGATTTTCACCACCTGGAAATGTTCCAGTTACAATGTCTTGCAATAATGACATAGCCCTCCAGTGTACTTGTGTATTAGTGGTCAGCGTACCTCCACAAGCTGTCCAGGCATCACATGGTTACTATCGTATGCTTGGCATGAAACATGAGATGTCAATAGAGTACAATAGATCTTGCTGTAGAAGTGTAGGAGAAAGTCAATCACACTGCAAAGCGTGTACATTCTGTGTAAATGATCAATCAGCATAGCAATGACTGGCACACTAATGGAGATACTCATACTCTGACAGCCCTAGTACTACGAGGACATCACTCTTAGTTACTGCTTTGAGCAGCCATTGTATTACATTTGAAACTAGTTGTGCTCTCGGTAAGAAAAGTGGAAACAAAGGAGGTTTGTAAGTGAGCATTTTGTTCCTTAAAGGCATTTATTTAATGTAACTGAAATTTAAATTCTGGTAATAAATTAGTATATACTGTGAGTGATGTTGCTCTGCCTAGAGCCCAATACAAATTCATATATTTATTCAAACTTACCCAATTAGACACTTATTTATAATAAACACTATATTAAAAGACTCATTTATGTTCATAAATGTGAGACATTTTTCATTTTGGCACACTTACCGAGGTTGCGCTTCTTTAATCCTATTAATCATAGCCAGTTGATACCTGGTACCAGAGTCTGTACAGAAAATGAGGCACAGGTGAGAGATGGTTATGACTGAGTAAAAAGCCAGCTCAACAACAGCATTAGTGAGTTATGTGCCTTATTAATTTTTAATAGCATAGTACAGAAAATGTAGATGCACAATATTGAACTTATTTTACAGAACTGATTTTTAAAGTGATCCACACTGAGATTCCACTTGAAGTAAGAGTATCCCAAGAGGTTGTTCCTCTGGGACGCATTCCATTCTCCACTTTGCATCAAATATTCAGCATTCAAATGTGCTTAAGGTATTCACATAGCTTTGTGCTCTCTGCTTATCCAACTAAATATAGGTGGTAACTTACATATCTTTTCAGTTATCTTTCAGGAAATCTTTTCATATGCATGTGTGACAGCAAAATACATATTCCATGTAGTGTTTCTAAGTCTATTAATAAATGTATGTATGTTTTTGTTTAAGGTTCAAAAAAATTTAAAGTAGTTACGCTGCAGTTGCTTATGATGAATACCCAATGGGACTCCCTCTTTTTAGCTGAGAGGTTCTCAATCTGGGAGAAAAATTCATGCAGTCCTTTTTATAGTTAGTGGTAGATGATTCCTGGCTTGACAAGAATGTGGTATCAGAAGGCTCCTTGCTGTATTGGAAGGATTGCAACCAATAACACATGCCTAAATGAGTATGAAGTGTCACACAATGTCACTTTTAGAGCTGGAATGAATCATGACAGATCATCTGCTCTGTCTTTCTGACCCAGTGGGAAGTTAGCTATATCCAAACCATTCCTGACAGTTATTTATCTGAAGTTGTTTAAACGTTCCAATAAAGGATACACCACCCTTTACTCCAACAGGTTATTATTGTAATTATCAGCTAGAGAACTTTTTGAAAAAATCTAATTTAAATCTTTCTTGCTACAGTTTAAGCCCATTATTTCTTCTCCTTTTCCAACGGATAGGGAAAATAACTTATTCCTATTTCCAGAAATCCATGCAATATTTAGAGTATTAGAACTTAATAAAAGTTGTACTAGCTTATACCACCAGCTCAGTAGCCTGTCTGTAGCCATAGATAAAAGCAGATCATAGAGAAGAGTGAAAACTAAGCAAGTATTAATTATCTCTCTGTCCCAAGTTCTCCCAGTTTCCATCTGGGATTTCATTAGCCAGAGGTGTTTTCTTCTCCCGTGTTTATTTGATTAGATCATTCATCCTCAGGACAGTCCTGTTAGACTGCTACTAAATAATGCAGCTAACTGAGGCTTATTGAGCTTATATTGGCCTCTGAACTACTTTAAGCAGCTCTAAAACTGTTATATTATTTAAAGCCTAGCAAATAATAATCCATGCTACAATAATATTATGCTACAAGTGTATCACAAGGAGACCATCAATTTCCTTAATTTTTCTGAGGGCATTCAAATAAATGTCAATGAGCTCCCAGGAATTTCAGAAACTGTGGAGAATTCAGAAATGGCATATATCTTTTGGGTCTGCTCACTGCAGAAAGCAGTGACTGTTCAACTGTAAGACTTTTTTCAGCCTCCCTTATTACTCAAGCTGTTCTCCACTTTGGCAATAGGAAAATTCCGTAAGAGTAATCTTCAAGCTTTGGAGTTTGTACCAGCATTCATTGACAGAAACATTCCTGTTCCTCACAGAGATGTATAAACTATGCCTCATTTGCTTTTTAATCAAAGTAGTAGTGCTGACGTTTTTAATAGTAGAAAAAAGGGTTGATATCAGTGGTCTTATATTTTGCTGCAGCTCTAGGTTCTAAACTGACCTACATTTCTTGGAAATTTTCAGCTTAAATATCCTGTAAATTAGACTAGAAATTTTATTAGAGTAAAAAAAAATGAAAGTGATATCTCAGTTTAATCAATATTAGAGAGAAACTCACTTTCTCTACAATGAATATATCTGAAGTTCTGAGGCACACAGTTCTGAGGAACTTCTGGGTCATACTGGTTAGTCAGAAAGGCCAGTTTCACATCCATTAGTTGTCCTTCATACCTCATGTGGGTCACAAAATGTTCTTGACTCTTTTTTTTTTGTTGTTTTCAGTTGCTGGATGGCATGGGAGCCTAGTCTTGGTGCATTTTATGGGCCAGTGGCATTCATTGTGCTAGTCACCTGTGTTTACTTTCTCTGCACGTACGTGCAGCTGAAGCGCCATCCTGAACGTAAATATGAGTTAAAGGAAAAGACAGAAGAT
>NW_009953651.1:2394809-2439141 GCF_000747805.2 Chaetura pelagica | reverse complement strand
TGCCGAGTACTGAGGTGGGCCATGGTCATATTACAGACTCTGTGTCAGTTCCCCAGGCAACCTGCTCCATGATTTCTTCTTCCTTATTGGAAAATGAGCATTCATTTAAGGCTCAGCTTCGAGCCGCAGCATTCACTTTGTTCCTGTTTACTGCCACTTGGACCTTTGGAGCACTTGCAGTATCTCAAGGTCATTTCTTGGATATGATATTTAGTTGTCTTTATGGAGCCTTCTGTGTGACCTTGGGGCTTTTCATCCTGATCCATCACTGTGCAAAGAGAGATGATGTGTGGCATTGCTGGTGGTCCTGTTGCCCATCCAGAAGAAACACCTATTCTGTCCAAGTTAATGTGCGCCCAAAGGTTAATGTCAATGGTGACACTCAAGTCCATGCACCTTGTCTTCAGGAATCACCATGTCCCAACAAAACAGCTGTGTTTAACCATCCAGCAGCTAGCCACTGCAAACTCACTAACCTACAAGCGGTTCAAAATCACGTTAACTGCCTTTCGCCTGTGACACCGTGTTGTGCAAAAATGCACTGTGATCAGCTACTTGATGATGAAGCTCACATTCACGTCCACAATGAGGGAACATTCAGGCCCAATATGCACATTCATAGATGTCTGAAAAGCAGAACTAAGCCACGTTATTTCAGTCGGCATAGGTCTGCAGGTGAAAGAGAATATGCCTATCACATTCCTTCAAGTATTGATGGCAGCATCCACAGCTCACATACAGACAGTCCCCACAGTACGCATGATAGCCAGTCAGGTCACAGACGGGCCTGCTGCTCAAAAAGTGATCCATATCCTACTGTCAACCAGCCCGAAAGTAGCGACGCAAGTACTGTCATATATAGTTGTGCTAAAATGCCAGAAAGTGACACTGTGCACCATCCAGCTCATTTTGAAATGCACCCACGGACACAGTCATTGCCATTTAATACGACAAATCACAATGGAATTCTCAAGGGAAACGTGCATGAAGCCATGATATACAGCTCAGATAGTACAGGAAATATCAAAACTGGCCCTTGGAAAAATGAAACTACTGTGTAGTTCATGGGCCATCAGAGTGTGTCTTTTCCCCCTAAACCATCGTTATTTTGTTTTTATTCCAAACTAAATAAGATGATGTATTTGTGTAGCTCAGCAGTAAATTGTACAGCTTTCCCATCTTTATTGCCATTTTCTTAATAAGAGTCTAAAAGAGAGAGATAGTGACTGTTTTAAAGTGAAGTTATTTTTAAAAGAAAGCTATAACATGATCCTGAAAGATAATTAGAAAATGAAGTCTAGACAATTGAATATGAGAGGCAATATCCTTTTGTTACACAGAACATTTCTTTAGAAATTCATCATTTTCATTCATTGTTTTCACTTTTGTTCTGTAGTGGCTTCAGACACCTTTTATAAACATATCAGCATCTTAAACATTTACTTATTTATTTTTGTAGCAAAATATTATTACTGTGCCATGGATTTTAATCAGAAGATAATATGGTAGAAATGATAAACAGGATTTTATAAAATTACAGCTTTTTAGCTCTACAAAAGTGATACTGCCTCTAAAGATCTCCTGTAGCATATGGCCTGTAAAGTTGTGTGATGTACAGTCTCTGTTCTGTCCTTTTTCTTGTTGGAGAGAAGTGCTAAGTAATGTCTCTGTTACATCTGTGGTGCTGTATTGGTTGTATTTTGCATGACATAGGTCAGGATATACCATTTGCTGTTTTCTAGTATTACATGTGTTAAAAAAAAAAAAAAAAAAAAAAAAAAGAACAAAAAAAGTGTTGTACAAGGCTGTGAAAACCCTATTGATATTAATCTAGAGCATTATAAATCTACAGAAAAGAAATCACTCTGCACTAGTTTAAGTGGCACAATCCTTTGTATAAGGTTATATGATAGCTTTGATAAGGGTCCACTCTAATATCTTTACAGAGCATGCACTACTCATTTTATGTGACATTGTGCAGCGTAATAGCAAATGTCTCAACAAGTTTTACACTTCTTTGTAAACTATGCCTTTTGACCAAATCTGTAAGCTGTTTCACAATAACTTTTCCATATCTGTTAAGGTAGAGCAGTTTTGTCATTAACTCTTTGAGGACTACAGTTATTTTCTTAAAATAGCTTATTCTAGTTCAGAGACACTGTATATGTGATATTGTCTGTTTAGTTACATGATCAATGTAGTCCAGATTTGTCAGGAAAGAGAAAGTTCAGTCATTTTCCAGAATGACACCTTCTTAGAGTCCATCTAGTCATTTCACCACTTGCTTTCTGAAAACCCATTTCCTTCCCTAGCAAATTTCAGATTCTCTTCATCCTCTAATGCAAATTTGACCTTCAGAAAAGTTCTTTATGTTCATGATTTCTGCTGAATGGAAGGGCTTTCCAGGGTCAGTACCATTCTCTATTAAAAAGGCTCTCGGCAAGAATTTTTTTCATGTTTCTATGAACATCTGAACACAAAGCATCAACTCACAGTACAGAACTGCATCATAATTATCCCTATGTGAAATAAACCCGTTTTTTTCAAATAGGAGAGGTGCAGAATAACGGTCCACAGGAAATGAATAGGCAAATAGAGCTGAGAGAAAAAATTCTACAGTGGAAAGTGAGCAGTGCATCAATAAATTAGAGAAAAAGCACAATTCTGTATGGCCACATGAGAAAGATTGTTGTTGTGTCTTAACACAGATGTGTGTAATTGCTACATTTCTGCAGAGAGGAAATAGAAAATTCACTGGAGAGATCATCAGTCTGTGATTCTCTGTGTATGTGTTGCAGAAATCTTCACATACTTCAACCCATTATTTTTCTATAATTAGCTGTTTATTAGTCTCTACCTTTTTTTTTTTTTTTTTTTGTAATATGTAGGAATACATTTCCTAATAGTGTACATAAAGATGACAATTATAATGTTAGAATGTTATAAAAACATGTAAGTCAGATGAATGTGTTCTGCAGTGTTGCAGGTGGGAATTAGTACTCAAAGGGTTAATGCTCAGTATCTGAGTGTAAGAAATCTTGTTTTTCTGTATTTTTGTAAATTTGAAATATATATTGTAAACTTCAGCAGTGCAATGTATCCATCTCAGATGTGTATTTTTAAAAGGTGATCAAGAAGAATGCACTAGGTAGTTGTCAAGTTTTAAGCCAATATACAAAAGTTTCATGACTGCTTCTTTAGCTAATACATAAAAAGAAATGCCTGAGCTTTATTATGTATATGCTGTAATGCTTGAACTGTCTCTAAACTAAAATACACTATTTTTCTTTGTTTGCATAATGAAATATTTTCTGTTTAATAATTATTTTATTTTAATATTACTTTTTGCTCATGCCACATAGACAGTGAGCCCTAAACAAGCATAAGCATAATGTGAAATACCACTTCTCTGTGTCTTAGCACTATGTATATGTATATTCTGTAATAGCAAAATCCTAGGAGGTCTCTAGACCATTATGCAAAATATTCCACACACACAGCCAAGTGAGATACTCACTCTGCAAGAACCCACTCGGTGAGCTGCTTTATTCAGCTTGTGTTTTAATCACCTCTGTTGTTTTGTCTGAGAGGTTAGTTCCATCTTCATAATGGCTTACAAAGAGGTAAATAGGTGCTGCTTTCCACAGAATATCTTATGTGATAAAACTCTCTGGAATTTAAATGTAAAATATTAAAACACTTTTCTTATTGTGTTAAAAATTAATTTAGTGAATATTTCTGGGCTAACTTTGAAGAGATGTGTTATGCAATAATCTGCATATTATTTTTTCAGAAAATATACAGTATAACTACAGAGTAGAACATGATATTAAATAAATACAAAAATGTTTTGTAACATCAAATTTGAGCAAAATGCTTTTTGTGCTTTTGGCTTTTTTTTTTCATTAAGATAAATGAGATAATTTCAATGCTTTGGGAGTCTGGCTTTGTTTTATTGTGAGTTTTTTGTCAATTATAGTCAGTGAATCATTACTACTTTACCTGATTTTCTTTCCTGTAAACATCAAGCCAATGGAATACCTGGAGTTTAAGAAATATATTGTCCCAGTAAATTCCTCAAGGACATACACATGGAACAGGCTTCAAAGTCAGCATCAGTTTTGGTGAATCATTCATGACATAAAAATGACTGAACAGAATTTTACTGTTCACTTTCTGTCTGATATCAAGCAAGAGAAATTTTTGGAGAATGATGCAATCAACAGAAATCTGAAGGGTTGTTATTATTACAGTATTACCAGGAGAAAAATACACTCTGATGCTGCAGTGTTCGTCTCTGCATATAGGAACTCCCAGTTTACAGATCATCTAAGTGATTCCATTTTAAGTCACATAGGCTGTTTACAAGAAGAATTCCTACCCAGCCTCAAATGAAGAATTTTGGTGTTAAAATAAAGCATACATTTTTGCACATTGTGCCTGATCATATGTGTTGTTCCTGAGAAGTCTGTTGTTTGTGTCTGCACTAATATGACTGAGCAGTTGCTGTCAGTGGCCATAAACACATGTTCTCCTTCACCACACAGCTTCCTCCCAGCTACCCCTCGGGCACCTAATCCAGATGTTAACCCACTAAGGGAGCCTTCACTGCAGCTGTATAGCATTCTTGTTGTCTAATCCAAAATCTGTGCTTAAAGCAAAGTCAAGGCCACATTTGATAGATAACACAGCAACCCCCACTTGAACACTAAGGGCTGGAGGCGGATAAACCTAATGGAAATGTCTTTAAGCAGTGTATCTCCTCCCCTGTCCAAGTCTCTGCCTAAACTACCAGCCTAGGAAGTCTTCTCTCTACAGACATCTGCCAGATCCAGGGAAATCCCAACAAAGTTATTCAGCTTACCTAAAATTCCTGATTGTCTGAAATGAGAGTGAACCAGCTCAATGGAGTTAATGATGAGAAGAGGCAGAGTTGGAGGAAACCTTTTTGGATGCTCTGTCACAAAGCTGCCTTAGGCTCATCGTGTGGGGGCACATGGGTCTAAGCATCCTGGATGCCGCAAAGATCTAAAATTGCTCTTGTGCAGACACTATTAAGGCTTACAAAGCTGACTATGACTCCACAAGTTTGGGGGTAGCTTCCTCTGTAAATTATATGCCTTTTTACAATGAAGAGATTGTCTGACACAGGATGCTTGTGCACTTGGCTATTTGGGAAAAAATAGCTGTCATTGAGCACAGGTCAGCAACCTTTTTAACAAAGAATCTTCTTTGCATTGACACAGAAGAAAGGAAGGTGAGTATGGTTCTCTGTTAAGGAGACCACCTGTATTCTCACTGAGATTTTTTTGCCTGTGACAAGAAATGTTGCCTATAAAGACATTAGCAGCTAAGCACTTTCCTTAGCATAGCATAAATCCAAGTTTCTGCACCAGCACTTTCGAGTTCAGAAAGGTATAGGAGGCAGCTGGATCAATCAGGTTCCACCAGGTGGGTAAAAAGACTGGCTGGCTGACTTCAGTCAAGCAATTTCTGTAGTAACTTGGTGCTCTAGGCAGCTTTTACTTGCTTAGTTACCACTACAGAGAAGGGAGCTTTTGGTTTGGTTGTTTGTTTTCTTTTGCTGTGCCCAGATGACAATTTTTTAATTAGCAATTGAATTGGTAAGAAGAAAATTTTTTCTACAAATTGCCTTGACTATATAAACCACAGAGTTTTGTTCCCTGTTGCTAGGTCTATGAAGGTGTAGGTGAATCTCTGTTCCCTTATCCTACCAGCCTATTATCTGAGTTTTTCAGGAGCCACACAAGCAAGCATTAGTGAATTCAGGACAGCATTACAGGGCTCATTTCTCTGCAAGGAGGGCTGATAGTTGGTTTGCAAGCTTTCAAGCAGTTCATCCTCAGACAAATATCCTGCCTTAAGGTTGTGCAGCTGGCCATGCCTGAGATGTAAGGAGTTTTTTTGTAAACACCGTGTCTGTATACCCCATAGGTGCTACTGTCTCTTTGTATTTTGATCAATTTAAATTCTGTAGTGCTTGCATAATGGCTGACTGTTCCTATCAGGCTGTGACTCCAGCTCTTCCTCTCATCCTGCAGTGCACTGTCATAGGAGGTTGTTCTGCATAGTCAGTGTTTTTATTAATTCCTTTGTTTTTTTCCCACATAATCAGTAACACCAGAGGAAGGCAGCAGAAGGAGCTTATTTTGGGGTTAGGGAGAACTCTGGGAGAATAGTAAGTGATAAAACCTGATTGGGTGTACACTTTATTCGTATTCCTCTCACAGTATTTTCTTTTGTTAGCCCATTTGTTACTGAGCTGTAGGCTGTTACAGTCACTTATTCCCCAATTATTTCCATAGTAAGACCTTGTTCTCTACTAATTAGAACACAGCTGAAATTAACCATTTAGCTTGATATATACCCTCAGGAGTTGCTGCACTCGGATGATTTTAAAGAGTTCAGCCAAAATTACTGCAACTTTTTCAGCAAAGAGGCTTGAAGAAAGTTTGTTTGTCCACAATAACACCTTTCAGTAATTTTTCAATAGTTCTGTCTTCAAGGCCCAGTATTTGAAAATTTGGGGAGAGATGGCTATTCTAAGAAAATATAAGGGCAAGTTTTGCTGTTTCTCTAGAAAACAGTTCAACACAGATGCCACTTTTCACTAAAAATATCCCACTATGCTACTGTGAAAAGTCTTTCTTCTTAGGACGTATATGCCTTGACTGAGGCTACATTCACTAATCACATGCTGCTGTGAAAGACCTGCCCCATAAATGACTGAGTTCAGCTGCCCTCACCTAAGGCTAGGAGGGAAAGCAGGAAGCTTTTCTCATGTTCTTTGCCAAACTCTAGCTTGCCTGCCCCTCATAGGTGCTATGGTGGAATGGAGGAGGGAATTATCTAATTTGCATGATGAGAAACAAATGCAGGGCTAGAGGAAACAAAAAGGAAGAGATTTTGCTTCTAGCAGTGGATTGAGTTGGATGGAACAAGCTGAACAGAAGGAGAGAGGTTGGTAGGAGTAGGGAGGTGCTACAAGCTGTCTTGGGGGTTGATTTGAAGCTGGGAGGGAAAGGAGAACCACAAAATTGAAAAGAGGGTCTCAGAGACTGGGAAGAAACTGGAACCAAATTTATGATGGAAGGAGGGAGAGTAGGGTGAAACATTTCTGTCCATGGGTGTTTCTGGGTTGGATATGTAAGCTGAGCTTTGTTATTCCTCTGCAGTCAGTAAATATCTGCAAACCTACTAGCAAGTTGGTTGTTTGCTTATAATGTTGATTCTTGTAGAAAAAGATAGTGTATTAGTGCTGTCAGCTATTCCATTAACCTAAGTGTCAGAAATCTGTGTAATGAATCACAGATGCTTAAAGCTGCTGATTAACCAGATATTTCATGTGCTATTTGATAGAATTTCTGCATTTTTAATGTCCTCTTTCAAAATCTAGGAGCCGTTACCAAAAAAAGACAACTGATTTGAAATGGTTCTAGTGCAGCCGAGTTAAAATTGAGGCACTATTACAATTAAGGGTGCATTTGGAACTTCCATTCACAGCTCTAGGTTGTCTTTTCATGTTAGTTTTTAACTATTTGAGTGCGTGTTGCTTTCTAACACCTTGTCTTTGGTGCTGGACATTTAGAGTTCTTCAAGTGTGTCACTTCGTGTACATGTAGGGTTAAGTTGGTCATTTCACTACAAGTTTTCTTTTTCATCTTTTTTCCATCCTTTTTCTGGAGCTTGTAGAGTTGCAGAGTTGTCAGGGTTGGAAGTGATCTCTGAAGATCATGTAGTCCAACCCCCTCTGCTAGAGCATTATCACTTAGAGCAAGCCACACACAAACATGTCCAGATGGGTTTTGAATGTTTCCAGAGGAGATTCCATAACCTCTCTGGACAGCCTGTTCCAGTGCTCTCTTACTCTCACAGTCAAGAAGTTTAACTTGAACCTCCTATGCTCCATCTTGTGCCCATTGCCTCTTGTTCTGTTATTGGGCACTGCAGAAAAGAGACTGGTCCCATCCTTCTGACACCTGCCCTTTAGATATTTATAAGCATACATTGGATCCCCTTCCATGCTCCTCGTCTCCAGGCTGAAGAGACTCAGCTCTCTAAGCCTTTCCTAAGAAAAAAAGTCTTCTCAGAAAAATTTTGATGTTGAAGCTTCTAACAGTGCAGACCCTGCTTTTCCACTCTTCCCTGTGCTGAATGCTAGAAAGGAAGAAGTGGCTTTGAAGACTTTCTTTTTGAACTTCCCCATTACTTTGGGTTCCAAAGTATTTAAGTAGCTGTATAATTGTTCTAAGTGTTGTCAGCCCTATGAGAACATAGATGCATTAGGAAAAGGATCAAGCGGAAACCAAGAAGTCCCTGCTCTGGCTCTGTGCAGCTTTATTACAGTCTGTAGGAAGCCTGTACATTAACTCATGTTGATGTATAGGCTGCCTGTAAATTCCCTGTTCCCCTGCAAAGAAGCTTTTTCTCCACAGGGAAGTTACCTGGGACTGCTGAGAAGGGCATCACATAGCCAGTCCCTTCAAACTGTGGGAGGTTTGCCAGCTTTGACTGATAAGGGATTGATTTACTTTTGTCTCTGACACTGCATGATGGCCTGCTCAAGCCAACAGCTGGCTAACTTTATGCACTGGGAGGGAGTTTCAATGCACATGTGAGGTCTAGCCCCTGTCATTATACAAAGGTCATTCTTCTGTAAGCTCCAGGAAAGACTTTCCCTTTAAAAACTCACACTTCCTTGCTAACCCTGAGCCAACTGCCCAAGCCAGAAGCTTGTGAAGCACCAGTCCTCTTGACAAGATGGTGTGAGAAGGTAACATTAACATGGAAGGCTGGTTCCTATCTTTTGTAAAACCTATCAAAACTTTCCCTGCATTTGGATGTGAGGAAAAAAAAAGCAGGGGTGGGTGCAAGGAGACCAGTTTAAGTGCTACAAAAAACCAAAACCAACTCAGTCATTCCGAGCTAGTGAAGAAGCCTTTATTCTAGCATAATAGCAATGTTGTATTCCACCTGACAGCACAGTACAAGCAACGTGACATATAGTCAGCGGCTATAGTGCACTGAAAGTAACTACACTTCACCCACAATGCTTTTCCCCTGGGTAAAAATAAGCTGTATGCAGATGTACTGTGGAAGTGCTTCTGCATCCTTTAGTACACTGGTGGAATGTTTAAAACTAAGCATTCATCTAGTGTGGACATGCACTTTAAATGCTTTTACAATATTGAAGTGAAAAGAGGGAAAGTTCCTTTTTTATTATTTTTTTTTTTTAATTACACAAAAAGCTAATCATCAGTATTACACTAAGATGTTATTTTTCTTCAGTATGTAGCTAACACAGAGCCAGACAGCTGCCTAACTGAGCACTGCACCAAGAACAAAAAGTAACTATGGAAAATGGGAAAAAAATATCCTCATGCTGTCAGTGGTTCAGACCTTCACCTGCAAGGAAATTATTCCAGACACTGTAATCTGCTTCATTAGCCCATTCATTAAGGTTCAACTTGCTTAATAAAACCAGGGAGATCAGAATATGCCAATCAAATTCAGAAAGACTTAAACAATCTCTGGCATAAGGGGCTTAGGTAGTTCATTGTAGATTGATGCAGGGAAACTGCTGATAGACACAAAACATACAAGATATGTTTTCAAGGGCCCTGGAGCTGTGGGATGAAAAAAAGAAATGTAGCAAAAGTCCTTTTACTCAGACAAAATAAGAATAAAATATCTTATGTAGGATATAAGGAGGTTTGAATTTAAATCAGTGAAACGATGAAAGAAACTGACAAAGCAGCATTTTTAATAGCTCAGCACAGGCTTTCCTTCCTTGTGTAACCACTGCTAGATGCAAATAAATGTTTAATTTATGCAGTCTTTAGTAAAACTTTTTTCACTGTAGAGCAATAAGCCGTAGAGTTGAAACTAAAGGCAAGAACCTTTCTATCGGTTTCTATGGATCCTATGTTGAATACACAGTGAACAGAAAATGAACAGTGTATGGTTTAGAACCCAATCTGAACACTAAGCTGCAAACCTTATGAAAGGGAGGCTTTCCACTGTAGAGTTGGGTCACACATCCTGGCACGAATCCACAGTGGAAAGGACCTGGAAAAGAAGTGGGTGGAAATGAAAGAGAAAAGGGGCTTAAAGGGGAGGAGGGTGTTGTGATGGATAATCAAATGAGCACAAGAGTGACCACAAGCCCTGGATGATGTGTTAAGCAGGACTGCACAGGTGAGTCTGGTCCTGTCATGATGCTCCTTCAGAGGGTGACAAAATGTTGGATAAGGTTTGGACAGTAGCCTCAAGGAGGAGCTGAAAACTGGAAATATACTTCAAGTTAAAGGCAGGTAATGTGTTCAGGTTGTGGGGAGACAGAAGGGGGAAAAAAAAAAATACATTATTTGATCACTGTCCAGAGGTACCTATATAGGCAGAAACTACCATACAGAAGGTTCTTTAATCTTGCAGTAAAGGTATGAAAAGATCCAGTGATTAGGAGCTGAAAGTAGGACTTGCCTTTTCATCTGCAAAAGTAATTAACTTCATAACAATTCCTTAGTGATATAGTAAGATGAAATTTTTAACTCAAGGGAGGATATCTTTCAGCAATATATTTCACTTCAAACACAAATTTTTGACCTTGGTACTATTAGAACTACAGGGTAAAATTTTCCAGGCAGTTTACATTATGTTTGATGTTCAGTAGAGTTAGCCTCAGAAATATCCTACTTTCAGATGGGTATTGTAGAGGTGAGGTAGAATAGAAAAGACAGTGTCTCAACCTGCCTATGGAGAATGTAGGAAATTGTGCTGCACTCCAACACCCTTAACTGTGGCCTTTGTGCCACTGTTCAGTTTAAGTCTCTTCTTAATGTTTATTATTCTAGGTTGTTCTTAAACTGTATATTTGAATGGAAAAACTTTATATTCTGCCACATAATAAAGCTCTTAGATATGGCTTTAAATTAAGAACTCCCTTAACCTCTTACTAAAACCAAAACATGCTTGCCTAACTAGATGTTATCAGTACATCCTGTAATTTTCTGCATTAAATCAAATTCTTCTCTAGCACCTAATAGCCAAACTTTGAGCTGCATTAAGAATTTGATGTTTATAATTGAATCCCTTCCTTGCAAATTTCCCAGAGTGTTGCCTATACTAGAATACATTATTCATAATCCACCAATTTTCTGCCTTTCCAGTAAAACTGGTAAAACAATTCCAGATTTCACATTTCCAGCAGTAGAACAACTGAGGATCTCACAAGTTTTCCAAAACCTCATTCCAGCTTCTAGGTCTAAAGTTTCATCTTCCTTATTTAATATGTCTACTGGATCCTGATGTAAAATGATTGAGCCTTTAGTCTGTTGGGAGCAAAGGTAGAGCAACCATATGTTAGGATGCTAACACACTGCACAGAGACTGGCATTTCGTAGGTAGGGAGAGTCCTGATTTTGCACCTACTATTTGTACATAGCTCTCAAGCTGTGATGAACAGGGTGAAACTGTTCTTGGGCTGTGTTGGGAGATCTTTCTTTTTTTTTTTTCTTATTTCTCTTTAAGGAAAGAGCCTCATGCAGAGCGGTTCTTTTCATATCCTCCTGTTTTTCATTTTCTGACTCTGTGCATGTCATCATGTTGCTGTTATTCCACTCTTTTTCATGTCCTCTGGAAAGGCAGCACAGGTTCAGTGCTGACCTTAGCTTACCTGACAGCCCCAGGTCTTGTGCTGACAGGTAGTGTCATGGCTGTGATCTGAAATGCTCTTTGCTCTCTTTATGCTGAAACATAGACATCACAGCCAATTTTGGAACATACTCTGATGACATTCCCCAAAAGCCCCTGTGTTGTGCAAGTCTACCAGGAAGCATAATTTCTCTTTTAAGACATTTGTCCACATTCTTAATTTTCCACTTCTCTGTTGCCCCTAAAGCTTCTTGCTATTTCTTGGTTTTTATTCTCCCTCTCACACTTCACTCTGTGTAGCTCAGACAGCTTCCAGATGGTCTGTCCTGAAGTGAGTCCTTTCTGGAAAGAGCTTCACTGTTGTCGCTCACCAGACGACAAAGATGACCTGAAAAGACTGTGCCAAGCAGTGAGGTTATTTTTACTTTCATTGGCACTTAGGAGTTATGTAGCTCTAAACCATACATATGTGCATGTACCATTTGTGTGTGGAAATATATACACACACATACAAATGAGCTGTGGAGAATATTTGAGAGATATCAACATAGTGCTTGTTATTGCCTCCCTCTGTTCTCAGCAAGGAGCCCACGCTTTCAGAGTATGTCTTCTAATATGAAGTATTACCAGTATTTGCAGTATGTCCTAGTGGTTTTTAATGGAACTTTCAGTTTTCTAAGTGTTCCAGTTATTCCATCTCTGCGTACAAGGAACGAATAATTTAAAATCTCAGAAGCTTTTCCAGTGGCCGCAGTTGCTCTTTCATCTGTAATATCTCCCCAGAGATATGGGAAGTTTCCACTTGTAAAAATTAGTCTGAGAGAAGCACAAGATTCCTAATAGTGATATTTTCTTAATATAATTTTGCAAAGGCTGTACAAAATTAGACAACTTACATATTCCTGATATGCATTAGCAACTTTAAATTCTTTTTAACAAATTTCTCTTCCATGGAAATGTTTTTATTTATAAGCAAAAAATACCACCATGTGATATTTCTAGAGAATTGAAGCTACATGATTTGAATCAAAATTATTTCAGATGCATGTAGTTTACAAATGGAAATGCTCCCATAAACAATAAGATATTGCTGAGTTCCTCCAGTTAAGAGTTAAATGAGTCAGACCACAGTCTATATAGTCATAAGAATTAGAGGCAGAGATAATTAATAATTTAATTTAATTATAGCCACTCTTTTGACTGTGGCTGGTGTATAAGATTGCAAATACGAAACATAATTATTATTCTGAAGATCATTCAGGACAAAAGACTGAAGATGACGTTAAATCTCTTAAAGGACTTTAATTATTTTAAAGTCATACATTAATTAAGGTGTTTACTTATTAATCCTTGGAAATTGAATTCTGTTCTCAGAATAAGTGCTGTAATTTTCTTAAGTAAGTGTTATGTTTCTCATACATGAGAGGTTGAATTGCTCAACCTTAACTTTAGAATTACCTATAATAACATGAGAGATGCTGACAATTAACTCACTCTACAACTTATCTGTGCCTCTAGCAAGTTTTGTGGCTCTAGCATCTCTCTCTTTAGAAATCTAGTTGGCCTAGTTTATTTGGGTCATTTACCAGTCATTGCTGCTTCATTTCTTGCTGACCCTAATTTGACCATCTGATATTAAAGCAGAATGTAGACAGAATCTGTGGCTGCAGTTGCATGCCAGCTAGCACAACAATCTTAAGTTGAAGAATTTTGTTATTTCTGGCCCCTCTGGAGAATGTCCTCACAGACATAAGAGATTGGGATGTTTACTATTACTGTTTTCTATCCTTCCTCATGCTCGCTCTTCGAATATAGAAAGTAAAACTCACAGGCCTTCTTGCATATCCATAGCTTTCCTTGAAATATCTTTGTGGGTCAGAGTTTTAGTTAGCATCCTGGTTTTCTGTTCTTGAAAAACATTTTAGAAGTCTCAAAGTCAGGGTACAGGTTCATGATTTTGTTCTTTACCTCTTGTGTGCACCATATTCCCCTTCTTCCTCCTCTGTCTTGGGTCACCCATGTAAAACCCATACAGAGCATTTCGCCCTGAAGCAGATAATCAGCCCTAGAGGTAATTTTAAAATAAGCCATTTTAGTCCAATTTTTAATTATTTTTTTTTTTTTAGAAAAGTAATATTTTCAGGAACATGGAGCATTGTAAGCTGAATTTAAAAAAAAAAAAAAGGGGGGGGGGAAGAAATTAGGTTGTTTAGTTTCAGACAATGAATATTGCAATAGTATTCACAGGTTTTTTCAGGTTTTTCAGTCCTTGCAGGTTCCTTATAGCCAAAAAATATACATTGCCTCCTGTGCTGCAGTGCCTAGGGAAAAAATGACAATCTTGTCTCTTCAGCAGATATGCAGCAATCTCACTGCAGATGACAAAGGACAAAGCAACAGTTCTGCAACAGCAAGCTGTAGAGCTGCCTGGAAGGGCAGAGTCTTGGGAAAATGAGGGGTGCGTTCCAGATTCAGTTATAAGTCTGCTTTGCTGTGCTTTCCTTCTTCCCACCCCCTCGCTGGTCATGCACTCTGTGAGAACTATTACTGTGCCAGCTGGAGCAGAATTAAATTTCACATGGGAAGTAAAACATTGGGTAAGAGAATGTGAATAATTTTACCGTTGTGCTGTAGCATAAGGATTATCATTCACTCTTTTTTGCTTTGCTCCATCTTGCAGACAAAGCCCTGCATTGTAGTTGTAACCAAGCAGAGCAGAGTATTGGCAGCTGAAGCCATTTTAAAATGTTGTCCTCTATCTAGCTCATATCTTCTCCCCCACTGTGTTATCTGTGAGTTATTTGAAGTTTCTCCTTGGAGCACTTTAACGTTTTCACGAGGTGACTCTGGCCTTGGTGAGTTGCCCCTTCTCAGCAAGTAGATATTGTCCCCTTGATACAAACACTGATGGTTGTTCCTCAGCTGCTGCAGAAACTGAAGGCTGCACCTAGTTTGTTGTGACTCTTCAGTGCCAGTGACATGCAAGGTTTGGGCAGATGTTAGCAGTGGAAAAAAAAAATTGCCTGATTTTGATTGACTCTCCTGTTTATTCTGCTTTGCCATCAAAGCTTTCTGGAAAAAGCTGGACAAACAATTAAGCACTGAAGTCTATTGAGCCATTCTAAATTTCCTAAACTTGCCTATGTCATTGATTTAATGTTAATGGATCCATTGTCTACAGCACCTTCTCAAACTGTCTCTCTGAAGGAGCAATCTTGTCTTTGTGAAATTCAGGTGCCAAATAAAGGATTAAAGCTTCAGTCTTGATTGCAGCTTTTAGAGCCCTTTCAAAGGCAGTAAGTCATTGGCCTAAGATAATTTATCTATTCAGGCTGTTGGAAGTAGGATACATAGAATTGCTCTGAATGCCCATCTGAAATAGTGCTTCTTAGCTACAGACTGCATTTATTGCACCTGTGATTATTGGAGTAATTGACAAGGTCTATTTTTCCCACATTATACCCAAAATGAAACATTTATTTTGACACATTGGGCTACCACCATCTGTGCCCCAGCATCAAAACATTTTTTTAAATGTTCTATTTCAGCTGTTCCAGTTGGCCTTGAAAGTGCTTAAAATCTGGCAAAAATAGCACCAATGTTTAACTGTGCACAGAAGGGATTATTTGTATGTCAGTAGCACATTGTTTGCTTTCTAGGTCTCTAACAGCTGTATATAAGAATGTGATCCTTTACACATGCCAGTTTTCACTGATTATGTCACATGGTGCTTAAACACAAAGCTGAGGGTCAGCGAATCATTTTGTACTTTTCTCATGTCCACAAGGGTGATACCCAGGCACTGCATGGAATCTCAGCATAAACCAGATAAAATATTATTTCATTAAAAGTAATAATGAACTTCCCTGGCATTTGCAGAAAAACTTATTTCTGTTAATCTGAGTCTATTGTTCAAATATTGGGTGAAGAGTTTCCATTTAAATCTTTGTATAGAAATATATGGTATGTAATATCCCCACAGGCAAGAACCGGGACTTTGCTCTCAGATGACCTAATTTTGAAAGAGACAATAAGATGACTAAATGGAGGTGCAGCTGATATCAGTGCCCAAGGCCACCCCTAAGCTTCATCGCAGTCTATGTGATGGAAGGTCACCTTACTTCAGTGTCTGTAAACTGTAAAATAAATAAAAATATCAGCAATGCAAAAGGCCTCACAGAAACATCTATTTTAAATATAGGCCAGTTGCTTATTTCAAAGTTCTTTAGAATACATTAGTTCTAATATTTCATTTTAAAGGGTACTGGACAAAAGATATTTTTCTAAACTCTAAAACTAAGTGTAACCATCAGTAAATAAAAAACAATAATCATTTTAGCAGACCATTAGAGAAATATGAGGTAAGTAATCTGAAAAGTAATAAAATTAAAGTAGCATGACAGCTCAAATATCTAACTTTTTTAAAATCAAATATTGAAAAATATTCCAATTTGTAAAGAGTAAATTCCAGATGCTGTGTGATATGACTTTTTTTTCTATAGAACTAAGGATGCATATCGATCTGTAGAGATGTGACTTGGAATTTACAGGGGAAAAAATGTCTTCAGGCACTTCTAGACAAAATACACAAACCAGTCTCCCAGAGAAACTGTGGAAGTTTGTCCCCTGCTGTTGATGCTGAAATGAAAACATTGTAGAAATAAATGTCTTTTAATTCAAACTCATCTCGTTCTATTGGGATAGTAGTCTGAGAGGGGGGAAAAGATTTGTACCTCTTTCCAAGCTGCCCAGCTACTGTGTCCTTCCATAGTTTACTACCCTATAAAAGCTAGAAGTGCCCAGTGTCCTTTTGCCCTCACTGGCCAATGCTCAAGCATCTGATTTTAGTAAAGAAATATTTATTCAAGAAAAATGGTAGACTTTAATAAAGAAGGTAAAATTTTTAATACACGTGAAGTAGTCTAAGTGAGAAATTGATACTACAAAATTGAATTCATGTGCTTCAGTGGTGAGTTGTGGGTCAAAACAGCAGCAGAAACAAAGATTATGAGAATCAAAGGATGATCTGTTCAGCTGAAAGCCTTAACCGGCTGTGTCCTTAATAAAAGACTTCTACACTCCAGTTTTTGAATGCAGGCTTTAGTTAAACCTTATTTCCCTCTCTATTCTTATGTCTCATCATATTTACAGCACATATGTACATCCCTACCCAGCACAGATTATCATAGTTTTCTCCCACATCTCAGTATTGTTCAGGGATCCTGGGGTTAATAGAAGTCAGCAGACAAGTCTATTTTTGACACTGTGTGAGAGTTCACTTTGATTATTCATGGATGAATCAGCATGTCGTCATCTCTGTAGGTCTAGACGTAAGAAAGGTATAATAGCCAACCCCAAGCAAGCCACGACTGCAGTGAGAGCCCTTTATCTGAGCAGTATGAAGGCACATTCACTCAGGAATCAGATGCAGGCTCAGAGGCAGTCAAGCAAGAGCAGCTCAGCTAAAGCTCTGGGGAAGAAAAGAAAATGCTGGCCTGAAATATTGTGAAATATAAATAACAAGACCAGTCTTGGTTGCATAAGCATATGCTGAATGACATGAAAAAAATTATATCTTGTAAAAAAACAGAAGTCTCTGCCCAAAAGTAAAACCCTTCATGGCAGTTTAAGACCTTTCTAGCTCATTGCAGCTCTGCTACACAACAGCAAACGCCATCTTTGCTGACAAATTTTCATTGCATCAGTGTCATCAGGAGAAAGATGCATGGGCATCTAGCTACAGTTATTTAATCAGCAGCTTCAGTATTTTCCTTTTGTCAGTAAACCTCATTTGACATTATAAATGTAAGAGTTACAAGCCCATGAGGGATTGTAGAGCAGTACAAATTTTATAGAAGAGATCACGTATTATCTAAAATTTACTTCTGAACAACACTTTCAGGTTCTGCAGGGCAGTTGGTACACATTAAAAGATATTGGATGCAAACTGGAACACAGGAAGTTCCATCTCAAAATGAGGAAAACTTTTTTACTGAGAGGGTGATGGAGCACTGGAACAGGCTGCCCAGAGAGGTTGTGGAGCCTCCTCTGGAGATTTTCAAGAGCTGTTTGGATATTTTTATGTGATCTGCCCTAGGTGGTTCTGCTCAGGCAGCAGGGTTGGGCTCGATCTCCAGAGGTCCCTTCCAACCCCTAATATTCTGTGATTCTGGCATGGAAATTTTTTAAGTTTTCAGTAAAACAGAGAGATGAGAGAATATCTGGAGAAGGACCAACTACAAATAACCCTACACATGCATAATTAACAGGATTCAAGAAGCAGTAATGATCATTCTTTTAACACAGCTTAAGTCCACCTAGAGAGGTGAACACTTCAAAAAGTCAGCATGAAATTAAAAAAAAAAAAAGCTTTTCCTAGTTTGGCTTTGGGGAACTTGTCAAATTATTAACATTACTTTAACCTAATTTTAATTTTGTTTAATGTTATTTCTTTATCCATGAAACTCTATGAAAACATGTTGTTTATGCAAATAAACTACATGGAAAATTGGTTTTGCAACTAAATGACAGTTGACAGACTAGACTGTAATGGCCAGTTGGGAACTTTACAGCATGATTTGTTTACTCAGTAGTACAAATTGCATAGCTCTGATAATTAGAGACAGTAAATATCTTAATAGTGGCTTTTTTAATTAACAGAGTCCTACAGCTGGATCTCAGTTCCCACTAACACTGTTTTGTGCTGCTTCAGTGGCAGGAAAAATAGCTTTAATCCTTATTTCAGTACTTGCCCTATTTAATAGGTCAGAGCTGAAATAACGAAGGTCAGATTTGTCCAATTAAGTTTGTACCAAAACAATGTTTTTTGCTTGACTGTTTACACAAAGAGTAAATCCTACCATTTTTATCTTCATTGTCAGCTATGACTTCTCTATTTGCCCTCATTCCTCTTTTTTTCATCTGGTCTGCAAGTTCTTTAAGAAATTCCTCTTCCTCAAAATCTTAGATTCTACTCCAGCGTCAGATTTTGGATTTTTTTCGAATTTATTTCTTCATTTGAATTTCAAGGTATTTTTGTCACAGAGCTCTACAGAATAAAAAAAAACCAAAACAAAAAAAAAAACACAACCAAACAACAAAACAACAACAAATGACCCAACTCTGTAGCCAATGCAGCATCTCTAAGTAATATCTTTCTCATATCATCAAGTGAAAATATGGATGCTAGGTTGCATATGTTGCCACTTCCCTGCCAGCGCAAAATTTTGCTTACAAACAATTTAACATAGCACATTAGGATGAAATTTTACAGCAGCATAGGCATTGGTTTCAATTTTGAAAGCCTGGTATTCCCAGAGATGTCTTTATCAACTGATTGATGTTTGATTGTTGTTTGAAGGAAATTTGGGGCAACACCTGAGTCTCTGCTATTCCTAACATCAAAGCCAATGTGCTGCCAAACCTACATTATCCTAAAAACACAGGTCCTATACAGTGAGAGATGAAGGGAGACCAATTCCTGAGACCATGAAAACCCTCGGCAGGTGAATTACCTGGGTGGGGAGGTCACCAGGTCTCTCCTCACTGGAGAAGTGAACCCCTTTTGAAATTACCAACTTTGAATTTCCTTTTTTTTTTTTTTTTCCCTTGTCCTCTTTTATTCAGGTTCTTTCAAACCTACAGACCTCCCACATGGGAAGAGACTAGATATTTGCTTTTCACTTGATTTCATTCCACCCCTGGCAGTGGGACAGGTCAGTGGAGACACTTCAGGCGAAGAGTCAGTTGAGGAATTTGAGGGAGAAATGGTGACAGCAGTAGTCAGGTGAGCAGCGCCATGAATGAAATATCCCTGATCTAGCTAGGAAATCATATGGGACTACTGAGAAGCAATAGGAATATTAGTATAGGAACTAAAATAATCTGGACAACAGAAGAGAGGAAACTGAATTATGGTGCAAGGTGTCAAGCCAGATATAATTAGCGTAACTCAGCTGAGGCAGAATAATAATAATAGGGTACAACATAAATAGTAAGAGTACACATTGTTCAGGCAAGCTAGAAATAAAAGGTGGGATAGTGAAAGACTATTACATATTCATAATATGCTAAGCTAAAAAAAAATAATGGGGTAACATGATAAAATGGATAAGTTTGAGTAAAAAACAATTTAAGGAAGAATCATTAAAAGGTCTGGATAATGTTGAATGTCTGCTTTAGGCCCCTGGAGTTTAATTTTCACTGGATAAAGATCTCCATAATGTTATTAGAAAGAGAAATTTTAGCATTAGGGAAGATGTATCGTCTTTATGGGAGATTTTGACCTTCTAGAAACAGGCTTTAGAACAAACTAATAACTGCAGAATGCAGGAATATCTAGACATGGTAAATAAAAGATTTTTTTCACTGAACAAAGGAGGTATAACAAAGCTGTGCATTTAGGAAGGAAAGCAATAGTTAAGCATTTGGAGTTAAACATTTGAAAATTTGACAGTCATATCTGTCAGTCACTTATGTAACAGGAAAACAAAGAAGTAAAAGCTGTTCAGGTATATAAGGCAAGCTCAAAAAATCATAAACAAGCTGAAATTTATCTGCAAGACAATAAATAGTTCTGATAACCTGTATTAAAAAAAAAAAAAAAAAAAAGGGGGGGTTCTGATAACCAGTTTGATGGCAGAACTCTTTTGTTATTTCTGTTGAAGAGTACAAATGGACTATATGGAACAACATTTGAAGGCAGAATAAAGTCTGATGAAAAATTATCTTGGCTTGTTTAAAGAAAATCAAGGCTGGAGGGAGTAGTAACACAAGGGAAAGAAAAGAATTATTGAAGTGTAAATTATAACATTGGCATAAAAACAACTGGACCTATGCTAGTAAAAGGATAAAAGATCCTTTATCACTGGAAGATTTAATTTCTCAGAGACACCAAGGCAAAGAACACAACAAAGATGTAAAATTGTGATTGGATAATTGAGATGGTCACTTTAGGTGACCCTGGCATACAGGAGACATGAGGTGATTTTGACTCTTGGCACTGACAAACAATTGAGCTATTTTATCCAGAAATTTTGCATACTTCACAGAAAAGTGTGATTTCCAATTTGGATGTGAGATGGTTTCATTTCATTATTCCCTGATCTTAAGGATTTTGTAAGTTATTTAGATTGTGGCTCAATATATACTCTTGGCACAAATGCCTTGCCACAAATTTATTTTTATATATATTTTTGAATGAGTTTAGAAGAAAAATGTAAAATAAGAAATATTTTTTAATTAAAAATATAATTTCCCAAATTAAATGGTCTTTTATTTATATGATGTTCCTATGGAGATACAATATGTTATTGAGAGCTAAAAAAAGGCATTTGGTTAGATAGATACGTACTCTCATAGTCATATAATAAAATGGAGGTAAAATGGATACATTTATTGCTGTAATGTCTCTGAGAAAATAATTGTAAAATAAAGATATTAGTTAATTGCTGTTATTTCTCTTTGAAGTTAAATCTATGGGAGAGAAGCAGATGTGATTCTCACTGGTTTTAGTGCTTCTGTCTGCAGATTCAAGTGGACCTCTCCGAGTTATCTTGTTATTGTTACTAAAGGTAGCTTTGGCCCTAGAAGTATAAGTCAGTACTTTTCCATGAAAGCTGAGCTAGTGTGGCACAATTATCTGGCAATCTGTAAAAAACAGACATGAAATTAATATGACTGTATGCACAGAATTTCAAACATTGAGTACAAAAGCCTTCAAGATTCATGAAGCATCCTGGGACTTGTTACATGAACGAAAATAAATTTTAAAAAAATGACAAGGTCTATGAACCTATTTCCTTTTTAGATAACTGTAAACCTTAATGACCTTTCTATTAGAAACCTCCTTGCAGAACTTTCTGAGTTGCAGCTGTATAATGTAATGGAGTGGAATATCTGCTATTCAAGACTCTTAAGCTCATGCTAGAGATGGCAAAAACAACTTGAGCAACTTCAGCCAGCTCTTTCCTGGTACTCAGCTGGCTGTGCTTTATCTAAATGTAACGTCTTTGTTATATAAGGCAACCTAATTCATTCTGTTTTCACTAAAAACAATCTCACATTTTTAGTGTCAGGTGTTCCCTGTGCAGTGATCAGAGCTGATGACCTTGCAGCATGCTGTGGCACATCACCCCAGAAGATCCTCAATACTTCTATTCTAGCCATCACCTCACTGCTGAAACCCAGGGCTAAACGCATCAGCTACAGCTGTCTGGGCTCCCTCAGCATCACCTTGCAGGAATGAAGCATTCAGACACATTAGGAAGGCTTCAAAAATATGTTAGTGAATTAGTGCTAGAAAGAAGCTAAAATCCATGGAGAGCCACCTACAAACTGTCAGTTAAAGCTGCCATCCCACAGCTGAACCTATTTTGCTCCATACTAAGGGACTGTTTTCTGTTAATGCATTAAATGGAGTCAGGGTATGTGACTTGAAGGTTGTACCCCAATAGCTTATGAGAACTTAGCTATGCATTGCTCTGGCTTGTCATGCAGTACAAGAAATAATTTTGCAACTTTGGGAACTAAAGACTACTCTGTCATTCACTAAGAATATATTTGACAAAAAAATTTCAGTCCAGGCTGTTCTTGCAGCAAACAAAAAAATATGTCTAAGCTGAGTTGCCCCAGATGAATTGTAAAATATAACTTAATGTGCACATGCATCTGTTTAATGGAAACTGCAGGAGAAGAAAATTATGTGAGTGTTTTAAAGATTCTTAGTAATGTAAGCTCAATTTTATTTTGTTAATGCAAACCTGAAGTTAGAAAGACACAATAATGGATGGAACTCCTTTTTTTCTTTCTGTCCTTCCTTTCCTTTCTTATCTGATGTCTAGTTTAATGGGCTGTTACTATGAGAGAGATGGGTTTTTTTGTGTGTGTGTTGCCCCTGACATGCAGATTTGTTTGCATTTATTTGTTTCCTGGAGCTGAATTCAGAACTGCAGAAGTGTTCTGGCAGTATCTCTCCTTGTGGTTGGTTTAAACTACCTAGACCACTGTAATAATACTGTGGTTTACAGGAATGATGCAGAGACAATTGACCTTTATTTTCTGCCCTCAGATACCTGACTTGTTATAGAATTACAAAATCCCCTTGGTCCTATTATATGACAGAGTTCAGAATTTACTGACACCAGTTGTAACTGCAATCGAGAACAAAGCACTAAGGTAAGCAATGTGTTTAACAAAGTATGGGAAAATATATGTATCTGTTTTGTGATAGCGAAGGGTGAATACTGGCCTTTTTTGTGCCTTGCATTATTTCACCAAGGTTTTTTCCATCTGTCACCAACACAGTGTCTTTTCGACTGGGCTGTCTGTCTTGCAGGCATAGAAACATCATTTTTGCTTTCATTCCTTTTTCCTGGCAACATGGGGTGGGTGGAAGTTGTTAATATTAAAAAGAACAGTGCTGCAGAACTAACAAGAGCAAAACTGGGCATCTTGTCTGTATAAAGAGTAATGTAACTGCCCAGTAATGTCCAGGCACAGTTAAACCTACAGATGTTGGAATCTTAGTCCACTAAAGGCCAGTTAGTCTGTTGACAAATACTGAAAAGTCACATTGATGGCAATAAAACGGAAGCATGAAATTTGAACAAGAGGTTCCAGCACAGTGTCTTTTTGGAGTTTGTTGACAGGGACAGGTGTAGAAGCCAGGAGGTTGGGTCATTCAAAAAGTTACTTGAATTTCATTAACTTTACTGCATGGCAAGAAACTCCACTGTGCACAGGGAAAATCTCATTCCTGAACAGTATCAGGTTTGTGGTTTGTTTTTTGTTTGTTGCTGTTGTCTTACACTTGATCTCAATAGATTTCAGAACGAAGGCAAACTGCACAAATTTGATCTGAATTATAGAATTCCTGTACCTGTGAAAATTGGGGTATTCATCTGTTGAATTTTGTTACTGGTTTAAGAAACTTTCCAACAAGTGCAAAGAGCTCTTTGCTATATGTTTTCCCTCATCTTCCCCCAGTGCACGTTAATAGTTCTGACAGTTGTCAGCATACCTTTCATTGTCAGAGGTGGCAGGTTAGAGGAAAAACTGAGAAATGTGTTTATTTCACACACACACAAAAAAGGCTTGTGATGATCATAACATTAATGTCTCTGAATTGTAAGTCGTTCCCCCTGAAATGTCAACCAATACAAGCTGAACAGTGAGACAAATGACTTGGTTGTTATTCAAGATAAAGAAATGCTATTTCTCCCTCAAAATAAAACAAAATCCTCACCACCACCTCTAAAAAATCCATGAAAATTAGTTATGAACATTGTTATTATGATTAGAGCTTCTCAAAGGTTTCCTTTTCTCACAGGATTCCTTTTCACAATATCAAATTTTAAACAAAATAGACATTTTTCCCAACAAATACTGTGGGCAAATGAAATCTGGAAAACATTCAACTTCTTTTGTTATAAATGAGTGCAAAAAATCACCTTATGTTGAGAAGCAAATTTTCATTGTAAGTTTTTCAAGGACAAGATATTTTCTTGTAGCTGCAGGTTGAAAGATATGACAATAAAATTAGAAAAACTGAAAGGAAAGGAATTTCACACCAGTCTACAAGAAGGGCAAGAAGGAGGACCCAGGTAACTATAGACCGGTCAGCCTCACCTCCATCTCTGGAAAGGTGATAGAACAACTTGTTCTTGTCACTATCTCTAGGCACATCAAGGACATGGGGGTCATCAAGAGCAGTCAGCATGGTTTTATCAAGGGTAAATCATGTTTGACTAACCTCATAGCCTTCTATGAGGAAATTACTAGGTGGATAGATGATGGTAGAGCAGTAGATGTGGTTTATCTTGATTTCAGTAAAGCATTTGACACCGTCTCCCACAGCATCCTTGTGGATAAGTTGATCAGGTATGGGTTTGGTGACCAGGAAGTGAGGTGGATTAGGAACTGGTTGAAAGGAAGGAGTCAGAGAGTTGTAGTCAATGGGGTAGAATCTGGTTGGAGGTGTGTTACTAGTGGAGTCCCACAAGGGTCGGTGCTGGGACCGGTGTTGTTCAACATCTTCATCAACGACCTGGATGAGGGTATAGAATGTACCCTCAGCAAGTTTGCTGATGACACTAAGCTGGGAGGAGTGGCTGGCACACCAGAAGGCTGTGCTGCCATTCAGAGAGACTTAGATAGGTTGGAGAGTTGGGCGGGGAGAAACATGATGAAATTCAACAAGGGGAAGTGCAGAGTTTTACATTTGGGGAAGAACAACACCATGTCCCAGTACAGGTTGGGGGCTGAACTGCTGGAGAGTAGTGTAGGTGAAAGAGACCTGGGGGTCCTGGTAGACAGGAGGATGACCATGAGCCAGCAATGTGCCCTTGTGGCCAAGAAGGCCAATGGCATCCTGGGGTGCATTAGAAAGGGTGTGGTTAGTTGATCAAGAGAGGTTCTCCTCCCCCTCTATTCTGCATTGGTGAGGCCGCATCTGGAGTATTGTGTCCAGTTCTGGGCCTCTCAGTTCAGGAAGGACAGGGAACAAAGAGTCCAGCGCAGAGCTACGAAGATGATTAAGGGAGTGGAACATCTCCCTTATGAGGAAAGGCTGAGGGAGCTGGGTCTCTTTAGCTTGGAGAAAAGGAGACTGAGGGGTGACCTCATCAATGTTTTCAAATATGTAAGGGGTGAGTGTCAGGGAGATGGAGTTAGGCCTTTCTCAGTGATGACCAGTGATAGGACAAGGGGTAATGGGTGCAAATTGGAGCATAAGAGGTTCAAGGTGAATATCCGGAAAAAATTTTTTACTGTGAGAGTGACAGAGCACTGGAACAGGCTGCCCAGGGAGGTTGTAGTGTCTCCTGCACTGGAGACATTCAAAACCCACCTGGATGCGTTCCTGTGTGATGTACTCTAGGTGGCCCTGCTCTGGCAGGGGGGTTGGACTAGATGATCTCTCGAGGTCCTTTCCAACCCCTAAGATTCTATGATTCTATGAAAATTAGCTTTTGGGAATATGAAGGCTCTCTTGCACTAAGAAGTTAATGCACAATTAGGACCCAGGTATACTGATGGCTTCATATTTTCAAAGACCTTAGGAAGGCCCCAAATTTGACATATTATGGCTGTATATAAAGTTTACAACTTAACATTAAGAACAATTCTGATGAGAAACATCATGACAAATACCTCTGAAAATCCAGCTCTCTCACTGCCTTTTATTATGTGAAGCTCTAATTATATTTTATGGAAAAAGTGAGGTGCAACTTTTCTTAGTTTAGAGAACAGGATTTCCTAATTTCAGAAGGAAACATATTAAAAATCAAACTTTTAAATTACTTATGGATAAGCTGGGCAATTTTTTAAAATATTTTTTTTTTGCTAAATCATTTGGTATTTCCTACAGTTCTATCATCATTATTGCAATTCTAGTTTTGCAGTCTCTTAGCATATTTTTATGGTGGGCATGAGGACCGTACAGTAGCTTGTATCTCTTTCATACCGCTGTTCTTGGATCAAAAAACCCACACACTTCTTTTCCCTAATTAACTTGTATTTTTAGGGTCCATTTCAGCCAATTTTCAAGACAATTTTAAGGAAAACAGCACAGGATAAAGGTTTTTTTTTCCCCCTTGTAAAAAGCTATTTAATTTAAGCAACAGTTCTGAAATGAGAAATTACATGGTCATGCATATGTCCTCCCTGCATAAGTCCACAGAGCGAATAGCACAGTCTGTTACCTCAGGCAAAGAAAATTGCCAGCTTGTCTGGAGAGATTTCATTTGCCTCCCACTGGCTTGGCAGAGCAACCCAATGTCTGCCTGTAACTGAGTGTGTAGCTGTGTGATAAACATGTCCTGGGACCCCTGCAGAACTCTGATCACTCATTTGTGACACCAATATAGATATTAGTAGCCAGGAGTTCAGGAGTGCACTGTAGGGATCACATCCAGGCTGAAATAGGAGACTCTCTGCCTGTTTTGCCTATGTGAATATAAAACATACCTTACACAAGTAAGTATTACAAGCCAATATATACAAATCTCACCAGTCACGTGCTGGTAAGCTTGGCTTTGTAGGAATATGTGCCAGAGACAGTATTGTTTTAAAATCCTCATAGATCATAGGCTATTTCTAGTTGCTTTCAATTTTAGATATGACCTGGATGGTATTTGGTGGGGTTACCCCTTTTATCACTACTTTTATGATATTCAGGCACACACTAAAAGCTATTCCTTTTTTCTAATTTATAACCTGGGATTCAACTTAGTCTTTATTGTATTTTGTCATTATAATCCCTTTATAACATTTTTTTTCCCAGAAGAAATCGGGCATGGATACATTATAACCTACTTTTAAAGTCCTTCTTAAGAAAATAGTACAATCTAGCATTTAATCTTGTATCTGAGGTAGTACATTTTTGAGTTCAGGAACTTTTATATTAAAAAAATGCAGTGTTTCAGTCCATTAGTTGCTCACTTTAGTCTGACCCAGCTTCTACTGGATTGAACATTGTGCTAATGAGATAGATTGGAAATGGCCTTCAGTAGAATGAATGATTTGATGATCTCTACTAATTTCTATAGGACAATGACCACATTAAGGAGATGTATTTTTTTCTGGCTTAGAAAAGACTTCAGGCTATGTACTAATGAGGAAAAAAAACCCAAAAACAACAACAACAAAAAAACCAAACAAAAAAAACCCAACAAAACTGACTCCTACGCCTGTTTGATGTTCCTTGTCCAAATATATTTCTAACACATATAAAGGGAGTCCTTTACTGTGCTTATTTACATTACATATATCTCTTGCATATTTCTCTTATTTGTCCAACCTGTTTCTCTCTTTCCAGCAGAACCTGCAACTTAGGTTTCAAACCCTCCCTCTAATCATCTGAAGTGTCTTACCTCTCTGGCTCTGTAGTATTCAACAGGAAGAATTCTGCTTTGCTAGAAGGATGGATCAAATATCTCCTTTTTTTTTCCCTTTTCACCAGCAGTTAGATTAGAATGAAATGCCCCGGATTAAAACACCAGTAGCTCCCCATCGGTAATGAAGTCGCACCGCCAACAAAACTAGCTAGCAATAGGAGAAGAATCCAGCATGGACAGTGTTGATCTATAACAAGGGAATCCCCAGCAGGTTTCTAGAATTTCTTTCCCAAAGCAGACATCCAGCAGTGCACTCCCAGGCAGTGAAGGCTTTCAGGAAACTCCTTCCCAGATTTCAACAGCAAGCTAAGCATCAGGCACCCTCAAAGAGACTACTTTGTTGGAGGTCAGAAAGAAGGGATAAGAAAGGGTGAGATGTCATCCTGAATTTATATCCAGTGTCTTTAAAAATGTCACTTGAAAGAGTGCTGCAAATGTATCCTATGTGCTAAAAAATACAAGATTTCTGGTGGGAGTTGTTCACAGCCCAGGACATTATATTCAATAAAACCTGGCATGAGGTTGGAAGGAGAAGAAGATGCTGTGAAGAGGGTATTTTAAAACCTCTGTTATTAACCAGTCTGTATTTGATCATCAATTTGATAGTTTTAACTTATATTTTCTGTGTGTGAATCATGAAGTGGCTTTTAGGTCAAGCAAATCAGAACAGTTAAGACCACCCTCTTACTGTCCTACAGAGTCTCATTAACCCACACAGTAGAGGAAAACTGCCAGTTCTCACTGTGATTCATTTAATTTCTGCTCAAGTAACCAGCCTATTTTGACTTTGTCTAAGTTGTCACTAGGGGAGAAAAAAAAAAACAGAACAAAACCAACCAAAATAAACTCACCCAAACCAGAAATGTTAGGTTAATAAATATTCAATGTTACGTGCTTCTTTTTTTTCTTTTTTATTCTTTTTTCTTTTTTTTTAATACATAAGATGAGAGCTCCTTGTAACACAGCCTTACCTTCAGGACTGACCAATACAGCAGGAGTCAGAATGCCACCACTTACCAACATTTTTAAACTCAACAGACCCTTGTGCATAAGCTGGGACTCACAATGGACAGGCAGTGTGTGGTGTTGGCCTTCATTTCACCATCAGCTGAAACCTGTAGCATGGGCTTTTGCTGACAAATCTGGCTTTTAGAAGAGAAAGAGCCTATATTTTATTAAGCGGTTGGAGCTTTAAAGGAGTAATGTCTACTAATTATAGCTATTTAAATGTTAGATACCTAAATCAAGCTTATCGCCTACAGAGAGACAACAGCTGACCTTACAGGCAAAAGATGAGCACTTTACACCAAAAGCCTCATCTCTTCCTGAGACAGACAGGTCTAATCACTTTCTCTGTGAGCCTTTTTCTCTCCAGTGGCTATGAAGACAACATAGCAAGTGGCTCATACCATATGCTTTGTGACTCATGCCTAACTTCCAGAAGGCTAAAGTAGATGAGATTACTCCAACCTTTAACCAGGCCGTGCCAACCTGAGGCCCATGCCTGGGGTCTGCTTACCAGATACTCTGAGAGTTGTCAGTTCAAAAGCCACTTCCCCAACTTTTCACTTTTTTTACTGGCAAGTCACAACCTCAGAGTCATAATTGTACCCTTCAAAAATGTGTATCTGGAACCCCATTTTCACTTCTTGTCTCCTCTCATTTTGATAGTAAATAAAGAAGCTGCTGGGTTTTTTAGCCTGTTTACAGACTCCAAATCCCCATCTGCAGGTTTGACTAGGACTGAATGGATTATTCAAAGCATGCATGTTTGCAGCTTCAAGGGGATTGTTCTGGTTCCATCCACTAGAACAATAGTGAGAAGAGTATCCAAATGTACTTACTGTGGCTGCCTGTAATGCTCTTATGCATATACATTGATATAGTTGTTTATTGTCACATGGACCCTTTGCATCAGGTCAGAATCATCTTGTACTCACTAGTTCAGTTGTTGTAGGAATGCTTTCTCATTTGATCTTTTTTTTTTCTGTCCTATCAACTTAAACTTTTTGAAGCAAGCAGATAAATGCATAGTAATATATAAAAAAACAGCATGTTTGAAGCCTGTAAAATTCCACAACTATTCAGTATTTTTGCCAAAGTAAATTAAACCACTGACCATTTGAAACAAATGAGCTCTCTCTGGTGGCTAACTTCAGTTTACAGTTCCTCACCAATTTTGCTTCAGTCAGGACATCATTAAAAAGTCCTATCTTTTTTTTTAAATAATAGATTGACAATCCTGGAACTACAGCAAATAAATTATTTTTTTTTTAATCAATTCCTATATGGAAGTTCTCTTGCATAACGTTCCTGTATGTTCCCACAGTTGTGATACAAAAGACAGGTATTATACAGATACACAAGAGCAAGTAACTCTTCTCCATGGTTTTGTGGAAGTTCGTTTGTGAATGATACCTAATTGGCACAGGAAGGTAACAGTGAAAGGCAGAGCCTGGAAGTGGTAGGTTCCCCCACATTGGACAGTTCTAAGTCTCAGCTTGATAGGGTGCTGAGCCATCTCATATAAACTATAGTAATACCTAGAAAGGTTTGACCAGATGATCCTTGAGGTCCCTTCCAACCTGGCATTCCATGATTCTATGGCTAGGCAGTCTGGAGAGGTCTCCAGAATCTCCCCTTTCCATGTCTTAGAAAGAGATACCTGTGCTGTTTGTCCTTTTGAGGTCTGGTTAGGAGGCTCCTGGAATAGATGCACCCCAGTTCCAAAGGCAGTTGTGCTGCCACAGGCACATTGTCATGCCACCTTCTCTTCTGAAAGGTATGAGAAATGTAGAGGTAGCCAAGAGCATGAGCTATATCTCTATTTTGAGGGCAAGTCCTTGCACTCTCAGCATCTTCTTTAGCAAAAGGGTAGTGTGGACTGGTGTGAAAGCTTGGATCAAGGCCCAGCCTCAGATGGCAGTTTAACATAAATTATTTTAACCTTGATCAAGAAGCAGCAGTTAGACCAGCAAAAGACTCGGGAGATCATCTGGCTCCTTCTTCCTCCTGACATACAGCTCTTCTCCATGAGGTGTCATTCAGAGACATGTTCAATACCTGACTGAACAGAAAACCTTAGGGAATGCTTATACAGACTTTGAATGTTGAACTTTTATCCAGAGGAGTCTTCCCTGAAGTAGGAGAAAATTTATGTAGATTAAAACGTCATACTGGAGTGGGGACACTTCCTGGGTCTGTCACAGTGAGGCCCTAACCAGTCTTGTCCATTCCTGGCTATTTGAGAAGACGGGTAATGGTGTAAGAGGCAAGGGTAATCTCAGAGTGAAGCCAGAAGAAGGTAAATATTTAATATTTCTGCAGTCACTCTAGCAAAATATCTTGTCATGAGACTGGTCTAAAGTGAACAGAGAATAATATTTCTGTGATGAATAGGACCCCTTTTATTGGTTTGTTTTTTAGTAAAAAACTTGACTGGGTGAGAGAGAAGGTAGTTGCTGCAGTGCTTCAGGCCAGCTGCTGTTCTCTGTGTAGGAGAACCTCTGGAAGCATGGCATAGCCTGGGGGCAGGCAGTGTGACCATTACAGAATGCATTACTGGGACTGGCACAGGTTTCCATGTTACGTTATGGTAGGATTGAGATTATTGTTAATACTGTTATTAGAAAATTCTGGACTCATTTTTACATGCATGTTTCACATGGCTCTGCAATGGAAAAAAGATTTCAGCCTCTGGAAAGAGAGTAAGTTGAAAAAGACAAGTGTCTTCATGTGCCCAACCTGTATCCTCCTTATAATTGAAAATGATTTAAATTTAATGTGTAAGGCTTAAGGAAAATGAGTTTACCCTTCTGTAAAGGCTAACTCAAGGCTCGTGCATAATTTAAGTCATACTTAGCCTCTATTTTAAGGTTGTAGTTGAGATTTAAATGACTTATCAGCTTTAAGCTTATTTTTTTCATTAGAAAAGCAATCTATATGCAAAGAGTAAATCAGAGACTAATTAATTCCTTTGGTACATAACCTCAGTAAGAAACAGGGGGGTTCTATGTTTTATGAATTCAACCACCTAGAAAGCAATGAAAAAAAGCCCAGTGCATCACTGAGATGCCATCTCTTCTTCTAAGGATGAGGGTAATGCTCTCTGACACTAATGTATCCTTGCACCGTCTGCTTTTTCAGTCAATACAACTCAAAGCTGTTTCTTTCAGAATTCATTCATTTTAAATGTTTAAATTTTCCATGGAAGTATATAGATCATATAAGTCTTCTTACATGTGTTTTCACTGATACTGGATTTATCTATTTTAAGATCAAAGAGGCCAAAGCTATATATAAACGAGAGAACTTAGTTGTGCCAAACTTTAAGTAGACTCTTCTGTTTTATAAGCTATTACTGACACAGAGAGATACAAATCCTTTGGAGGGAATTTATATTATTCAGTAAGTTTTTCCTATAATATTTTTAAGATATCAAAAGAGGGAAATCAAGTGCTCGATGCTTCTTTTTCAATAAATTTCATAATGAAGTAAAAACTCAGGATGGGCTGACAAACATAATCAAGAGTTTCATGGGGTTTAGGTCTAGGAAGCTGACATGTAAATTATAACCTAGCACTGAATAGAGCTATACAAACACACAACTGTGGGTGTCACCTCAAATCACATCCAAAGTCATCTGGGGAAAAAGAAGGAGCACTAAAGAGTTATTCAAGGAGAGGTTAACTTCTCAGTTGTGAAACTTGAACATCCTCACGTTGGATGTTACCTGCCAATTTTCCTTTAAAATTAAAACATCAATTAAGTCCTTATTTATGTAGTAATATAACCTGTAGCACTGAGGGCCATATGCTGTATTTTTTTCTTTGTCTGCCCCTTCCTGAGGTATGGCCTCTTCTCAGAGATCTGAATCTTGTTCCTTATCAAAGCCTTTGTCACCATCTGTTTATGTTACCGAACTTCCTTCACTTCCTGATATAAGCACTGAAACCAGTGATGCTATGGGAGAATTTGGAAGTCCTCCACAAGGGAATTTTTATGCTGGTAGTCTATTAAGTCTTATGTTGTGAAAATTAACTTTAGTAGATGCTCCTGATATTTTGGCCAGGCATTTATTTATTAATCTATATTATTAATATTAATTATTTATGCATAAAGGTAAGTGTGCCAAAGCAACAATGAGCCTAAGGAAGTCTTCTGTGCACAAATTCTAATGTATGGTGGGGAATGCATTTATGTGGAAAAAATTGAAAGAGACGCCAGAGGAGCTACTGTGTAATGTGAACAGACAGAGCAAAAGGGCTACATGACAATCCAGGGAGAGAAAGAGAACTGTCAGATAAAATATAAAGGTGGAGAAATCACAGTGCTTGGGGCTGTGTTTAACTCCATTGGTGCCAAGCCAGGAGGTGTTTCAGGATTTACTAAGCAGTGTATATTCATCTTCCTGTATGTACGAAATTGCCGCAACCTAGATAATTGTTACTAGTGACAGACCTCACCAGACTGTTCTAATATATGCAATATAGTAATATTCAAGCAAAGTATTAGAGCAGAGAAAAGGAAAGGAAAAAAAAAAAACAAACCTCAAGGTTATGTGTTTTGCCCTGAGATCAGCCATTTTTTCCAGAAGACAGATTAAGAATTCATTGGAAAGGAATGTTAGAAATTGCACTTTCTTTCAGTACTGGCCAGTACTCACAACCTGTGTTCAAAGGTTTTGTTGAGATAAACTCATGCAGAGAGCAAACTAATAAAAAATATATCCTGGTTTTCTTGTTCTCACGTGTAGCTGATATCCTGGCAGTTCTTTTTCAAACTATGATGTGAACTGGCAAGTGGGTTGCCAAGAGTGAGATGAAAGAGCATGACAGAGACTCCAGAGTATAGTAATAGTATTCTAATCTCAGCCACACTTACATTGTTATTTTATTTATTATTTGTTACACGGCTGGGGTATGCCTGGTGCATTGCAAGACAAAAGGAAGGATACTTCTCTTGTGCCTTAATGCACTTTTTTGTGAAATACACAGCTGTACCTTTTGTATATGCTGGGAGGCAATCTTCCTTATTCCTTTGAGGTATAACCCCTTCAGAAACAAGAAATAACATCCAGAGTTCTAGTAATTCTAGAAACACTACCTGCAGCTTCTGCGAGTTACTTAAATAACTGAATAAATTATTTCCATCAGCTTGTTTTTCATGGAAAGCTAGTTTTCATTATTTTTTTTTCCTCAGAAAGACCACTTCAGATTTTTTTACACAAGGGTCATGAATGAGTTCTCCTCCCACATTCTCCTCACACCTCTTAAAACTTGTAACCCATTTCTTACCTAAAGAGATGTAATGAATGTCTCAGATGCATTGTGCATCTTTCTCTAACATGTCCTAACTATAAGAGAACCTATGAAATTCTGATTTTCGGATCTTAGCAAGGCCTTCCTTGAAGGAAACTGGGAGGTTTACTTTATTAAGTAGAATTCTTACTAATTAACAAAGGTGGGCCAAATGTGTCATATTCTAAAATAAGGCCATTTTATTACTCTAATTCTGCTAATGATACCTAGAAAAGGAACACTTCATGTCTTCAAGGAGCTGCATGCCTTGAATTACAGCACTATATAGTCATCTGCTTTATTGTCCCTCTGGAATGAGAAGGATTATGCCTTAAAAGCTGCATTTTTTTCTATGTATTTGGTAATAGACCTTTGGACTACTGCAGAAACAGGCCTCTACTAAACCACACTTCCCCCAAATTATTATCTCACTGAACTCATTCCTAAGGGATGAAATAGCCACACGTGTGACACATACATTCTCCAGAATGTCAGAAATGGACAAATCAAGGTCAGCCTTTGAATTTTTATAGAACTGAACTGGGAAATAGTATATATAACCTAGTCCATGTAAATCCTTATATTATCAATAGATGTATTTATAACATTGTGTATGTGTATGAATTGATTATTTATATCCTATAATTCCCAGCCTTTGGGTAGTCATATAAATAGTGACAGACAGCTGCTACCTGTGTGATATAAATTGGCTGGTTAAGGTTAAGGGTGATAAGGGATATATTTTAATGGAATAATTTTGTTCTTTTCAACCTCGTGGACTTTTTTTTTCTTTTTTCATCTTTCAGAATGGAGTAACTTATTCTTTTAGCTTCACCAGATGGATAGGGAAGATTGCTGTATTTATGGTGAGTAGTGAAGATTTCTCTAAGGCAACCTGGATGCTAAGACAATAAAGACAGTTTGATGTCATGTTGACCAAAGCCTTAGGTAAGTGCTGCTCAACTCAGAACTGTGAAGATGTGATCAAATTAGTAGCTCCTTATTGCTGCCTAGAGATGGTCATTTGCTTATAAGGTTCCAGTTAATGGCCATGACATGAAACATATTTTTTAATTTTGCAGCTAATTGTGACACAGAGATAGAAGCATGTTACATTCTTTTCTAGATTAGGTGCAGATAAATCTGCCTTCCTTTAGCCCCAACATTAGACAGACAGACAAAAAAAATTAAGAGCTAGGCTGGTAGAGAGTCAGCACAGTTGCCAGGCAGCTGGAGCACATCATATCAGACATCAGATGAGAAGCATTGGTCTTGTTTAGACTCCAGAAGAGAAGGCATAGCAGAAAAAAAACACCTGGTAGCCTTTCAATGCCTGTAAGGAAGTTACCAAGACAGATATGTGCTCTTTATAGTAAGTAAATGAGGGGCAATGGCTATAAATTGAAATGGGATCTTCTGAATAGATATTCAGTAAAAATGTTCTGCATAAAGATAATTATCACAGGAGCAGGACTGAGGGAGTCTGTGGAATCTCCATCCTTGGAAGATTTCAAGATACCTTTGGATAAAGCCCTGGGAAACCTGGTCTGAATTCAATGATGACTCTAATTGGAGCATGAGGTTGGACTAGATACCTTGTGAAGTTCCTTCCAATCTGAATTATCCTAAAATTCTGTGGGGCTATAGACCATTCAGAGACCCCCTTCTCTTTAAAATTGATACCTGTGATACATGTTTATCATTGCAACAGGACAAAATAACTAGCAACTTTAATTCATAAACCTAATTTGAGTTAAACAAAAAATGTTAAGGACATAGGGAAGTAATTTAGTGGTCATGTAATTTGACTGAAGCCTATGCAACTAGACATTTTTTTCCTGATGCATTTGTACTGTTGCTTGCACAACAGAATCTGGATGTGTACTTGTGGTTTTTACATAAAATAGTACAAGTAAATAATACCATGGTCTTTCATGGCAAGTTTTGCCTGTGAACATTTTTGTTTGAGCAGTGACTTTGTGAACAGGCACAGATAAATATGAAGAGAAGTGAAATCAAAAGAGGCTGAGATAAAGTAGAGAATGTTCATTACCATGATTTTAAAGAAAACTGATGAAAGAGAACCTTTGGTGTTTGCAGAATGGGACCTGGAAGGGAAGAATCCCAAATTTTGCTATGGGATTTAATTATTATCCCATTCCAGAAAATGCGGCTTTCTGACCGTTTGAAATAAATTAACAAGATAGTAACAAAGGTATAATGTAATTGATGTTTCCTGATCAAATTTGTGTGATGGCTCTACATAATGACTGACTAGTTCAAAAGTGGGTCATGAGAAAAAATTGTTTTTAAAAAAAATCTTAATTCTAGTTCTCCAGAACTTTTATCCTGATTACTTTTTTGTAAAGACATTTGTTCCTCAGTGTCTTACTTGGAGGCAGCCAGGTACATACTACATATTTTTATTAAAGTCTCCACTGAGAATATAGTTATATTTCCCAGTCCTGTTATAACAAGCTAATAGTTGGGATCTTTCAAGGAAAACTCAATTAAATAGTTCCCTAGATGTGTTAAGTATTGAAACAACTAGCATGACATAAGTCATTTCACAACCTTTATAAATGCATCTTTCCCCCAGATTTTCATGTGTCTATTTCTTGCTCGTACTCAGAATCATCCAGTTAAGTTCCAGGAAATTCAGAGCACAACCATGCATTGTGGGTTCAGAACGTACAGATGACTGAACTAAGGGATTTGATGAGGATTGAGTGTCAGTTTCCTTATTATCCCAGGTTCCAGCGGTCGTGGGCAGGTAAATGCGAGCAAGAAGAACAGGATGGGAGTCTCAGGGTGCTCATGCTCAATAAAACTCAGGTCAAGCAATACATTCACACACCTTTAACACACAAATTCTATTTGATCCTCTTATTATTGTGATGGTTTAAATTACTTAATTAGGTCTTGATAGTATTTAATCCTTGGCGTCATGGTTCTTCATCCAAAATTTCATGCAGCCCTGCGTTTTTATTTGAAGAACAGACAGGGCTGGATGAAAGCGGGGGCTGCGTTACCACATCCTGGCCAGGGAGGTGATGATGTGTAAAATAGTGTCCTCTGCTGCAGGAACGGAGATAACGCGCTTGTGGCGGGTTAACCTCGGAGGAGGGTAGACTGGAGTTGAAAAGCTTCTTCCCTTTAAGTGAGCATATTGGACTGCAGCTTTTTGCTCGGGTTTGGGTGCTGGATGCTATCCAGGATTTTTGCTTCTTCAGGGCTGAAATCTTACATTTTTTCCTTTTGCAAAGGATTGACTGTGGAAGGTTTTCCTTGCAAATTCTGTTCTATTGTCCTGCAATTCCTCACTTGTAATGTTCTCAATAACAGCAAAAACTTACTTTAAAGGTAACATTTTACCTATTAATGGCAATATGCTTTATCTTAAGAAGTAAAAAGGTTGACAAAACCTTTGCCTCAAGGGGCATCTTGGTCCATTACAGAAGTATGTGACAGTGACTGATGGTTGCTTCATGAAAATTAAGGAGACAGTTAATCTACAGCACACACTGTTCCTTGATAAAAACACTGTTGTATTTATTTTGCTTTTTAAAACACCTGAGCAGTATCAAGAAGCTCATCTCTGGCTTCAAGTAATCCACTGGGTATCCAAGGAGATTGGTAGCCCTGATTTTCTGCTGAATAACTCAACTTACATTCACTGACCACAGTACGATTACAGAACCCATGACGGCAGAGGATAGGAACCACAGCGGTTTATCTAATTAGATGTTAATGACAGCAATTTTTCAATACTGTTGGCGACTGGCCATGGTAGAGAAATGCAATATATAATATAGCACTTTATGACATAACTCATCCAAAGGGTGTCTCTGTTGTCCCATAATGTTCAGTTTCCTTCCCTAATACACAGACCCCTGCAAATGAACGGTCACACACATGATGGTTCAGCGGTACACAAGAAAACTAGTGTTTTCAAACATTATTCAAAATTACTTATTTGACTTTTGTACCTCTCAGTTGGAGAGGTACCTCAGAGTGCAGTTAGAATAATGAGTGGGCATTCATAATCCCTTTCCACAACTGGAACAAAGAGGGATAGATGTTAGCATAATCATAAGTTATGAAAGTGTTCTCTCCATCAAAATCTTTCCAGTTGCCTAGGTCTATTCCCACTCTGGGTAAATTCATAGCTTTGGGAAGACAGGTTTGAGTCCATGAAATACAATTTAGGAATTAATCTAGACTTGTTTGTTGTTGGTGGTTTGTTGTTTGGTTTTTTTTAAATAACGGCAGTGATAGCCCACTTTCAGTACAGACTTTGGCATGAAAGAGCTGACAACCACTCTCAGATAATACAGTTATAATATGTTGTGCCTTCTTGTTACAACCTTCAAGATTTTCTTCAGTTATGCTGATGTTATGTCAGAACATTCCTCTGCCATGTTGTTGTTTTACTTTCAGGCTGCTAGACTCTCAGTAAGAAAATAATTTGGCTGATATGACAGAATTTCTTTTGACTTTGGTTACTCATGGTCTGTACCACTTTCTTGACAACTGTAAGAATTGAGTTTCCTTCTCTTTAACTTGCCTGCTACTGTTTTCCTTGCACAAAGCAAATTATAATTGAATTATATTTCAAGGACTGGATTTGTAGGTGGAATTCCCTGGTGCATAACAGATAACTGAAGCCGTATGAGTCCATTCATCTGAGAGAGAATATTCTGGGAAGTATATGTTATGAATATGCAATATGATGACTTAGTGATTTACTGCGGATGGAGGCACACGTGTCACAAGGTGTGTGATCACAGTCCCTGTTATTGAATAGCTTTCATGCTGCTCTTAAAAGACTGAGTCAAAGAGCATCGCCAGTTCTTTGCAGAGATTTTGATGCAACAAAATTGAGTGGAATGCATTTCCTCTGACACATCATTCCTGCACTCAAAAAGTAAACAATTACTTTGGAAAACAGCTCTTTTAGAAAAACATCTGTTGAAAAAGAACAATTATGGACAGGCATTTTCTGCACAGGCAAGCCCATCTGATGAGAGTACAGCAACATTTGGACTTCAATAGAAAGCAATTTCCTTGATGCTGATCAAGGAGCGTTTTTCAGAAAAAACCTTGCACATATCTTTTAATTGCAGGTGATGTTAAAGGAGATCCTTTTCAAAAATTAAATTTTTACCATTCTTACATCTTCTGAGCAAAACTGAATGCAGAGGACTTAACCTTTGCTTGTGACACTAAAGAACAAGAGAAAAATACTAGTCTACACATGTATTAAGGTTTGTGTGACAATTTGTCACTAGATAAATTATAGTTTTGTAAAGAACAAAATACATTTTTCATAACCTGGAAGATACTTGAAGGTTTTTTGAGGAAAATTTATCACCACATCAAGTAGCAGCTAATACAGAAGAGTGCAACCTATCATATGAAGCAGGACAGAACTCCATTATGTCAGACATCTAAAATCTCTGGCACAGTGAAGAATATGATTGGACTTTCCTGACTGACCTTTTTCTCATTTAAGTTGTAAGACTTTTTTAAATATAAAAGGAATATTTGATGAAATTCATGGAAAGCAGCCAACCTATTATTTAATATTCCACATGACTGGGTAATATTATTGCTGGATAATATGCAATTTGTTGGAATATAGCAAAGAAACTCATGCATATTTTTCTACTTATATTTACAATTCACTGAGTAAATTAGTTTTCTTTATTTTATTATTATTTTTTCTATTAGATAGAAGAACAAATAGAAATTAAGAGACATAACATGAAGTAGTTTTTTTCCTGTAGAGTTATATTTCTGTTTTCTAGATTTTGAAAATTGGCCACTGATGTAATTATGTAAAACATATACACAAATATGTTGGGAGACAACTGTGAAATAAGAGGTCACACTGATGGATACAGAATAGCATCTTCAAAATAGAAATATTAAAAATTATGTCTCTAGAGCATAACTGTGGAATACCTTAAAGGCTTCTGAAATTTGCAAATAAAGAAAAACTCAGCAATTTTATAATTTCCATAAGAAAGAATTTACAGCATACTTCCCTTATATATGCTGTAGAGAATGTTGGACATAACAAGTCTTAGGAAAACCTTTGTGTTACAAATCCATACAAATCTATTTTCCTTGTCTCTATTTTGGCAAGATTATGTTAGTGCTGACTTTCATTGAACATTTGTTTGATAGGTGCTTATGCTATTGTTCTATGCAACTTACGCTATTGTTCTTTGCTCATCAACTCTTCATTATTTTTATTAAAATTTAAACAACAAAAAATTACTTTAATACATCCCATAATTCTAACTTGTCTTTGCCATTTCTACTCTCTACAAAATTCCCTGAATCACAAACTCACAACCTCATTTCTCTTTCTGGTTTTCAAGATGTGAGAGCATTTTAAAGTAATTTTTCATGGCACACATTTCCCCTTATTGGCAGTAGCAGATCTTATGGCTATTGTGTCACAAGCTCTGATACAGTGACACATGGCTTTATAAGGCCATCCAGTCCCTACAAACTTGCAAAGCTTGACAAATATTTTCATACTAACTTGGTAAAAGAATCACAACCTCTTTGGATTGCCTACGGGCACAATGCAATTGAAAGAGTCATTTAGAGAACTCACCTTTCCAGACTCCTGTGCTCTGTTCACTAGTTAACAAGGGTCTTCCTACAATCACAGTAAAATGCTCATTTCTAAAAGTGGGGAAGAATCATTCTGTACGGGCTATGTTCTTAGAATCTCACTTAAGCGTATATTGGCCAGTAGCAGAGACAGGATAACTAGCTGAACTAATTGCATTCTGGTTTGACCCAGTATGTTGATTTTTATATTTTGGCTAGAATGTTTATATTTCTCCACAGGTAGTTACAGGTAAAATATTATTTTATTAATGTGATTAATATGCATTCTTCAGATGTATGGACAATCTGCTCCTCACCCAGTTCTGAAGAAGGCTGGCAAAACCTTGTGGAGCTGTATGAAGATCCACCTCAGACATCTTGAACAAATGTGGGCAGGAAGAAGGTCAGTAATACTTTTTGAGACTTCCAAGAGCAACTTACAAGAGCTCTCTCAGTTTCAGTTCTGCATCTCTTCTGTCATATTCTAGAGTTACAAAAGCGAAATTTAGATTAGACTGGAAATGTGGGGAAAATTCCATAAGGAACAGAAAAAAATTCTCCCCTTTCTGATCTTCTTCTGTTGAGCTGGAGAGAGTAAAGAGCAAATCATCTCTACTTCCATTATTAAAATATGGTTCCTAATATTCAAAGGAAAGTAATCCATGGAATAAGGTGGCACTGTTAAGACATAGGTACTTTGCAGGGTGGCACAATGTCTTAGGTAAGCCTAATGGAAACACAACATGGCCAAGGTTTTGTTGAAAATCAGGGAAGTTTTAATGCAGACATTTTCAGCTGCTCTTCTTACAGTGTCTTGCAACTGTGTGCAGCAATAACAGAGAATTGTTGTCATTATTAGTATAGACATACTTTATATGCAGAAAAAGACTCAGTAGGATGGATCAGAGTTAAATTGTTGAAAACATTAAAATAAACTCTGGTAATTAAGGTGGCTAATCTGGATAAAGAGTTTTTAAACCACGAGGCAAGTCTAACGATAATGTAACATTGGAGAATAGAGTACCTAGACTAGACCTGGGAGAAGAAAATTACTTCTGTCCTTCAGATTATTAAAAAAAAAAATTATAAGACAGCCAGTGACAGAGCATGTTATCAAAATGCTGTCACAACCATTAAAGCTGCTTTTCCCCTCTGTTTTTTCACACTGGCTGAGGCCCAAACAGAACTTGTGATATCCCAGCTCAGTTTCATTTTTACTTTCTGATTCTTGCAGAAAAGTAGGTGAAAGAGCATTCCATTTGCATAGTATCTGACTGCAAATCTTTAGGATAAGGAGGTATATATATTTGCAGAGCTGTCAAACTGATACTATGGTACACAGCCCAGTATGTACGTACTGCTGGTGTTGTTGGTGGACCTGGCATTCTGACCTGTTCACTATCTGCCCTTACCCTGGTGTAATGTAACTCGTATAACAAAGACAAGATAGCTGGGGTTCATTCTCTGAGCTCCCAACAAAATCTATTCCCAGACACCAAGATTCATATACAGCTTGACCTCACACAACTTCACAGGCTGCAGATGACAACCATAAGATGTTTTGTGCCATGTCGTGAGAACACGCTGCGTACTCCTTAACAACTGCTCAAAGTGGTCATAACTACTATGATGGTTTCTTACCAGACTCCTGTGTGTAGGCAAAAAAATTATACCAATGTAATCATTTGAAATAACAAATATGGAATTCCACTGAACTGAGAAATAGGCTCCGTACTTTTATTGGAATAAAGGATGATGGATGGTCAAAGCAGAGGCATCCAAGAGACAGAGATATGTCAAAGCAAAAGCCTCTAATACAAGAAAATAGCACACTGTGTTCAAGTTTATGGTTGTTCATTCTTTGTGAAGGTCCCACACTCTGTTCTCAAGATTAGAACATGCTTTCTCAACCCAGACTTACAGGGAAATTCTCGTCTTTGGTGCCACTGCCCATTTTTATGTTGTGATTACCCAAAAAACATGATTAGGGCCTAGGCAGAAAGAGGGTAGGGAGCAAAGAGAGGGACTGAGGAGTGGTCACATTAGGGAATGTGTGGAGCAAGTTTGTTGAGTGAACATTTGTACAACACCAGTCTCACTGATGTTGACCAGGAAAAGCAAGGCAGTCTCTCTCCCAGGGCAGCCAATGCCTGTCCTAGCTGCAGCCAGAGGGTTGATTCCCAAGGAGCTTTGCTAGCAGGATGGCACCAAGAGGAGATATTACAAATTCTTGGGTTGGGTTACAAATATTGCTTTCTCAGATAATGTGAAAGAAATTTGTGAGGGACTTTCACAGACATTTCTTACCTATGTCCTCACTTTCTTCCCTTCTTAAACTATAGAAGCAAGCTTCATTTTTCCTCAATGTATTGTATAGTGGGTTTTGAAATCTGCAGGTGGAAGGCACACTGCTATTATTACTTACTGTTATAAAAGACAACACAGGAATTGCCATCAGTGAATCTGTCTCTCAGAGTTAGGTTTGAAATTTGCAGTCCTCAGCTATCTGGGTAGGTTTAAGGAATAACTTCTGTTATTTGTAATATATGAAGGAATAAACGGCTACTGAGAATGATTAATAGCCAAAGTGAAGCTCAGACATTTCATCGACCTCAAAAGCCATTTATTGCAAGTATATGAAAGTGATAGAGATTATTGCTATTATACAACAAACCATAAAATCAGAAAGGAGAAAAATGCATCTTTTTCTTCTTGCGAATGCTGAAGAACTGTCTGCACTTTCCCCCTGTGCTGGATTTTCCATCAGAAACACATGCTGGAGGTGCAAGGGAGATCAATAACCTCAGAGACGCAGCTTTAAATGCTGATTAAATGATCAAGGACAGATACTGTTTGAGGATAAGCTGAAAAATTGTTCACAGAAACAGCTGGTGCAGAACAGAAGTGACTGGATTGGACAATGAGGGTTTTGTGTGCAGATACATTTGATTTTTTTTTCTGGCTTCAATTCTGTGCTTGTTATATAACCTCTCTTGATTAATTGAGCCTCAGTGCCAGGTTGTTGGCTGCAGCTGAGGTATGGCTGGCATGGTTGAAGGGAACTGGCACACCAGAGTGCTGCTAGGCTTTACTTTGTTCTGCCTCAAGCCTAGGGCAGAGTAAGCTGTATGAACAATTGATGGGCTGGATGTTCCTTTGTTGGTCCTGTAGCACCTGAAGACTCTCCTTCGTACCAAACAAAATGTCCAGTAGTTTGGCTTCACACTGGTCAGAGCAGTTCCAAGAAGGTTCTGGCTTCAGGAGGACATTCCTGGAGGCCAAGTCCTCTGGTCATGCCCAGATGGCCTTTCACACAAGGTAGGAATAAAAGCCAGTCCTGTGCCACCCTGACAGCTACTTACATCTGGAGATCACAGAAGACATCAGGTGCATTAGGACAACTGAAGGTTGTTACGTTGAATATAGAAATTAATCTAGTCTTGTATTTTTACGTGCCAAGCAGAAGAGGCCTTATGGGGGTATTAAAAGACAAGTCATGAAAGGAAGAGTTCCCCCTTTATTCCATGCAGTAGTAAGAAATGGCCAAGATTAGGGAAGTCTAACTAGGGAAACTTGCATACAGATGTTTTGGATTTTTTAACTATTTTTCCTAGCTATATTCCTACAAATAATAGTGGCTTATTTCAAAAATCTGAACTGAGATAATTAATCTATCCTCGTGAGGAAGATTAAAATTACATTCCATTGCCCCTGAGACACAAGTATCTGACTCTTTCTTGCCTCTTGAAAGGGGTGTTCATGGAGACACCCAGATAGAGATCACAATTTTAAATAAATCAGTGGAATCCTTTGCAATACTGGATGGAGGCATTGGTA
>NW_009953651.1:2386039-2394447 GCF_000747805.2 Chaetura pelagica | reverse complement strand
TTCTCTTAATTTGCTGAGTTTCTTTATGGGTTATTTAAGTACCTAACTGCTTGCTACACATACTCATCCTTCTTTTTTTCCTTAATATAAATCAACTGTCTTTACTAAGAACGAAAATTTAATAACATGTTATAGATCCAGATGAATCAATAGTTCTAATAGATTGGAAGACAGTTCATTGGTTTGGATTATCACATTCTGGAGACATATACCACAGTTCATGGATTTTATTATGCCCAAGATGGTTTTGGCTTCATCCAGGAGGTAACTGACGATACCTAATTAATGACAAATGTTTCAAACACATACTTGCTGAAGCTACTATAGACTTTGAGCTGAACCCAGCTATTTATCTTTCTTCCTGGCTCATTAAACACCATTTTGAGCTCCACTAACATACAGGTAATGATCATATCTTTATGAGTCTTTGAAAATCTGTCACCTCTGCCTCTAAATTAGTTCTAAAAAAGAAAGACAAGTCTAAAAGTCTACAGCCCTGTAAACCAGACTGCAGCACAATTCTTCAAGCCCTGTATCATGTGAAGGATGAGGGGCTATTTTCTCCCTTCTGCGGATGAGCTCTCTTGATAAGAGGAGCTCTTTTGGTAAGTTTCTCTCCTCCTGCTAATCTGCATGTGCATAGTACAAGACTCAGTACTAAGCATTCAGCTTTGTCTTCTGGTTGTATTTACAAGTTTTATGGCTAGGTTCTGGGCATTGACTGCTTCTCCTCCTATAAAGGAGTCCCCAGTGAAAAAATACACAGATATTACTAATGCATCCATCAGCAAATTATCTAGGCAGCAATTACAAAATTGAGACTCGGGTAGTGCAAAGTATTATTTCAGTGCAGTAGCTGAATTGAGAAGTTAGAAAAGAGTCTTAATTTAGGGTGACTAGAAATATAAGTGTTGGGCTTTTTTCTCAAAATGCAAAAAGGCCACTCACCTGTGTATGGCACCAGGATTCAGACTGAAAGTCTGCCTGCTTAAAGGATGACTGCTTGCATCTGCCAGGAGTGCAGTTCACTCACAGCATTTTCAAGCCATCATAGCAGAGGTCAACCTTAGCAGGTGCCCTTTTCCTCTATGGTTGTGACTGTCACATGAAAAATAAAAAGCTCTCTGGAACTATTTTGAAAATTAAATCTGCATTTTAATAGCTTCAGTATGGTTCCTGCTGTGTTTTCCAACAAACATTTCTGATATCCTGTATGAGATTTGCCTCAGTTTGTATGTAAAAAACCTCTGCTCTTCAACTCTTGTGAGGTCAAGTGACTTTACTGGATGATCTGTACCTTTGAAAGTTGTTTCAGCTATCTTTATTCCTGATTGAAGGGCTTGGCAGAAAGATTGAGTTCAGCATTGTGATCTGAAATTGATTGTGATCAGACTCATTCTAATCAGCTCTGGCACAAAGTAACATAACATAGGGCCCTCTGCCAAGAACAGGCTGATCTCGGCTCCTCAGAGCTTCACAGCAGAGTACTGCAGCCTTTGGACTTCCATGGAGTGCAGTTGTTTTCCTAGGGCAAGAATGAAGGACAGGTTGCTGGATTAGCAATGTTTTTTATTTTGGAGGGCCTGTAAGGAATATGTAGAACAGCACCTGGTACTCCCTGGAGATTTGGGCTGGTTTGTCTTGCACAGGTGGAATTTTTGAATGACTTTCCAATTCAGTGTCAAGATATAAAAAACTGCAGTGACCCAAGCATGAAGCACAGTAGCTAAATCCTCATTGGAGACAAATAGCCACAGTGAATAAAAAAGACTAAACTGAAAATATTGTATATTACCTCTGTTGCTAGTAGATTGTGTCATATACGTTGTAGCTTGTGTTTTACTGAGGAAGGTTCCCTGGATAAACATGGTCATAGCTCTGGGGAAAGGAATAGAATAACAAAAATGCTTGTGGATTTGGGGATATGTCAGCCTCTGGGGACATGTCAGCCTTTGGGGACATCAGGTGATTGTTTTGGAGACACTAGTTCTTCAGAATGGACTTTCCGTGCTGTTTCATTAACTTCAAGAAGGTTTTTAAGAATGCAGGTTGACTCAGTGCCCCATGGATGGGAGAATTACTTTGTCTTGTCAGTGTTTTCCTTTCCATTATGAGCAGCTCATAATGATCTCATAAATCTCTGTTGAGGAAAGCTTAAGGAAATAGCCAAATGTCAGAAACATAAGCAATCTCAAGCTCAGAATTCTGCCTGCACATAGTTAATTTTTATGTTTCCTTAATATGAATTTAAGATTTAGTTAATTATTATGAGGTGCTTCTCTGAATGATAGCTAGTACTACTCTGCAGGTTATTTTCCAGTGTGAAATTGCCACAGGCATCATATTAGACTTTATTATGCACATTATCTTTTAAAATATCTTCTGTGCAACTTTTCCTAGTGTTTTCAAATGAGCACCACTAAAATGAATTAAAATAGCAAGGGGACCAAGAGGTGCTATAAAGGCAATATTGTGTTATGAAGACTATGTTAAAATGTCAAAACTAAAGCAGTTCAGAATCAATTGGAGGACATTTTGCAATCATAACATAAATTTGGCTCTCCAGGTTTACAGCTTAAATTTCCAGTTGATATGAGCCTCCTGAGTAATGTTGGAGGTGTTTTATTTTCATGGCACCTTACTTTGCCAGGTGAAAGCAAAGCAGTCTCCATCTTGCGATACAAGTCTAATATGGGAATACCTGGGATGAATTAAGACACTGAGATCAAGAAAGTCGTATCATATAACACTCCAGGGTGATAACAATAGAAAGAAACCCATTACCAGTTTCTCTCTATGTAGAAATGTATGAATACATACGTGTGTATTTCTGGATAGATACTGCCTATGACAAATCTAATAATCTAATTGAATTAATGAGACAATTACTCAGAAATTGCCAAATACTAGACTTGGTATTGGATTGATTTTGGAGTCATATATCCTCTAGTCAAAGTTTCCAGTGGTGAAAAGAAAGCCATGTGTTTGCATATTGGATTGTTACTAGGTTATTTTCCCATTTGTGTACAACTAAAACCAATTCCAGTCTTTGATCTTGCATCTCGGTGAGTTCTCTTCAAAGGAAATTATGCCATGACAGTTTCGCTATTGACTTCAAATTATATCTATTTACTTCTGCTGTCTTTCCCCGCACTTCAGCTGATAGATAAAGGCAATATCCAACTGCAACAGCCCAGGATATTTAAAGAATTACCAAAAAAGTGGAGGTGCCTAAATGCAGAGCAGATTAGCCTATAGTAGCTCCTGATGAGAGCTATTTATGCCTGGAGTGCCACCTAGTAGAGTACATATAGAAAGAATACAGCACAGGATCTGGGGATGCAGTTGCAATTGAGATGAAAATATATTAGAAGATCGAAAGATGTCCTGAGGAGAATGGTGAAAAATCCTTCACAGTCTTTCATATGAGGACAAATGAAACTCTTATTCGAAGAAGATGCAATGAAATCAAACTCTTTAAACAGTGGACGTGCGAGAAAATTATGAAGATGAAAATAAGGCTCAAGCCTCCATAAAGAAATACACTAAGGTGATTGATAGAAGAGGACTCTTGAAAAGATCAGATCTCTTAAGCACCTGAGGAAATTATGAAATTATGTTTTATCAGTATTACAAAGACCACAAAAGCATAGTGTAGTAGAAATACAATCACAACTAGAACACAGGTTTAAAAAAATGCACTGTTGGAAAAGATGAAAACAAAGTCAAAGGTGACAGAACATACGTAGTCATTATCAGAAGATTCCAAACATGCAGGAACAGATGGAGTTTGGTATTTCTATGAAGAAGAATGATGTTACCGGTGCCTATAATGACCAAAGACTCTGTTTGACAATTCCAAAGTTTATATTTCTACCATTGAATCCCATGACAAAGGAATGCCTATATATAGCTTTCCCCATACAGTAAGCAGTCTATGCATATAATTTTCTGATCCCCTTCAGAAATGCAAAGCTAATACACCCCTATTGCCTTTGTAAGATTCTGCAGTACTTGGAATACAAACTAACCTGTCACTTCAGGGAAATTTATACACAATTTGTAGCAGCAATGGGGCTGATTTAATAACTGCAGTGTCTTTACCTTTGAATTCTTTCAGGTTTTTCAATAGCAGCAACACACAATTTGCTTTTTAGTACAGTGCTTTCTCACTGCTGCCACAAAGGCAGCAGCAGTTGGCAACTGGCAGGAAGCTTTTCTCTGTCTTGAAATACATATAACTGCTAAAGGAAGAGCAGAAGCTTCATAGACTGCAAAAGTTTTAAAGCCTGTGGCATTAAAGCAATCTCTGATTAACAAAACCTGAACAATTGAAAAGAAGATAAATCATACATACACAAAACCCAATTCTTTATACTGCAATCCTTCACTTCCCTCAGTTTTACCCAAACTGAATTAAAAGTAGACCCTTCAGGCAAACTGCTATTAAACAAAAACTCTTAAAAGGAGAATGTACAAACAAATCATAGTGTAACAAATGTGTACCTTTCATCTATAAGGCTGATATTCTGAAATTTTAATAGTCCATTATGATTATATAATCTATTAAAAAGAATCACCAAAGTGCTATAATGAAAATGAAAAACCTACAGAAGAACATAAAAGACATCTCCAGTAGCACAAAGTGGCATACCCTATCCAATTTCCTTTTCCTGTAGCTTGTATTTAGATTATGTTGCACAGACAGAGGTGCTGGCAGTCACTCCCTGAATTCCCATGAATGCATTCTCTGTTGGTAGCGCCCACTGAATTACTTTCGTTTCAATATTCCATCAATTCAGATATCTGGAAATAAAAGGCATGAGTGTCATAACTAAATCAGTACATCACAGTTAAGAAAAGAACTTCATTCCAGTTTGCAGGTCCTTGATATGTTAAAAAATCTCTGGAGAGTCTACCACTTTCTTGCATTTGTTCATTCAGGTTCCAACTTTCTCCTTCAAAATTTTTAATTTCATAATAACACAATTAGAAAAAGCACTGTGAAGTGCTACAGTGTGACCCAAGTAATGGAATAATTTCTATTCTGCGAAAGAGCAACTAGATCATTCAAAGTGAAAAGATGAAGTAGGGTAGATATGGCAATTCTGTAGTATCATAAATTATAGAAAGATGATTAAAAGGGAATCTACCCACCACCTTTTCAAACGTAAGAAATGAGGGTCTCATTTGAAACAAAGAATTTACTTTTTGCAATGTATGGGTCAGCTAAGGAGCTCTGCAACTGGACATGATGGATAGTAAAACTATTCAGACCCAAAGAAGTGAATGGACAAATTCATAAAAGGAAAATATTCCAGTGTCTATTAAACCAATAGACATTACCACTGCCTTAGGGAGTATCCGAACTGTGACTCTTTGGAGGCTGCAAGACTGTCTTGGAAGAGCATAACACATAAACTACCTTGTTTCTACATGCTTCTCTAGACATCTGCTATTGGCTGCTGGCAGAGTCAAAAATCAAGTCAGCTATTCTGCATTATGTGAAAATTACAAACTGCCCTAAATCTAGTTCATTTACTATAAATTAGATACAGCTTAAGGAGGGAATGCTAAAACTGTGAGGACTGAAATTAGATATATTTGATTCAGTCCCTCTGTATTGTCTGTGATCATGCACCAAGTCTAAGATACAAAACTCCATGTTCATTAAATGAATTTTTGGTCAAGGGGCTTCTCATTTATAGCATCTACACTATACCTGCAGCTTACCCTTGTTTAGTAATTTTTCAGCTCTAATCTACAATTAAGAAGTCAAAATCTCTAATCATTGTGATTCCTGATGTGATTGTTACTAAAGAGCTCTCAGCTTATATTCAGAATCTGAACACAGGGAAATGAAACCTCTCTCTGGTACTTCCATAGTGAAACCTGTTTTTCCTATCCTTTACCAAAACAATTTTAGCCACAGCGTTTTACTTTAATCTATGCTAACATCCCTTATTTCTTTTCAGAGTGTAGGGTATTATTAGTGCAAAATAATGTTTTTATTTTTGCCTTTTGACAATCCTCACCTTTGAGAACCTGATTGCTGTTCTGTCTATTTATGGTTTTAATATGATATTCACTTGCATGTTCAGACAGCCTCAGACTCGGAAGATAATTTCCACAGACACTCATGTATCTATCAAAATGTCTTTTAAAAGTGCCTACCAATACTCTATAATGACCTCTTAAGAACTCAAACTTTCTTAAGCAATACTGTGGAAAAGAAAGAACAGAAAATAGAACTGCAGAGGAATGGTCAACTTCATCTATAATGGTGGGGCTTTTTCGAATGCTGAATTGTGTAGTGTTGCATGTCCTCCAGCAATTCCCACAGGCCATGATTAATTGCAGATGTTAATAAAAACTAATATTCCAGTGTGAGAATTGTTATATGACTATATCAAATGAATTACATGCTTTTTTTTTACTGCAACCATGAGACCAACAAGGAAAACAAAACAATAGAACTACAGAGACTTAGTAGAGCAATTTCTCTGGAAAAAAGCCCTACCAAACCATAACAGTTCCAAGTGACTGTTCTATCCTGCCCATCAAGGCATTTGTGATGAGGTGAAGTCCTCTACAAGTTTTTGTTTACAGAGGAATCCTGTGCTGCTGAATTTTATAACTTGGAGTGCAGTCTCTTTTGCTCCCTCTAAGTTTATTTCACATAGTCCACTTACTAGAAATAGTTATTCAGTAGTGCAAGTCAGTTAACCAGAGCAACCAAGAGAGATAACTCAAGCATCTCAAATCATTTGGATACAGTCAGCTCCTCTGACAAAATCCATCCAAGCCTAAATTCAAGGTCCAAATAATGCAGGGTAGGTGTCTGAACAGGAGTCTGCTAACTTTACAGGGATATGTCCTATCACTCAATTACTAATTGCTTTTAGCAACTGAATTTCTCTCATGCAACATGAAATATTAGGCCTTTCAAAACTAGCATGTGAATTTCTGTGCAACACCCATAGGTTTGATTTAACCTATAATTTTACAGAAACATTTATGATGCTAAAGTAGTGATTGCAATGAAGAATCTATCTAAGACATATTTATGGATGAATGTAGATCTTGGACTGAGTTTACACTCCAAATAAATTTTTTCTCTTTTCCATACAATGCAGTTCAAGAGGGTCCAGAATTTAGGATTCTTCTTGGGTAGATCATGCTGCCTGAGGAAAACATTTTGCCAAATATGCTGGTAAAATACATTATAAGAAACATTTTATAAGTTAAATAGTACTGTTACTAGAGTCACAATGGCCTTTATAGCCAGAAGCACTGGGCACTCACTTATTTCTATTTTTTAAATATTTGTTCACAATTAAAAGCCTGAGTAATAATGAAAAACATTTCATTCACATCAATTTAGTTTAAAAATGTTAGTAAGCAGACAGCATATAAACAAAATATTTCAATCTGCCTTGGTTTGTCTTTTTCTCAGTAGCATGCTCTAGCTGTGGAATGTACCCTATTACCCTTTAATTGGGAGAAATCTTATGACTGCTGCAGAAAGACTTTTATGGGGCAGTTAATCAAATTATTTTTGTTTGCTTCCCAGTGTTTGTTGATGTATTTTTTAATAGAGTATTAATCTTTCCCAGTGTACTACATACAAAATAGAATATAAAACTCTTGCTTTGCTTGATGTACTATTGTGCATAGATTAATTCATTAACATACCCCATTTTTACACAGTTATAGGAATACAGGAAAGCAGAATAATGAAAATGGCACTACTGTTTTCCAAGTACCTGTAGTTGCAAAATGTAATTACAGAGAAAAGCAATCTGTTATCTCCATTCACCACGCTGGTTACAAGGGAGACGTAAGACCCCGATGTGGCTGCACATGAACGCACCAGCTAAATCCAGAGACACCTGCCCAGGGTCCCTGCAGCACGCGCTGTTACCTGTCCACTGCCGAATGCCCATTCCCCTCCCCAGGCAGAAAGGGGAACATCATCATTGCGGTTTCCATTGGGCTTTGCTTTGAACAACCACGTGTATATGCAGGTGGCACTTTTTAAGGAATCCTTGATCTTCAATTTCAAAGGGAGTCTTAATGTAACTATTTCAGCCACCCTGAGCCGCGTGGCGAGCAGAAGTGATCTAGGGCTAGCGAAAAGGCAGCTGGATGATCTTGGGTTTGTTTGTTTGCGCTCGTTATGGTTTAAACTGCATTAGGAGTTATGGCCGTGATCATGCAACATTTGGTCACCTGCTTACGTTTAAACCTTGGGGTTTTCCAGTAAATCCAGTGGTTTGGCGAGTCGGTAACGATAAAACAAGGTCGGGGCAGGGTGGGGGTTTAAGCCCTCCCGAGGTGCCCCTCACGGAAGGAAATGGCTCCGCAGCGGGATCAGCTCTCGGGCCAAACCTACTGCCAGCACCTCG
>NW_009953651.1:2380538-2385116 GCF_000747805.2 Chaetura pelagica | reverse complement strand
GTGAGGCGGCCTCCCGGGCGGCCCGCGCCCGGCCCTGCCCAGCGCCTCTTCCGCCCGCGCCGCCGGGCCCCGAGGTACCGGAGCCCGGGGGCGACACCGCCCCGGCCGCGTCAACATAACCGTTCGCTTTCTGTGTGTTCACCGCCGGTTCCTCGCTTTCTCCTGGCCGGTGGTCCCAGGCTGCCAAGTTTGGCGTAGTCTGTCCCCGTGTGCCTTCTCCACGCAACAGCAAAGTCACGGTCCTCAAGTACGGGGTGTCTGGTACCTGCTGTCACAGCCGTGGGCTGATGCTGCAGTCAGGAAGTACATGTTTGTCCTTGTCGCACCAGTTTTACCTGGGAAATGTTTTCCATCAAACACATTGTTCTGCAGCCGTTTCTCAATACCCTGTGTAAAATGGCCTTGTAACTGGAAAATAACAAGAAACACAAACCCAACAAACTTTTAAATCTGTTCGTTCAGTTGTTATGCCAAAAAACCTGTAGCTAAGCCTGGTTCTGTTGTCGTATTTGGCTGGGTTTGTACTTGTTTTTGCACTTGCTTTTTATTGCTATTGCTCATCTTTCTTTGCATCCTTCCACATGAAGGTTGTTCCTTATCCCCTAGAAAATGTTTGGGCAAAATGTTTGGGTTTTTTCATCAAGTAAATGTTTGCTGAACTGTATGTGAGCCACTTGTTCCCCAAACCAGATCTTGCAAGCCTTCTTATTTGCTATGTCAAGAATCCAAGTGGAATCAGGATTTAGAAGTGTGTTTGAGAAGTCCTTTTTAGCTTTCATAAGCCATCTGATGGCTCAGCCGTTTGGCTTTTCCTCACACCACCTGTAGCGTTCAGCGTAGTAAGTCCTCTCAGACTGGCCCATGCAAAGTAGAGAAGGAAGTTGGTACTAGCCTCCGTTTTACACATTAGCTTAAATTGTTTTTTCTTCAGGATGGGAGAAGGCTGAGGGTCAACTCTTCTGTGTGAGGAAGATCCTATTTTTCTCACCTGCTCGATATACTTTAACTGTGGATTCCTACTAGTCCCTCCTATTTAGTTATTCCAGGCACAGGAATATTTTCAATATTCTTCTTGAGAGAGTAAGTGTGACGTATCACCTAGTGATTAGAGAAGTTAATTAAAAAGGGCTGCTTTGAAGGGTACTTAGTGAGTTTACCCAGGCAACCAAGTGTTTTCCTTCAAATGCAGTTAATTTAATGAATGATGTTCGCCACATTTTCCATGATTCTGGAATACATTGTTTTGAAGTTTGTGTGAATTATCTTGGGAAAAAGACTGAAGTGCCAGAGAGCTGTGAATGTTGATGAACCTGACTCCCAGCTGCTTAGTCATTTAGTGGAGCCTGTGCTTCTCATCACTTTACATCGTTTAAGGAATGAGATTATTGACTGATGTATGTGGTTTACAAAAGCCAGAAAGTGAAGCAAGAAGCTACTGGTGCTGATGAGTAGGAAATACTGAGGGTTTATTTCAGATTCTTTACTAGGACTTTCTTTGTCTTGCACTCTGTAATATTTCAAATATTTCAAGAAGCTGTGTGTGGCAAATTATCTTATTTTCTCCTCCTCTACTTAACTATATATGCTTCTGAGCTGATTTATATTCTCTGAAGAAAATAAAAGGGTGAATTGAGGTCTAAACTGAATAGTTAAAGTATGGCTGTCTGACCAGTTCACTTTCCATAGTTATCAATCAGCAATTGCTTTTGTAAGTGTATTTTTGCTGATAATGAGACAAGGGAAATGACATCAGCATCTCTGTTATGTAACACCTACTAGTTTTCCTGTACTTCAAGTGAACCAGCTTTCAGTGGTCCCAAATACTGAAGATGTGGCTTGATGGGAGTTTCAGTTTGCAAGAAACTCCCATGTTAGAGTCTTAAAAGGATTATTTTTTTTTTCCGCCACAATGAAAAATTTATTTCTGTATTCCTTTGCAGATGCAAACTAATCAAATGCATGTCTCAGTGTTTGCAATGCTTGGGTCTCTACAAAAGTCTTGCTTTGCTGCTTTAATAATTAAGGCCAAGGTGGTGTGGTCATTTGTGAAATAAATGGTTTCTGTGAAGTAAACAACTTAATGTCCTGGAGCATTGAAAGAGGAAGGCTTGCTATATGGTCGTGGTGGTGCTTTGGTTTTTTTTATCTTTGCTTAGCCATCCATTGCTGACAGAAGCCATTGAACATTCATAGGCTTGTTTTGTGATGTTGCTTTTCTTTCTGTACTACCTAACTTTCCATCTCACTGGAAAAGATACTTCATTTACTCCCAATAACCACGAGACAAAGATGGTTTTGTAGTACTAAACTTGATATCTCTACTTATAATATTCGCTGTAGAGCTCAACCTCAAAGCTTGACTCAAAAGTACTTCTATCAGGTTGTGATTGACTGGAATTTTATATTGAGGCTGTTCTAAAAGTTGCAATTTTTATTTATTTCAGATATTCTCTAAATTGAGCTTTTCTTGTCCACATACACAGATGAAACTCATAATTTTGCATCTTGATTAGTGAAACATTTTTTTGTGGTTTTGGCAAATGCCATCATGTCACCTAGCCGATCCTAGGAGAGTTAAATTTAGTTACTGGTTCCTCACTTTGGTCACTGAACTTATTTTTTCTTGGCTTTAGGTCAAAGTATAAGAACACTTTTCCTATGGCTTCTTTGGCTTTTGAGTGTTTATTAGGTGGTCTCCACCACTAAACTTCACAACAGCATTGTTCTTAAGAGGGGCTAATTTAGAGGATTCTTTTTCCCAGATCACAGATGGTAGGGAAAACTGCTGTGAAGGGATTTAAGTAGCTTATCCAAAGGCACCTGGCAGAGCTTAAGGGAGACATGGGTTAAGCAAAATGTTTTAACTTGGTCTCTTTGCTTTTACCTCCAAAGAGTTTGTTTCCCTAACATTGATGCAATGTTTATGTAACATAGCTAACTCTCATAGTAAGCCTTTTTTTGATGTTAGCATACTGTGATACCTTCGCTTCTGAAGAGACGCTCTGTGATAAGGCAAAGCCATGCACTTGGTGTTTCTTGGGGTGTTAATCAGTGTCCTAGAAGATATGAGAACTTGCTGGAAACATTTCATGTTGCCAGTTGTGTCAAATGTCATCTATAATGCACATAGTAGTGTTGTGAAATCCAGAGTAATTTGTGAATTCGTATCTTGGCAGGAGAATGTGTCCCTTGCTGATATTTTGTCACTGCGGGATAGCTGTCTTACTGAGCAAGATATTTGGGCAATTTGCCTGGAGTGTTGCCATTCTCTGAAGAGCATTGCCCATTCTGCAATCTTCCAGACACTCTGCATCACTCCTGACACTTTGGCTTTTAACACCAATGGCAATGTATGCTTCATGGAACAGCTCAGTGGTAAGTATTTATGTTTCCAGGCCATTTGTTTCAGAACTATGGAAACTCATAGTGATAGACTGTAGTAAAGCATTGTATTCTATTCTTAGGACTTGTGATTAAAATAAAGAGAAAACAAAACATTGTTTAGGAATGGGTGAGTATATGTGGGTGGGTTATGTGTATCTGTGCACTTTCATAAAGCACATTCTTGATCTCTTCCAGTTCTTCTCATTTCATGGATGTGTTCTATTCCTAGAGAAATCTGACATTCAATGGTTCTTGATGATTGTGGCTGTAGAGAATGAGGCAATTCTAGTGCATAATTACTGTTAGAAAGGAAAGATCTCTCTCTTGAAGAAAGGATTATTTTTCTTTTAAAGTAATTATTTTTAGACTCAGCAACTGTGGTGACTGATTTTGATATGCTAAAAAACAGTATATAGTTGCATACAAGATTAAAGTAATGAAAAAATTACTTCTGACTTCAGTGTAGACAAAAAAGCATGTTATAGTTTCTGTTCCTGTTTGTAAGACTCGCCTCAAGAATCTTAGTCCAGGCAGAAAGGGGTACAAAACAAAACAAACAAAACAAAACAAAACAAAAAACAGCTTTTATTCTGTAGTCCTTTTAAAAGAAAGAACTGTTCAAGTATATATGCTTACTATTCAGATTTTTGTAATGTTTTCTTTAACCAACTTGATTTTTTAATAAGTGTTTATTCTTTTAGTTGAAATCTTCTTCACAGTATTTAGAAAAAAATGGGATAAGGTAACTTTGCAACAAATGAACATTTGTTACCTTCTTTACAATTAAAGATTCAAATAAGCAGGTAACAACAAAATGTAATTAAGATGAAAATATATATTTGTAATTTTAAAAAAGGCTTTGTATTCTCAAGGTTCTATGAAAGACTTGAAGAGAATAAATCTAGTGGATGAAAAATGCACCACAAATAACATCTTTGCTTGCAGTTGGGAAAGAAAAAAAATCAATATTTTCTTAATTTTTTTATTGTAATTGAACAGCTGGCAAAAAATTGATCCAGGAATTTGCCATATTCAAGGGCTTAAAATGTGGCATAACAAACTCCTGTGCAAAGCATTTTGTTTCCTGAAGTCACTTTAATCTCTGAGGAAGAGGCTATTTCATTAGTTCTCTTTAAAGTAAGTAGTGTTTCTCCTGGGAATGCAAAAAGCTTATATATTCTATTTCTTCCACAC